>NC_089594.1:41064310-41369850 GCF_019320115.1 Miscanthus floridulus
GTAGGGGGTCCCAGCCCCCCAGCGGACGTCGCCAGGTGACCAGGAGGCTGTCGTTCTCGTCCTCGCAAGGGGGGGGACGACGTCGCGTGACGACGAGCACGGCGGCGACGACGACGACGACGATGACGACGACGACGGCGACGACGCGCCTACACCAGGCGAGACGGCTTCGACTTCGTCAGGCGTGGCCAAGGTGTACTCGCGCGGGCCCACGCAGCTTCCTAGGGTGCGGCCGCAATTCCACCAGCGCCCGGTGATCACACCCGTGGGCCAGACGTAAGTAACCATTATTGATTTCACTACTTGTTCATATGACATGTCAAAAATCGAACTGAAGACTAATAATTGTTCTTAATGACTCGTGCAGTTCCTGGAAGATTGTGAGTGGAGCAGGTCAAGCACGCCATATCAATGGCATCCAGGGCCTCCTGATTAAGGAGTACTACCCTGGCCTTGTCAACGTCAACGGCGAGATGAAGGTGCCCACCAAGTGGTCCCACTTCTACCTCGTCGAGGAGGGTGGCGAGACCATCGCGGCAAAGATAAAGAGGGAGTTTTGGGTGAGTCTTTCATCGCACCGCATTGCTAAATAGTACGCATTCGTCGGACTTCTTGCAAAAAGGAAATGCTACATGATGTGTCTGTGTGCAGGACTTCTTCACGTGCGAGGAGGGTAAAGCAGCCCAGGCGGCGCGAGTGCAGGAGGCGGTCTGCAAAGATCGTCTCAAGGACCTGTACCATGAGGCGCGCATACAGGCCATCCGCGACTTCCACGCCAACGTGCTTGGAGAGAACATCAAGAAGCCCCAAATCCGCCAGAGAATGAACTCGAGGGAGGCCGACCTCACCCAAGCGCAATACGAGCAGGTAATTAAGTATGACAACATTCGTTCAGATTCCTTCAGTGAAACATTACACTAATCTTCTCGCATGTCAAATACTTGATGTCATGCAGGTGTGTCCGTCGTGGTGCGACAACCACAGGGAATGCTGGACGGAGATTGTGCGCATGTGGCGCACGGATGAGGCGTACGCGAGGCGCGTCGACCGTCAGGGCCGCCGCGCGCAGATGCGAGGGGTGTCACACCACCAAGGGAATCAGCCCCTCCCCCAGTTCACGACAAGATGGGTATGCGTCCGTTCATGTCTTAATCCTTGCGCTCAATTGTCAATACTTGTAACCATGTTTGTGTTTTCAATGCAGACGCAGACGCACGGTGGGCAGGAAATCAACGAGTACACCGCGTACCTCCTCTCTCACAAGGGCAAGGCGACGGATCCGAACAACGTCTACAACCCGGAGGACGGGCCCGATGCGTACACCAACCCCACCGCCTACGAGAAGGCCACCGAGTACACCGTCGCGGCTCGCCAGCGCTACGGGGAGACGTTCGACCCCACCGCCGAGCCCCTGGACACAGACCTCCTGCAGAGGTTGGGACCAGGGAAGCAGCACGGCCGCTACTACATGGCCCACAGCGTCCTCGACCCGTCCCAGGTTCCTACGCTGACCCAGGTTCGATCCACGCCCACGAGCTCCAGCGACATCCCCGTAGCGCCCCGGCGGCAGTCAGCGTCACAGGTAAGTGCCGTTTCGTTCGTTGTTCACTCGTTTCGCACCTGTACATACAATCAACACTGCGGATGTAATATTGCAGGCCCAGATGGAGGCCAAGATGGAGGAGAGGATCGTCACGTTGCACGCGCAGATGATGGCGCAACAGATGGCTTACCAGCAAAGCCTACAGTAGCACTACAACACTCAGATGCAGAACATGGCCAGCTTCTTCCAGTCCATGCAGACGCCCGGGGCGTCTACACCGCCTCCTCTTCCAATGTTCGCTCCACCGCCTCCTCCTCCAGAGTTTTTTCCTGTGCCTGCTCCTGTCGCTCCTGGAGGGACCCCCGGTGAGTATATTGACTCTTGCTTTAACTTGTGCGTCCATGCTGCAGATACTAATGACATCACTTGGCGTTTAACTTGTGCAGGTACAGTCGGCGGGTTCGAACCCGTCCCCTGGAGGTCCCGGCCATCAGATGATGTCGTATCCACCGTATCCACCTCCGCGTGGCCCTCCTCCGACGTACTCGTGGTCGCCGGTGCGCGGAGGGTGGCAGTACGCGCAGGCGCCTCAATTTGGTCCAAGGGGGTTTCCGTGGGCAAACCCTGGGGGCTCTGGGGGTGGAGCGGACGACGAGACCGGGGACGGCGCGACGAGCTAGGTACTTGTCGATTCTGTTATCATGTATCCACCGTATCGTCGAAGTTGTTGTCATGTATTTCTTTTCTTCGTTATGGACCTAGACTTGTTATGTTGAACTTCGTGTGATGGACGTCGACTTGTGGTGTTCGACGTGTTGGACTTCATGTGATGGTTGTAATGCACTTGTGTGGTTGTTATTGTGACATATATGTGAGATATATGTGATGTTGTGCGTTATTGTGATATATGTGGTGATGTTGGCGACAAATGTGATGAAATTGTGATATAAATGGTGCTACCGGTGCTTCTGGTGAAATTGGATTATAATTTGGGATTTTGCAGGGTTTTGATGCGAGAAAACAGAAAACGAAAGCAAAAAAAAAAAATTCCAGCTTTGCCGACTGTTTACAGTCGGCAAAGCTGGGCAAAAAAACCCAAGGCAGAGTCTTTGCCGACTGCAATGGGAGGCAGTCGGCAAAGAGGTCAAACCTTTGCCGACTGCAACTCCGAAAGCAGTCGGCAAAGAACATTTCAAAAAAAAAATTTCTTTCTTTGCCGACTGCCGAGCTGGCGGCCAGTCGGCAAACAATTTTTGAAAAAAAAATTCTTTGCCGACTGCCGAGGAAACAGCAGTCGGCAAAGCCTGCCGTCAGGGCTGACGGCGCCACGTGGCTATGCCGACTGCTGGCGTGGCAGTTGGCAAAGGATTTGCCGACTGTGTGCCACGTGGCAGTCGGCAAATCCGCCTTTGCCGACCCAGGCTTTGTCGACTGCTCTTTGCCGACTGCCACGTGGCTTTGCGGTCGGCAAAGCCTTTGCCGACTGGGTTTATGCCTTTGCCGACCGGGGCAAGCAGTCGGCAAAGAGGCGTTTTCCTGTAGTGATTATCGTAAATCAAGGTGGCTATAGAATAAGTTATTCTATGGCCAGCTGCAGAATAGCCTTATATATATATATATATATATATATATATATATATATATATATATATATATATATAATTCAAATATGACCACAGGCACAAGTGCATTATATAAACTACCATTACAAGTCCAATTTACAAGAATATATACAATCCATCATTAAATAGATATAATTCACAAGTCTAATTCATTCCACAAGTTGATCCAATATGAAGTTGCAAAGGTCGCCGACAAGCTCTAAGAGTTGGTCATCCTTGTATGGGTCTCTTTTACTTTCTTTCTCTTCTTTCCACTACAAGAGAACACGTTTCGGTTTTGTATTTCATATCCGGTGGCAGATTTGACAATGCAACCAAGACAGACGCCCAGAAAATTGGTAAAGAAGCCGTCTTGATTGTCCAATATCTGAAATTAAGATTGCAAATAGGTATTGGTTACTAGGAATATTTCTCCTTGTTTATAGACATGGTAGAGACCACGGATGATCCGTTTCTGTAAAGCTTCCTATGTGGCCATAACTTTCTAATTGTTTATTTCATTGATGACATAATCTTTTAGTGGACTTGGTCAGCTATTTTATAAAAGATTTGGGTAGTGGATCCGAACTATAAGCCAGGGTCAAAAGAATAATTATTTTCTGCTGAAATAAGCTTATAAGCATGTAGAGAAGGCCTAAAACTGAGCACCGAACATATAAGTATACTTGTTTCGCAGTAGCTGTAGTAGAGGCAGTAGAGCAGAGCACATTAGCAGAGACCTGCACAAAAGCATTCATATCAATAGTTAAAGGCGTGCTAAGAAGATAAGTTTAAATCGAAGTAAATTAGCTTTCAGAACAATCTGTACTTGAGACACATGGAAGAAATACTAGCAGGGACTTTAATTCAGCCCGCCATATTTCTTTTCTATATTCATCTGTTGAACACACTTCATGTTTTGAAAAAAAACTTGTGTACAGGTAAAATTGCGTCCCAACATGCAAGTTATACAGTAATTGTATATTGTTGTTTCTTCTTTTTAGTGCATATGAATGAACGAATGAACAAACATATATATACTGCCATTAAATTTACTGTATAGTATTCACACAATCAAATTTCATTAAAATGCTCGGCTGACAGTTCTCTGCCTTGTGGCAGAGCATTAATCAAGCCTCCCAGAATTCTTTATTTATCAAATAGTCATGGCATCTACAATAGTATCTAACAGTCTAAAGGCCAAGAAAATCTGCAATAGCTTATTTTAATCATCTCAAAATATTGTTGGAAAAATCAAACACCTGTAAACCATGCAAATTGGAAACACTTTTGCAAACTTACTCAGCAACAGATGGAGGTCAAACTAATCCCCAATTCAGGGAGCCATCTGCAATTTCTGATGCATCACCTATTCAACTTATTTTAGGTGAACAGAACTAGACAGCTAGTGATAGAAAATTATCTACTAGAAAACTAGACAACTGCAGTCAGTTCTAATTTAACTTGACAACAAACTGCTTGTACCTTGTGCACTTGATTATGCCTGCTGCTACAAGACTCCACACTGTAACAAGCCTCCACATGCTTGAAGTCCGCTGCCATGGTGCGCAAAAGGGCGGGCGCCTTGCCGGCTGCGCCATGTGCGCATGAAGGCCGCCCACCGCTTGCGCCTCCGCGCATAAGCCGCCGTCGCCCACCGCCATGTTGTCTTTTTTTTCGCACGCAAGGGGAGTGGTGGCCGACCGGTGGAAGAGAGAGTGAGGCAGTGTAGACGGGGTTTAAGGTTTGGACCACATTTTATATAAGCTTTGGAGAAATCCTGGTCCTTCAGTCCAATCCGATGGCTCACATTGCTCCTGCATTAACCATCAGCGGGGAGCTGGGCCGGGCCTCTGCATACCAGCCGCCGCTACAAATCGACGTATTTGTAGGGGCGGCTGCTGTGTTGGCCGAACACGTCACTGTAGGAGCTGCTCTAATACCAGCCGCCTCTTAAAAAAAAAAGCTCCATTGCTACCGACGGTTTTTCACGTAGTGACATATGATAATAATAATCGAGACAGATCACACCAAAGCTACATGGGCCTGTGCGAGGACGCGAGGGAAGCGCAGCGGGGTGCATGCATGCGAGTCAATCCCATCCCGTTAACGCACACGCACGCAGGCTGGCTGGTCGGCGCTCGATCTGCCCGCCGCCAGTGCCCAGCTGCATCTGCATGCAATGCCATATGCGTGCCTTGCCAGACATCATGCATGTGCGCCCAAGTGTCCCTAGATTCATCGATCCTCACATCACTTAACAGGCGCCGCGTGGTGCTGATGCTAGCTTGCATTTGCCGCTGCCCGCTGCCCGCCGACGCTGGCAACATTTGAATCTGACTCGATCTCTAGCTAGGGTCAGGTCAGGGTCAGCCAGCTGATGCTCAAGGCTGTCTTTCTCACCCGCTGCTTCAGTTTCTCTGCGTACGTCTCGACTGACTCTGGACTCACAGGATCATTGCAAGACTATGGACTGAATCTGACTCACGGCAGGTATCTACAGTATACTACTATGTCTAATTTGACCTGACTAAAACGCCTACTTTATCATCGAGAAAAAAAAGAGAGTAAGACCTACCCTATGAACCAGCGACAACAAACCACAGGGATTACTTTGTTTCCTATAATAAAAAATGCTGTATTAATAAAGGGATTAGAAGAGGTGGTCAGACGACTGCTTATTAGAGCAGGTACAATAGGATAAGAGTTAAATGCATCGTAGGTCCTTGAACTTGTGTCGGAGTGCCACTTAGGTCCATAAACTTTCAAATCGTACTTCTGGTACCCTAATGTTATTTAAGTATGCCATTTAGATCCATAACTCATCGGAAGTAAGGTTTTATCGACGTGGCGTGGAGAGCGTGGCGTTGACTAAGCCATCATCTCGTAGCATCTCCTTTCTGGCTTTCCGATTTGAGCCTGGCCTAGCTAGCTATCTAGCTGGTTCCTAGCTAGCTACTGCAGCAAGAAATATGCCTCTGCCGCGTGTACAAGCCCACAGGGATCGACGACGGCCACGGGCATCATCCCGCCTCGGCGCGCTCGACGCCCTCCTGCGGCGGCACAGCGGCACAACAGCAAGATAACAAGCAGGCGTCGTCGTCGTCGACGCCCACGCCGCCCACGACCCCGTCCAAGATGATGCACCTTCTCCACGGCGAGTGCACGTCGCCGCCCGCGACGGCCATCTGCAGGAACAATCACGCCGCGGCGGCACACAGCGATAGCACGGCGGCGGTGGCGCCACGGCAGCAGCAGCTCCCCACGAAGCCGTACTGCAACGTTTCCCACCAGCTGTCCACGGCGAGCTCTGCCGCCGCGGCGACCGGCAATCAGCATCAGCAGGCTGGAATGGGAACCGCGGCAGTGTCGTCGTCGTACGAGCAGTCGTCGTCCAGGAAGGCCAACTACGCGTTCGCCGCGTCCACGTAGCCGCCGGCCACAAGTCAAGGGTCTATGATGCGTTTAACTCAAAAAAAAAAAACTGCTTGGCATGACACCAGTGTTGTGTTTAAAGGTACGTAAGCAAATGCATGCAGAAAACATTTTCAAAACTCACCACACGATCGATCGATCGGTCCGTGGGTAGATAGGAGGACGCGCAATCTGGGTCTTGTCAAGCCTGCGGCGTCCCAACGCCCTAGGCTGGTCGAGTCTACTAGGTACGTAGCCACACTATATAACGCTACGCTACTATACAAACTTTACCGGAGGTGGACGTTTTCGGTTTCCCGCGACGGGCAAAGCCGTCCGCCGCGGCCTAGAGGCCATGGTAAATCGTGGCTTAACCGCGGCGGGCGGCTTTGCCCGCCGCGGTTAACCGATTTACCGCGGCGGGCGGTGTAACGTGCCCGCTGCGGTAAATATACTTTTACCACGGTGGACACATTACACCGTCCGCCGCGGTAAATTATTTTACCGCGGCGGACACCTTTTGTGGCCCGCCGCGGTTATGTTCATTAGCCGTGGCGGGCTTTATTATTTGCCCGCCTCGGTAAATTATTTCCTGAATTAAAAAAAAATACAGTAGGCATATAAATTCAAATTCAAATCATATCCAGATTTCACAGATTAAACTTAAAAAGTATGCAGGCATTACACATGAGATAATATACATATATATACATTCACTTAGTCGTTCTTGTCATCGTTAATTCATTACATTTACATATTAAAGTCGTTATACATGCGCTAAGGAGTAATCCTGCGGATGCATCATCGTGGGCCATTTCCTCAGCCTCTCGTACTCCGGTAAAATCGCTAGCGGGCTGTTCTCATTGAAGAACGTGCCCCCTTCAAGCACGCATTTGTCTAAGACAAACTTACATATGTCCGCCTTTGTCTGCTTGAAGGAGTGTTGGGTGCTCTGCACGTATCTCGACCAGTTCAATCCATTCTTGAGCACCCTCCAACTACTGCTGTACTGCTTGCACGCCCTCAGGAACTCACAGGCGTAGAAGCCACAGGTTTGTGATCCTACCGGTTGTTTGGCACACTGCATGATCGATACACAAGCATTACAACACAGGCATTAGAACGTATATGAACGGAAAGCACAATTAAACCTTTCAAATACTTACCGGAAAGTTGCGTCTGATTTTGATACGGTTCTTATGCTTAGCCTTAAAATTCTCTGTTCTTCGATCATAGCATTCAGGATCCTTCACGTACTCCTTATAAGCGCTATACGAAATGTACTAGTATTAGACAGGGCATTAGAACGCATATGAGAAGACAGTTCAGTCACTTACACTCTGAGGCAATCTTCAAAGGCCTTGTACCCTTTTAAGTTTGGCACTGTCAATGAATCAAATACGCAGGCCCTGCCATCCTGAGGGTAGATGATAAATGCAACCCAGTGACCCTCGAGGCCTTGGCTGCGCCATTGAAACAAAATACAGGTTACGACGAGAAATAATAATATTAGCCAGCTACCCACTTACCTCTACAGGCATGCCTTCGACTTACCCAAAGTGGTAGGTAGCTAGGATACACCCATTTCCCCTGATCTTCTTCATTGCTCCTAGTATGTACCTTGAAATGTTCAATTTCTCATTGTCCATCAGTTTCTTCCTTTGCGCCTCTCTCTGTCGCTTGGTCAAGTCTTTCATGGTTGGATGATTGTCATCTAGGTGGTAACCAATGATGATTCTTTGAGCAATATGCATTGGAGATAGATAGATAACATTAAGTTTTAGTTCCTTGGATATATAGGCCATCAACCTGCAAGGACAAGCCATCGTGGCATATATAAGTAGTCTTGACCGATTCAAAGGCAGGTGATATGTGAAACTCGCAATTCATCACTTACATAGAGAACAAGGTGACTTGGGCGATGTCAAGGTCTTGTTCCCGCAATAGTCTGTACATGTCATGGAAGTCCACGGGGAGTTCTACATCGTTGCCGGGCAAGTGGAAGTACTCCGCCACAACCTTGACTAGAAAACCATGCAGGCCAGCTTTTGCCGCTTCCATGTACCAGAGATGAAACCTCCTTGTCTCCCACCTTTCCTCGTCGACGAGCTGGGCCTTGGTTATCATGAACTTCCCATGCTCGTAATGGCCGGGGCAGTCATCTGATTCAGGAAATAGATGGAAAGGTGATCTCGGCCTGGGATAGAAATGTTAGTACCATATTATGGCAAAGAAAAGTTATTAGCAAATTATGCTCGCAGCTACCATACCTTTCGAACTCAAGTGAGTATGTGAGCTGCCCTTGGTCGCCTTTAGTCTTCGTCGGTGGTGGAGGACAGTGGCTTGTGCTCGTAATGGCAGCAGGCGGTGTCTTTGCCCCTGGTTCCTCCATGCCTCCTGGTCCTTTGCTCGTGCCCTTAGACGGACTGTCGGGAGGTGGAGGTGGACTTGTTGTTGGAGGAGGAGAACGAGGGTGAGGGCTTGTGCCTCGGGGTGAGTTCCTTCCCTTGTCATCCCCGCCATTGCCTTCGTCATCGCCATCGCCGTGATCCGGATCATCGGGGGGACAAGATCCAGCAACGGATGGTTGTGATGCTGGTGTCGCCGTTAGCATAGAAGTCAACGTCGAGAGAATGATCTCTATGTCGTCCTTGTTCCACAAGACTTCGAAACCCATGGTAGCTCCAAGGATCGTTACCCCCTTCTACAGTTGGATATTCCATTTCAAATTCTTCGTATTCGGTCGCATACCATGTAAGTATCACGATAGCATAGTTGGCAGGGATCTGGTCTTGGTTGAAATCTTTGATATCTTCTTTGGGGTGCATGTAACCCTCACCCACAGTCAACTTTTTCGCCCTGCCGAACGAGATCGTGAGGTGGACGCGCATGGGTTCCCGAATGTCATCGACGGGGTGCCTTAGGCGATCCTCGATCATCGGTAGTGGCTGCCCTTGTGTCTACCCTTGTGGAACTTGAGGCACGGCCATGCCAGCCTGGCGAAGCATCTGTGACCTCATCGACACCATATCTGGGTCATTGCTCGTGAAGGCTTCTTTTATGGACCAGCTGATCATTTTGGCCATGCCTTGATGATAGCCCTTCTGAAAGATGCCCTCCTTGTACCTCTGCCTTGACCGGTATGTGGCAGCGTCGGATTGCAATGACTCCACTGAGTTCCAGCTCATCTTCGACGACATGCCACGGACGCAGGGTGACTTGCCTAGCTTCAGGTAGTACCTGGTCAGCATGGACTTGAAGTTTCTAAAGGCTCTTCCTGCCACGTGCATGACCCACTCCTTGCACTTGTTCAGATCGGCGTCCTTGGGATAATGGAAGCTCCTCGTCACCTCACCCTAGATATGTGTCTTGTAGTCGACCGGGACATTGTTCTACTCCTCCCAAGTGATCTCCACCTTGTCCTTGACTATACATGCCACCTGGTTGCTGAACTTGGCAAGGACCATGGGTGGCGACAACGGGTTTCCCTCTGGTCCCACCTCATGGATCACATGGACTTCGCCGTGGGTTTCCCTCCGGTGCCTCCCGTGTTCCCCCTTCTCAGCTTTGTCCTCTGACCCCTAGACTTGCCTGAAGTGGTTGGAGATGGAGCGGGGGGTTCTTTGTCCCTAACTTGTTTCTCATCAAAATTCAATTCTCGAGGCACCACCGGCATCTATTCAGGGTTTGGAGACCGCGCACTTTCAACTTCGTCGTCCCTCGGTTGGTAGGTCAGATCATCTTCCTCCTCTATACGACGTTTCTTTGTTGGCCTCGGGGTCACAGACACTTGGCTCTCGAGGCTAGTTGATGATGATGCACTAGGGGTAGGGTCGCGCCATTCGCTTATCGGTTCCTCCGCCATTGGAAAGCTACAATGAATACATATTTTAGTTGTATAGACATAGTTATAGAGTAGTAAAGTAGAGTAGTACTAGAGTAGTAAAGTAGAGTAGTAAAGTAGTAGTAGTTGGCTCAGATTTGCCCCATTGTCATCACATCGCTTTTAAACCGGTTGCTTGTATCTGGTATACAAGCCATCCTAGTTTAGCGGGGGCACTCGATCATCATCGTCGCTGCCTCAGCATAAAAGGGTTCACATCATTGCATATGCCACTACCTCAGCTTAGAAGTGTGAAAAGAATCATCATTGCAAATACCAAACAAAAGCCATCAAGATAGTTTCAAAATTCGGCCCCAAAGGGCTAAGTCCTTCGGCCATCAAGATAGAGTAGAAGACTAGAGGAGGTGAGAGTAGAGTAGAGTATAGTAAGAGGAGTAGAGTAAGAGCTGTATAGCTCAAAAGTTTGTTTGGCATCATAGGCAGCAATAAACCCCCATCACAGCTCAATGAAATTTAGTCAGTAAGAGTAAGAGTAGTAGAGGAACTACTCAATTTAGTTAGCAAGACAGCAGCCAGCAAGACAGTAGTAGTAGAGTTCAGTAGTAGCAGTGTTAGCAGAGTTTAGTAGAAGATTGAGTATTGTTTAGTAGTAGATTGTATAGTAGTAGTAGTATTCTATAGTATAAGGACACTGAGCACTCAAACTGAGCACACAGTGGTAGGGCTAAGTCTTCGACCATCAAACTGAGCACTCACACTATTGTAGAAGGAAGCAAGGGAATGCAAAATCACATCATAGGCATCATAACCTATTAGAGGCATCATAGCAATTTATCAAAAAAAATCATCATACACTATACATGCCTCAACACATGTTTTTATAAGTTTAACAAAAAATCATCATCGCAAATGCCACACAGATAAGACAGTGTCAAAAAATAGATCCCAAATCCATCCCAATTTATCAAAATTCATCCCAATTCCATCCCAATTCATCCAGGCATTATGCTCAGTAAAAAAAAGCATCACATGTAGCTGCAAGTTGAAAAAATCATCATAGGCAGCATATAGGCAGTGGCATTGCTCAGATTACTATTGAAGTTAGGCATCATAGGCAGTAAGGGCATCACATATGCCATTCATCTCAAGTAGGCAGCAATAGTAGACAGCCATTTGCTCAGTTCAAATTAGGAAATAGAAGGCATCACATGCACTGCTCAGTTCAAATTAGGAAAAAGAGTAGGCACTGCTCAGTTCAAATTAGGAAATAGAAGGCATCACAGGCAACATGCACAATAGGAGCAGTAGCTGAACATTGGCAGTGGCATCATTGGCAGTGGCATCTGCTCAGTTCTCAATTAATTGCATCATAGGCAGTAGTTCGAATTCATCATAGGCAGTTCCAATTCATCACAGTTCCACGTGTAGAAATAGGCATTGCTCAGTAATGGACACAGAAGGGAGAAATCACATACAGTTTCAAACCTCGGAGATGGAGCCAGGGAAGAAAGGATCAAGCACGGTGCTAGGGTTCCGGCGCGCGGATGGAGGCGGTGGCCCTTGGTGTCGGTGTGGTCGACCAAGGTCAGCGGGGATGGGGCGCCGAAGGAGCACGGGGGCGGGGTGCGGGCAAGGGAGAGGAGGACGGGGGCGGGGCACGAGCACAGGGGAGGAGGACGGGGGCAAGGGTCACCGCGGAGGAGCTCGGCGGCGGGGATGGCAGCGGCGGCGCTAAGTTTCGGAAGCCCTTCGGGGTCAAATTCGAGGGCGCAAAAGACTTAGAAAATTTGGGCGAGCAGCGGCACATATAAAGCCACGGATTAACCGCGGCGGGCAATATAAGCCGCCCGCCATGGTAAATGTTTACTGCAGCGGGCACCTTAGACTGCCCGCGGCGGCACATATAAAGCCACTGATATTTATTATCAATCTAAAACTTATTAATCTAAAATTTGTTATTAATCTAAAACTTTTATACTACAACGGGCACTGATATTTATTATTAGTAGAGAGTAGTAGTGTGTAAGTAGAGAGTAGTGTTGTGTAGTAGTAGAGTAGTGCTGTGTAGTAGTAGTAGTAGAGTAGTGCTGTGTTCAATAGATCGAGCTATATTATTACATATATGTCTCTGGGATACATATATCATTTTGGTGCAGGTGCTTTCACCGTCCTCTTCTCACCGTTGGGGCAGGCCCATGGCATCATCCTGGACTTGTTGAATCGGTCCTCGACGGCCTTGATCTTCTTTGGATGATCGGTAAAAAGCTCGAGCTCTGCGTAGTTGTTGTATTGTTTGGGACTCTGCACCCCATCAGCTCCCACAATCCGCTGCTTTCCGGACACAACCACATGCCTTTTTGGGTCCTCTGCATATATATAGTAGGCCACTTGCGCGACATTGGTTGCTAGTACCCACGGGTCATCTTTGTAGCCAATACTTTTGAGGTCCACGGTGGTTAGCCCATAACTGTCCACTGCAACCGCATTCGGTTTGACCCACTGGCAACGGAGACGGTTATGCGTAGGTTTTGGCCGTAGTCAAGTTCCCATATTTCTTCGACTTGCCCATAGTATTGCCTCCTCTGGCCTGTGGACTCTTCTTCGCCCTCGTATCGAACACCGCAGTTCTGTGCCGAGCTCTTCTTGTCCTTGTCTTTCATGTGGAACCTGTAGCCCTAGACGTCATACCCTTGCCACGTGGTGATTTGGTTGGATGGGCCTAACACAAGCCTCTTAACGGTCTCTGTATCTTCATCAGGGCATCCTTCAAGGGGTATGTGTTGCTCTTTGAGCCACTCTATGAAATTGCTCTTATGATGGTTCTGGACCCATGCCTCCGTGCGCTGTCCGTCATTAGCGGCGCAGATCTCTTCCAGGTGCTTTTCAATGTATTTCTCCATGCTCACTAACTGATGAAGGATGCTGTAATGAGCTTCTTGCACCGTTCGGTTTGCCACATCGGTGCGTACTTTTCGGCCTGTGCACCCCATCCCTGAGGTTTTGCCTTCGTGGTGATGGACAGGCAGCCCGATCACCCTCCCATCTCTTATGTACCTCATACACCAGTTCACAGCCTCCTCCGTTGTGTATGCCTCGATCATAGAGCCCTCCGGGTAAGCATGGTTATGGACGTATCTGTTGAGGGTGGACATGAACCGCTCGTATGTCCACATCTGGTGTAGGTACATGGGGCCCAGTTGATGGATCTGATCGACCATATGCATCATTAGGTGTGGCATAATATCAAAGTAAGATGGTGGAAAGCACATCTCGAGCTGGCAAAGGGTCTCCACGATGAACTCCTTCAGGGTAGGCAGCTCAGCCTTATCAATGACCTTCTGGGTGATGTGGTTAAAGAAGTATGACATCCGTATGATGACCATCTTCACGTACTCTGGACGGATAGCCCTAATCGCAATTGGTAGGAACACCGTCAGCATGACGTGGCAGTCGTGTGAGTTGTAGCCGGTCATTATGAGGTCTTTCATGGAGACCAGGCTCTTGATGTTGGAAGAGAAACCAGTCGACACCTTGATACCCCTAAGCAACTTAAGAAAAGTCGTCCTCTTGTCTTGCGTTAGGTTGCAGGCCACACCCGGGATATCGACTTTACCGTTCTGAGGCGGTCCCGGGTGAAGGTCCGGCCTGATGCCCAGATTGACAAGATCCGTCCGTGACTTGATACCATCCTTTGTCTTGCCCTTGATGTATAGCAGGACACCGATCATGCTTTCGAAGACATTTTTCTCCAGGTGCATGCAATCGATGGCATGGGGTGTATTCAGTGTTTTCCAATACGACAAGTACTTGAAGAAAATTGACTTCTTCTTGAAAGGAACGGCGTCGGGGACTTCCTCCGTCTGGTCCCGCTTTCGCTTCCTTGTCTGCTTGGTCCCCTCTTCAGGCGGCTTCTTCTTCTTTCCAAACTCCACCCGATCCATGTCCTTGACCCTCTCATACACCTTTGTCCCCCAACTAGTCTGTGTCGGTTGATCACGCTGCGACTCGTCCTGATTGTCAAAGTATTTGTTCATAATACTTCTTCTATACCTGTGATTTTTGGTGAGGAACCGTCTGTGCCTCGTGTACACCATATTATTGGATCCCTTAAGGTAAGTGTAGCAGGTCCCGTCGATGCAAATTACACAGTCGGTCTTCCCTTTGATCTGCCCCGACAGTGAGAAGAGACCGAGGTAATCGGTGATGGTGACAAAGATGATTGCTTTTAGTGTGAACTTCTCCTTGCGGGATGCATCCACCATCTGGACCCCAACATCAAATAGTATCTTCATTTCCTCCATGAACGGCTCCAGGAACGCATCTATATCGTTGCTGGGCTGCTTCGGTCCGAAGATAAGCATGGTCAGCATAAGGTACCTACGCTTCTAACATAGATGGGGAGGTAGGTTGTACATGGTGAGCACGACGGGCCAAGTGCTGTGCGAGCTGCTAAGCTCACCGAATGGGTTCATCCTGTCGGTACTTAGCACGAACCTAACATGCCTGGGCTCCTTGCCAAACTCCGGGTAGGCCTCGTCGAAATCCTTCCACTGCTTGCCATCGGATGGGTGCCGTAGCTTGCCATCGTCTTTTAGGCGGTTAGCTGATGCATGCCAGGACATGA
Source organism: Miscanthus floridulus (assembly GCF_019320115.1). Classification (NCBI taxonomy): domain Eukaryota; kingdom Viridiplantae; phylum Streptophyta; class Magnoliopsida; order Poales; family Poaceae; genus Miscanthus; species Miscanthus floridulus. The sequence continues at coordinate 41,079,337 of NC_089594.1, forward strand.
GCTTGGCATCGTCCGGGTTCCCGAATATTGCACGCAGGCGATCGGTCACGGGCAGGTACCACACCGACAGTGCTGGACTTTTCCTGTGCGTGTAACCCTCTTCTTCATCATCCTGCTGAGCCGAGATCTGTTTGGCCGCACTGCTCTTCTTTGCCCCCTTCTTGTTCTTCTTACGACCACCCCGCAAGCCTCCCTCGTCTTCTGCATCCATGCGACAACCAGTATTTTTCTTGTACCGACTAAAGCCGTAGTGCGGACAACTCGTCAAATTCTCATACTCATTGCCTAGATACAGGATGCAGTGGTTAGGGCATGCATCAAACTTTCTAAGCTTCATCGCCACTGGCCGGATCAGCTTCTTGGCCCGATAAGTATTGGCGGGCACCTTGTTAGCCGTTGGGTACGTGGTGGTAAGGTAGCTTAACAACTCATTGAAGCTAGTGTCAGACCAACCATGACGATCCTTCAACATCAACATATGGAGGTTAAAACGGAGCGCCGTGCACTCCTTCGGACAATCACCGCCGTCCTTATAGAGAGGATCAACTGCCGCCTGCTTCAACTCTCTGAAATTCTCCAACCACTTTGGGCAACCCAACACAACGTCGTCTTCATCGAAGTGTTTGACTAGATCTTCAACAAGCTGCACATCCTCGGGTTGGCTCATAGTATCCTGACCATCCCCACCGTCGCCGGCTTCGTCGGCCATGTCTTGCATTAGATCATCCATCGTAATGTAATCACGACAACTGTTGTCACTGTCGGCTGACGTAGCTGCTGCTGAAGATGATGAGGAGCCGGGTGCTCCTAAAGGATCTTTATTCACCGGTGGTGCTGTTGTCGTCGGCGTCGAAGAGCTCACTCCAGATGCACCGCCACTCGCACCAACTCTTTCACCGTGAAATGTCCAGACTGTGTAGCCCTCGACAAAACCATACATGATCAAATGAGTTTGCACTTCGCTGTCTCGGTGGGCTTTCAGGTTCTTGCAACGAGAACATGGACATATGGTTGTCATCCGCTTCAGTCTCTCACAGCGAGCTTTACCAGCAACAATAAACTTCCTTAATTCAAAGAGGTACCGCGGATCATTCACTCTATCGATCTAGTACATCCATTCCGACCTATCCATCATACCTGCGAACATTATCCGTCACAATCAACATTAAATAAAGAAGAATTAGGAGAAATTGATAATTTTTACGTCCAAAATCATGAAAAGAGAGGAAATAACGATGTGAAAGATGAAGCATACATCTATGATGAATCTAAAGTTAAAGAAATACATGACATCATTTTTTTCATTAAAATTGATCTAGATCTAGATCTAGATCTAGATCTAGAGAGAACTCTAGGTGATGGAAATAGAGAGAGATGATGGAAGGAGAGAGGGAGAGCCTTTATGAACCTCTTATGATGTCCTCCTCCCTCAAATCCAAACCCTTCAACTCAAATCAAAAGTTTTCTCAAATTTTAGGGAAGCCTCCCCCATGAGTTTGAGAGAGGAAGACCCGTGGAGAAGATGAATGGATGGTGCTGTGTATTTGTACAGGTTTTACCGCGGCGAGCAAGATAAAGCGCCCGCCTCGGTAAATCAACTCTTTACCGCGGCGGGCAGTTTAAAGAGCCCGCCACGGTACCGCGGCGGACAAGATAAAGCACCCGCCTCGGTAAATCAACTATTTACCGCGGCGGACAGTTTAAAGAGCCCGCCACGGTAAATCGTATTAACCGCGGCGGACGATTCATACCGCCCGCCGCGGTAAATAACGATTTTCTGCGGCGGGCAAGTAAGGTGGCCCGCCGCGGCAAATTGATTTCTGTAGTAGTGCTAGCAGTGCTTTGCAGTGAACGACTGAGAGTACGTAAAGCTTTGAGTACGCAGTGGATTCATTACGTACTGAGCTGAGCTCTTGTTGGTTTTGGTAACACTCGATCATCATAAATGAAACTGAATCAATCTGGGTTTTGATTTGATCCGTTAGTTGCACACAGCATCAATCAGTCCAATCCCCTCTCTCCTCTTGATGTGTAACAAAACGATGCAGCGCAGTGGCCGTATTGAAATGGAAACCGGCCGGCAATCAGTGGCGGACCTAGTGGGTGGTCAGGGTGGTCCACCGACCACCCTGTGGGCCATCCGTCAACCATACATCATGTCGGCCTTGCAATCTGATCGGCCACCACTGGAAAACGTGGTCTCACGCCATCAAAGCCAGCCAAATTTTAGGGGCCCCTCCGATTGGGCTTCAACAAGCTAGTATGGCTGTATGGGCCTTTTGGTTTTCGTTTTTTCCTGCTGCAGCCTGCTGGCCTGGTAGCTTTACGTGTTACGCGAGTTTCTGCGTCGCATTTTGACCGGGAGTGTAGGAGTCGAAGGGACGAAGGGACGAAGGGTGGAAGCCGAACTGACGCCGCCGCCGCCGCCTGTTCTTCTCGCAGACCGCAGGAGCAGCAAGCCAGCAACTCGGCGATCTCTGATCCCAGCCTCCCAGGTACATGCCTTTTACTTTCTTAGCTAATTAGTAACATCTGTCATATGTTTTTGTCTTTTTTATTTGTTTTGTTGGGTTTTTATTCGCGAAACAAGGTACTCTATTTTTATCTGATGTCTTGTAGAATTAGAAAATATGATGATTTTAAAGAATACCGGTAAGGTTCAGATTCAGATATCGGTAAGGTTCAGATTCAGCATTTAATATTTTACCATCAATGCCTGTCTGTGGTTCTTGATATTGTGAGAAAACAGGCTTTATATAATGTACTCTAGTTATTTGTATTGCTCTATAAGGCCCCATTTTTTATGATTCGCACTAGGTAATCATCGCCCGTCGCCTGGCCTGGAGCCCTGGACTGCCGCCATCGCCATGCAAGACTGATCGCCAGTCCTTCCTCAGTTCCTCAGGTGATACTCCCCGTCCATCTCCGTCCTTCCTCAGTTTCAGGTTTCTTCCGATCGTTAGTTTTGCTAATTGGCGAGTGTTTTTTCCAGAACTCTTGAGTCTTGAATTATGAAAAGAAACGGAGACATTCGATCCCTTTTTCAGAAAGCAGCAAAGAAGGCGGCTGCTATTGACCCACCTCCGGATGAAAATATTGTGGAAGAGCAGAATCAAGAAGAAGATAGAGTACAAGTTGAAGAAATTGCAGATCATTTGCCCTCGCCCCCGCTAGCATCACCGCCACCGCCCGCATCAAAGCCGCCGGCGTATGACATCAATCGCCTACCATATGATCCAGGTGAAAGGCTGCCCATTGAAGATTATCCTGTTAATGATCAAGATGCAATCCGTAGAGCATATATTACTAAAGGTGCTTGCAAACCTTATATACATGATTTTCCATACCGAAACATTGGAGGCGTACCTCGTCGATTCAGTATACAATGGTTGTATAATTATGAGTGGCTTGAATATAGTGTCAAGAAGGATTCTGCATTTTGCTTCATATGCTACTTGTTCAAGAAGGGCAGTGGGTCAAAAACTTTTATTGTTGATGGATGGAATAATTGGAATATAGGAAATCACAGCACTTCTCAAACATTCTGGTTCTAGGGCACATAAAGCAGCTCAAGAGAGGTACATTGGTTTTATGAATCCCAAGGTAGCAATTGATTATAACATTGACAAGTGGAGTGAGGAGGAGCTTCGTCTTTACAAGAAAAGATTGACATATTCACTTAGATGTATCAAGTTTCTTTTGCATCAAGGATTGGCATTCCGTGGACATGATGAAAGTGAAGAGTCTAGCAACAGAGGCAACTTCATTGAACTTTTAAAGTTTCTTGCAGGAAATAGTGAAGAAGTGAACAAGTATGTCTTGAACAATGCACCAGGTAATTGCACTTTGACTAGCCCAAAGATACAAAAGCAAATTATTCACTGTTGTGCCATAGAAACTAGAAAGAAAATAATTGAGGAACTTGGTGATGAGCCCTATGCAATTTTAGCTGATGAGTCTAGTGATATATCACATAAAGAACAACTAGCTCTTTGCTTGCGTTATGTTGATAAACTTGGAAGGCCATGTGAGCACTTTATTGGAGTTGTTCATGTAGATGATACTACCTCTTTGTCACTTAAGAAAGCAATTGAAGTTTTACTTGTTAGTAATGGATTGAGTATGCAGCAGATTAGAGGTCAAGGTTATGATGGGGCTAGCAATATGAAAGGAGATATTAAAGGGCTCAAAACTTTAATCATGCAAGAATCACCTTCCGCTTATTATATTCATTGCTTTGCACATCAACTCCAACTAGTTCTTGTTGCTGTTGCCAAAGGAAATACTGACTGCAAGACTTTTTTTGATCAAGTATCTATCTTGTTGAACATTGTTGGGGTTTCTTGCAAGCGTCATGATATGCTTCGAAATACTAGGCTTGAGAATGTCAAGAAAGCACTAGAGTGTGGTGAGCTTGAATCAGGGGAGTGGATTAAATCAAGAGATGTGTTTGCCTAGGCCTGGTGACACTCGGTGGGGCTCTCATTACAAAACTATATGTAGCATCATCACTATATATTCCTCAATTCATGATGTGCTCATTGAACTTGGTGCTGATAATGCATATAAGGAAGATTGGACAAAGATACATTTTGTGCTTGGAGCATTTGAAACCATTGAGTTTGTTTTCTTTGTGCACTTAATGTATGTTATTCTTGGATATACAAATGAGTTATCTGAGTGCTTGCAGAGAAGGGATCAAGATATTCTTAATGCAATCTCACTTGTTAATGTGGCAAAGAGCAGAATGCAGGAGTTGAGGTCTAATGGTTGGGATAATTTTCTTCAGAAGGTCACTTCTTTTTGTATTAAACATGGTGTTGAAGTTCCTGCTATGGATGGTGCTTATGTGCCTTATGGAAAATCAGCACGGTATGCTCGTGCCCGAAACCAAACAAATGATGACCATTTCCGAAGAGAAGTATACATTGGTGTCATTGATCAAATTAGTCAAGAGCTTGATAATCGGTTTGATGAGATCAATATGGAGCTACTCTCTTGTATGTCAGCCTTCAGTCCTTCCAACTCCTTTGCTTCTTTTGATGCACGGAAGGTACGTAGATTGGCTGAATTTTATCCTAAGGACTTCTCCAACAATGATTTGTTAAAACTAGAATTGCAACTTGATAATTATATTGATGACATGCGACAAGATGCTAGCTTCCAAGGTCTAGACAACATTGTTGATCTCTCAGTTAAGCTTATTGAAACAAAGAGGCACAAAGTGTATGATATGGTGTACTTGCTTCTCAAATTGATATTGCTTTTACCAGTGGCAACTGCGAGTGTTGAAAGGGTATTTTCTGCATTGGTTATAGTGAAAACAAAGTCAAGGAATAAGATAGGTGATACTGTTTTGGATGATTGTCTAGTCACATTTATTGAGCGGGATATTTTCTTCCAAGTTAATGAAGATGATATAATAGGAGACATTCATGTCATTGAGAAAGCGGCGGATAAACAAGTAATATTGTAAGTCTCTCCTATTGTTATATTTCGAAGTATTTGTATTTCATTTGAACAATTTATATTAAGATTTGACGTCGTTTTACCGAATTATAATATGGTTTTACCGAATTATAAATGGTTTACCGAATTGTATAATTTTTTTTTGCGACGCATACCCTATGCAAAAATCCTAGGTCCGCCACTGCCGGCAATGCGTAAGCACGTCCGAGTAACAAATGACACGGTCGAGGGCGAGAGGCGGTTAAAGAAGGCGGCGTTTCTTTAGTCGATCAAGGTGAGTAGGCGGGCGGCCCTGAATCCCTGATGAATGCCTCAGCAGACTCTAGGTCATTGCTCCACTTGATCAAAATTGAATGGACTCCGGTCCAAACTCGCTCTTATGCGCCCATGCATTGGCTTTGACGAACGAACGTCCCGTGGTGCACGAGAAAATCACACGTCCCAGGACAGGCGGCTAATCATCCACTCGGCGGCCGGGATTACGTTGTGTGTGCCTCGTACTGGCCTTAGGTGTGGTGCGACTTTGAGTGCCTCAATTTCTAAATTTGTTAAGCACCTAGTGAAACCTTAAGCATTTTTCATGGATAGAGTACTAAAGATAAGCCTCAACTCACGAGCAATCTTCCCTATGCTCCAACAATTCCAAATTGGCCGGTTGGGGGTGGTCTTTATAACCTCCACCCCTCAAATAGACTTGGCAATTGGATTGCGCTTCGATGAGCACTGGGTTTTCCGGTGCCTGCCATGGCAGCTAGCCGTTCCTAACCATTAAGGGACCTAAACTAACTGACCGACAGCATTGACAGCGCTCGTACTGCTGCACAACCATCAAAGAAAGTGCAAGTTCAAGATACTGCATCTCAGTTCTAATAACAAAACATTTCAGTGACATAGTGCATATTTTTTCACACAATTATGATGCTAAAGTCCAATTGTAGTGCATATTCACACTAGATTATTATTGATGCTAAATTGAACAATTCGTACTTACAGATACTTCTAGAATCAGTTCGTGGCCGGCGGCTGCGCAGGGAGTACGTGGACGCGGCGAACGCGTAGTTGGCGTTCCTGGACGACGACTGCTCGTACGACGACGACGACACTGCTGCGGTTCCCATTCCAGCCTGCTGATGCTGATTGCCGGTCGCCGCGGTGGCAGAGCTCGCCATGGACAGCTGGTGGGAAACGTTGCATTACGGCTTCGTGGGGAGCTGCTGCTGCCGTGGCGCCGCCGCCGCCGTGCTATCGCTGTGTGCCGCCGCGGCGTGATTGTTCCTGCAGATGGCCGTCGCGGGCGGCGACGTGCACTCGCCGTGGAGAAGGTGCATCATCTTGGACGGGGTCGTGGGTGGCGTGGGCGTCGAGCGCGCCGAGGCGGGATGATGCCCGTGGCCGTTGTCGATCCCTGTGCGCTTGTACACGCGGCAGAGGGATATTTCTTGCTGCAGTATCTAGCTAGGAACCAACTACTCCCTCCGTCCCATGTTAAACGCACCTTTACCGTTCAAAATTTTCCCAAAATAAATGGTCGCTATAGGGTCTCAAAACTGGCAGAGAGCAGTAGCTGGCAGCTGCAACTGCCTGTGGACCAAACCGATGAAATAAAAAATCGACATAAAAAAATAGGAAAACTCTCTCGTCCACTCGTTCACCAGGCTTCCAGAACCCACTCCGTGGCTTCTTGCTCATCCCTTCCCCGTCTACAGCACTGGTGTGAGAGCGCTCCTTCCACCATCCACTCGTTCGCATACGCATCTCTTCCTCCACCGCACCGTCCACTCGTCCCCCTTTCCCTCCCATTCGATCAGTTCCGTGTCGCTGCGTAGGGGCTGGGCCTCGTCGGCGCGACGCCACCGCTGTGCAGGGGCTTCCCGACGCCACCGCCACGGACGGGCTCTGCTACGCTGTCGTGCAGAGGCTGGGCATCGCCACGGCATCACCACGCAGGAGTTTCGCGCCGCCATCACGCAGGCGCAGCGGCTGGACCTCGCCAGGGCGCCACTGTGCACGGGTTCCGCGCCGCCGTCGCGCAGTGGCTGGACCTTGCAACACCACCACATGGGCTCAGCTCCGGCCTATGGAGCCCCGGCCCGACTGCCACGGCAACACGACTGGCGCTTGACGTAGGGGCTCGGCTCCGGCCGGCGAGAGCCACGGCAACGCGGGCGCGCGCGGGCGGAAAGAGCTCGTCCTCGTCGGCACGGAAGATGGAGGCAACGCCTGACGTCGATGGTGGCACGCGGCCTGGACGCCCACGGTGGCCAGGGGGCAGAGCCGACGCGCCGGCGGCGGCCAGAGAAACAGAGAGATGTGCGAGAGCGCGAGGGAGTGGTGTGGTGGGATGGGTCACGGGAGGATGTATTAGGGCTGATATTCGCAAGGGCATTTCTGTAATTTCGCATACATATTGGTTTGCGTGTCCAGGGCTAGACGTGCAAATATTATTGGACGGAGGGAGTAGATAGCTAGCCAAGCCAGGCTCGAATTGGAAAGCCAGAAAGGAGATGCTACGAGATGATGGCCTGGACCCAGTCAACGTCACGCTGTCTACGCCACGTCGGCAAAATCTTGTTTCTGATGAGTTATGGACCTAAGTGACATACTTAAATAACATTAAGGTATTAGAAGTACGATTTAAGAGCTTATAGACCTAAGTAGCACTCCAATATAAATTCAAGGGACTATGATGCATTTAACTTATAGGACAACTCGGCTTGTCTTATAGCCAACTTGCAAAATCCTAGCCGGAGGAGAGAGAAAATGGCAAGTTCCGTCGCCCGGCTGTAACACAGGTCCCAAAGTCTATGGGGTCCGCCACCACCTGCATGCACCCGTGACTGGTCCTTCCCATGCTGTCTGTCACTGTGCTCTAACACAGGAATGGAAGGAAGGCAGCGGTGGGTCCTACATATAATAAAAAAATTATTTAAGACAGAAGATGAGACTAGATTGTTATATAGCTTGACTATTATATTTGTCTCTTGATGACTTAGCTTGGCTTAATTTGCTCTTATAAGTACGGCCGTAGTTGCAGCCGTAGATCGATGACCGGTCTGTCAGTTCGGCACCAGGGCCAGGCGCCTGGACTGGACCCTTTCGTTTCTCCGTTTCCAGCAACTGGACTGCTGCATGCAATCCCAGTCACGTACGTAGGGCTTGATGTACACCAGATCCGATCTTTCGAAAGGTACGATAGCATCAATTGATGAAGATTCGACGTTCACGATCTAGGCTTCGAACCAAAACTGATTCGGACCCCCGCAACCATTACATCACTGCTCCGTTGGTTATCAACCACGCGAACGCGGTTGACCTCGCCGAGAAGGCTTTCCTGCAAGCGAATTGAGAACACGAGCAAGAACGGAATAAACGTAATATGAAATTGTAAATAAATATAAGGAGTTCAAGTCTTTATTCGAAAGGACTAATCGCCACAGGCGAACAAGATCAAGAACTGAGGTCCTGGTTCACAGCAAACAGCCTTGGCGGCACAGTTGCAGCAAAACGACGTCTGTTTTCACGAGGAAATCAAGAACTAAACAAAACTCAAACCCTAAGGAGAGCGCCGGCTGCTATTTATATAGTCTTGGGCGTCACCCCCTAGACGCGCCTCCTAATGGGCCCAAACACGATACACGGTCCAACGGATCAAAAGACGGTGTCGCAGCACCCTGACAGATTCTGGACGCTGACTTGTTTCGACGATTCCCGTTGATTCCGAAGGTCTTTTGACATGAGACCACTTGGATTGGCTTCGTTATTAAATTAGCTTTCCAACCATATGTGGATCGTAGAAAACGGAGTCCGGATGGGTCCTGAGTGACCAGTTTAAGACAGACTGGTCCTAGAGGCCGAGGCAGACTCGAACTTGAGTTGCTTTGGGCCTCCACCTCGGGGATTTGAGCCGAATTAGTCTCAGACCTCCTTCTTGACTTGGACACCCTAGCTGGCCTCTTACCCCTCCATACCATGCGCCAAACATTGTCATATGCATGGGTGTCATGTCCTCATCATCCTCTCCTTCTTGACGAAAAGCCGTACTCGGCGTCGATTGTGCTTGAAACTGATCATGCACAACTTAAAGGAGAACAGGGTTGCGAAGACAAAGGGAACTGACATAATTGTGAGAAGGAACGTGACCATATTTCTAAGTTTCTAGTATGTCATCTCGCATAAAAATTTTAGCAAGCATGTAGACTCCATGATTCGAATGCACACGATGTATGTCAACACTATCCTATAAAAGATTAGAACTAACCAAAGACAATGGAGGAATAGATGGTCTAACAGATATAGGTAGCAACCAACAATGTTCCTCTTCTTGGAAGTGAACTTGTTTCTTTGAGGAATACTCCCTCTGTCCCATTTTAATGGTCGTTGTAGCTTTGAACCTGATGCAGCGAAGATGCCTTGGACCTAGACTCTGCGTGTGTCCATGTGCATGAATGAGACAATGAATATAGACACTTTAAAGCAGTGCCAGGACGACAAGTAAAACGGGACAGAGGGAGTATGAGAAAATATTTGTATTATTATGGCTGCCCTCTAAATGATCATAATCTTGTACAACAAAATGAGAATTCAAATTACTACGAATTTATACTCGATGTATCATATATTGTCCCTTGTTATATTTGTCAATAACATGATATGTGTGTTTAGAAAACCAAGGCAAGTTAGCATATTTAAAAAGGCTCTCCTCCAAACAATCTAGGTTACACAAAACATCAAATTCAATGTAACCCAAAGTATGTAAAGAAGACAACAGTTTGAACTCATCAGTTTTAGTAGCAATATGAATAATATGTTTATTTCTAGTATAAGTGACTGGTTCCAAAACATGTAAAACTAAAGCATCATCAACCAATCACAAGAAACTTCAAGCAAATTATCATGGGACAGAGATAAATTAAGAGAGAGTTCCACTAACAATTGCTCTATGATAGCATGGTTTGTGGAAAAATTTAGTACATTAAAACAATTCTCACATTCCATGAGTGTAGCACTATGGGCATTACCCGTGTTCTCAGCAGTAGTAATAGGTGCATTGTGAAGTGATGGTTCTGAATTTGCATATGAGGTTGTGAGCTCCTTATTTTTTCTATGTCATCCTCTCGCTTATGTATATTATCCTGCAGAAGGTTAGTCATAGCAAGAGGAATAACAACAGACTCTTCCTCTAAATGGTGCACCTCATCATATGAAGTCAAAACAGGAGGTAGATTAACAAAGGTTTCTGGCATAAGAAGTTTCATATCATTCCATGTTTGAGGTTTATCAGAAGGATCTAAAGACTCCCACCAAGATAAAGCAGAATGTCGTAAAACACTAGCTGCATTTTTTACCTTCCTCCTTGGACACATAAAGCGAGTAGTAAATATGTTATCTATGGCAATTTCCCACTCCATGTACTCATCAGCACCTATACCATCATAAGTCGTGGATACGAACAACCTGTCATTGTTAGAAGACAACAAAAGACAACACAAAAGTATTATCCCTACCAACTACTTAGGTTGTGGACAAGGAAAAACAAGGCACTCAACTCTCAAACGTCTTACCACGGTCTTACAAGTGTTCTTACCAAAGCAACAGGCGGTGCAATCGGTCGGTAACTGTGATACCGTTGTAGCTTGAGTGTAACAGTTGCAAGGCGAACCTGTACTTGATTAGAAGAAAGTGGAGCTTGGACAGGCACAATATAGTAGCAAGGAATAACAATAATTTAATTCAGAAATTGCAAGATTGAAAAGTAGTCCCAAGGTAGTCTATGTCGCTGGCCTAAACTCGTCCTGGACCTAGTTCAAGCAAGCAATACAATACAACTCAGCACAAGGACTCAAAAGGATGCAAGCACTTCTAAACTTTTTTTTTCACTTTCTTTTTCTTTCCTTCTTTATTTTTTCTCTCTTTTTTTAGGTGCAACATTTTTTTCCTTCTTTTGGTTTTTGCACCTCTTTGCCTTTAACTCTTTCTTTTTTTACTCAGAAAAGTGCTGCAAAAATAATTATAAATAAAAATATCAAGAAGCAGCACTGTAGCGTGATCTAAACTCTCGGCCAGCAAAGCAATATCAACAGTAGGACTACCTAGATGTGGACACCCTGATAGGAACTTTCCTTTTGGATTAGCGCAAGGAAAAACCAAAGAGATGCCTAACAAGGATCACAACTAACCAACAGCAGAAAATCTTATGTGCATATTATTTCCAAAGGAGACTATAACTGTCAATTAATGCTTTCCTTTCTTTCTAACTGTGCACAAGAATAATCCACCAGCTACAACCGTGGAGATCAGATGAGATATCCTTTTTAAACGTAGAAATAATGATCAAGATAAAGATTTGTACTATATGTCTCTTTGAACTTGACTTATTCTTTTCCCTCAATTTGCTCACGTAACAACCAACATGGATGCAAGATTTGGCGAAAAGGTACAAACTATCACTACACTGGAAGACAAGACTTGACACTAGACCAAGAACAAGATCAGAACACAATGAACACTAAGACGCGGCGAGGGACGACAGTTCAATAATGCAAACTGAAATTAAAAAAATTGCAAAGACACAACGAGGCAATAGGACAGGGAATATGTGGCGGTGTATATTTTTTGTCTTTTTTGTGTACTATAGGTAATGCAAAAACAGTAACAATCTAAAGGGGAAAACAAAGTTATACCTAACGGGCAACAAGGTCTCTGATACCACTTGATGTAGACTAGGCCCGATCTTTCAAAAGGTATGATAGAGTCGATTGGTGGAGACTCGATGTTCACGATCTAGGCTTCGAACCAAGACTAATTCGGACCCCACAACCGTTACACCACTGCTCTATTAGTTATCAACCACGCAAACGCGATTGACCTCACCGAGAAGGCTTTCCTGCCAGCGAATCGAGAACACAAGTAAGAACGGGATGAACACAATCTGAAATTGTAAATAAATATGAGGCTTATGATAACAAGAAGGAGTTCAAGTCTTTATTCGAAATGACTAATCGCCACAGGGGAATAAGATCATGAACTGGGGCCCTGATTTACAGCCAACAGTCTTGGCGGCACAGTTGCAGCAAAACAACGTCTGTTTCACGAGAAAATCAAGAACTAAACAAAACCCAAACCCTAAGGAGAGCGACGGCTGCTATTTATAGAGTCTTGGGCGTCACCCCTGGACGCACCCCCTAATGGGCCCAAACACGATACACGGTCCAACGGACCAAAAGACGATGTCGTAGCACCCTGACAGATTCTGGACGCTGACTTGTTTCGACGATTCCTGTTGATTCCGAAGGTCTTTTGACGTGAGACTACTTGGATTGGCTTCGTTATCAAATTAGCTTTCCAACTATATGTGGATCGTCGAAAACGGAGTCCGAATGCGTCCTAGGTGACCAGTTTAAGATAGACTGGTCCTACAGGCCGAGGCAGACTCGAACTTGAGTTACTTTGAGCCTCCACCTCGGGGATTCGAACCAAATTAGTCTTGAACCTCTTTCCTAACTTAGACACCCTTACTGACCTTCTACCCTTCCGTACCATGCGCCAAACATAATCATATGCATGAGTGTCGTGTCCTGTCAGGGCTGGACTGGACTTTCGTGGTCGTCCGTGACCATGACTCGCATAATGCACGCTTAATTGTAACCGGTCAGATATCATGGATGACGCGGCTATGTTGTTGGAGTACAGTCACACACACACCAAGGTTCTGACTTCTGATATAGACGACGCCTAGGTTCTGACATACAGCCTCCTCCCTCACTTCCAAATTAATAAATAAGTGTATTTCTGAGTATGCATGCAAGGGCGCGTTTAGTTCGTCCACCGAATCGGCGCCGCCGAATTTGCTGCGCTCCTTTAGGTACAGTAGTGTTTTGTTTTTATTTGATAATAATTGTTTAATCGTTAACTAATTAGGCTCAAAATGTTTGTCTCGTAAAGTATAACCAAACTGTACAATTAGTTTTTGATTTCGTTAATATATAGTACTCCATGCATGTACCGCAAATTTAATGTGATAAGAAATCTTCTTTTTGTATAGTGTTAAATTCTGGAATTTGAGGCAACTAAACATGGCCCAACTGAAAAAAGTACAAAGCAAGCAAGATGCATATCCATGTATGCGCAAAAAAGATGCATACCCATGAATATTTGTTTTGGGACAATGGGTGTGACCGTCTCTTTTTGTTTTTCTGGTGAGATGGAACCATTGGATCCTGATCAAATTATTTAAAGACAACCTTCAATTGTTATTTTTTCAATAACAATTGATAAACGACCTTCGCTGTCTTTTCTACTAGGTGACAGTGACACCCATCACCTGTTCAGTTCTTCGTGCTGTGCAAGAGCAACCTCTCTTGTCTCTTCTGGTCCCTGCCGATGGCCCATCAACTAAACATTTCAGCCCATTAATCTAGCTAGCTCTTTAATATTTTCGAAGGGCTGGGTTTTGCTATGCTGTTGCGGTCTTCTGTTTTTATTATTATTAGATTAGACATAAAAATATGACAATATGCTAACCTCCAGAATTCATGACTGAATCGTTCACACAGATACACACTACTTATACAATACTTCACCAGTTGGAGTACTAGGAAAAGGACTAAAGCCTTTATCCAATGAGACAATTACCTACATGTCATTATATATAGAAGATTCTACTTCCATATGTGCACTTAAAATCTTTACTACTCCTGCTCAGCCCTTGGGGCAAACTTATCTAGACCTCAGTGCCACATCGAACGATAACATGAGACGAGGCAGGAAAAGACATGTTTGCCACTATGACTTACGTTGACCTCCACACTCCCTGCCATCTGACCAAAACAGACTCTATTTCCCCAACTCATCTTCTCATCCACTCTCTCGCTTGAAACCCTAACTCAAGGAACGGAGACGGTGGCGAGAAAAGGCGTCACATGCCAACGAAGAAAATTGATCCGCACAAGCGAGGAGGCGATGATAGGGTAGGGGGCAAGGTGGATTATCTCGATCCAAGGCCGTGTGCACTAAAGGGCCTTCGAGGGTGCCCGTGTGATCTAGGGAATCACGTTGGCGGTGTCGGATGTACGGCTATAACCAAGAACTAGGCCTCACTGATAGTACAATCACCACTTAGTGCTAGTACAAAGTCATTACTACCTAGGGGATAGTACTGCCCGATGATCTGTTTGATATCATCCCTATCATCCGGCGTATACTCTGGTGCATTTTCAATGCCCATTGTAAGTCCAGTCTTAACAAATCTGTCTTCTTTGAGAAACTCAACTTACAACCACTCCAATGGAGTTACTTACTACCATGGCCTTTGACTGACAGTTAGCTTCTTGCATATCCCAATGCTCTTGCTCGGGCTCTCTTAAGATGAACGACTTGCCCTCCCATCTTAATAGTTTGTCAAAGGAAAAATAAAGATCTACTACATACTACAGTGAAGGTCACTAAGCACCTCTATTCACTCTATTGTGCCTTTAGTCTTTATGAATATCTTTGTGTCATACTCCAATTATTAGCGGCTTATTTGGCATGGCTCCTTGTTGACGATCATTAATATCAATCATAAACCGTCAACATAACCTGCATATATACTTAATTCCATCACCAAACATAGGTATAGGGGTTTAAACTGATAAATTCCACAAGTTTTGGTAAATCTGTGTTTTCAGCACGGTATATCCAGAAAACCGTCAAGGAGGACCTATTCGTCTAGCAAATCATGTTTATTCGCAACGGTACCTACTTGGGAATACTCTAGAAGGCACCAGAAGGCAACCCACCGAAGAAGACTGCAAGCGGATGACATGTGGGGCCATCCAGCCCAGTGACCCCACCGTTCAGTCTCTGCTTCGAATGTCGGTTCTCCACCACCTCCTAGATGGCATCTACGCCGTCCTTTTAAGTCAGTTTGATCTGAGGGTCCAGAATTGACGCTACCCCCTATATATATGGCCCTGTACCCCTCCAGCAGAGCCATCCTGAAACCCTAATTTATATTCTTCTCTCATCAGGATCAGAGCCAACTATCAAGAGAAGATTAGTCCTCCATAGGATCTAGTCTTGTAAATAGAAATAGTGAGATAGAGAGTGAGGGACGAGTTTGGAGGAGGTGTCGGCCCGTCGGTGCTCTATCTCTATGGCTTGTACCTTGACAGATCCAAATTCTATATGAGCTTGCCTCTGAGATTTCTCTGGTAATCAACTTCTGATTCAAGTAAGCATCTTGTTTATATTATTCATCAGGATCGCGACTCTTTTGAGTGCTTTATTCCTGTTCTAGAGGGAGTAAAATATTAATCATAAGTGTAAACGTGGTGCTTAGACTTAGGTTAATCATGAATGCATCCTGCATTTTGGATCGGTGGTAGCTCGTGACGGTGACTCTTAAAGCCTCGTTGAATCCTATGTAGTCCACCTCCTGTTTGTAGGCCAAGTAGGACCTGGTTACGAAGGAAAGTATCCTTTGCTGGTGTCTTTCCCAAGTAATATCCTAGTTGAATAGTAGAAGACATAGCTTATCGAAGTCAGAACAAGAGAACCTTAGTTATCCTCTCTACGCTCCTGTTTATCCTAACCTTGTTGCTACCCCTGGTTAAGTTAGACCGTAGTTAGTCTCACACATTTTCCTATGGATACGATACTTGGAATACTTCTGGGTGAAAGCTATAGCGATATCCGTGCGCTTGCGAAGTTATCTGTGTGTGTTAATAAATACCAACAAGCTTTCTAGCGCCGTTGTCGAGGAAACGGTTGTTGAATTAACTACAAACCTAGCTTAGCTTTTTATCTTTTGTTTTACTTTTTTTCTTTCAGCATGGAGAACACACCTATATATCAATATGCTAAACTCACGAGCGCAAACCTAAAGCCACCAAAATCTTCAGAGCCTATCCTAACACCTAGCTATGAGCTGCACCCGTGTTTAATAAAACTGATTCAGGAACAATCCTTCTCGGGAGAAGTCAATGAAAACCCATACTCACACCTATGGGAGTTTGCATAGACCTATGCATGCTTGCGTATCACTGGCATGTCTGATGAAACCTTAGGATTGAAGTTTTTTCTGTTCTCTTTGACGGGAAGAGCTAAACAATGGTACAGTCGAACTGTAGGAAGTATGCAAGGAGATTGGGAAACGTTATGCTCTAAATTTTGTTTACGTTTCTTTCCCATCTCTAGAGTGGTTAGCCTTCGAAAAGAGGTTCTAAATTTTAGACAACTAGAAGAAGAATCTCTTTGCACATCATGGAAACGTATTAATAGTCTTATCACCACTGGCCTAGACGTTGCTATTTCAGACCCGATGCTCCTTTAACATTTTTATATGGGTCTTAGCAAGGATTCTGGGCAATCCCTTGATCAATCCTCTAGAGGAGCTTTTCTTCATTTGTCTATTAGTGAAGCAAGATCTATGCTTGATAGAATTATTAGAAAGATTCCCTATACTAGCATTCATGATGAACTCCCCGAGGAAGAGAAGAAATCATCTCCTGAACAAGAAGAGGAAGTTTTGATAGCCACACCACAATCACTCCAATCCCAAGATTTAGCTATCAATCCCGAACTATCAATAGCCCAAAATCCTCTAAGGGAAGAAGAAATTCCACCTTTGGAAATCCCTATTGAAATTAAGGATGATCTTTTTGATGATGATTTTGGGAAAAGCTTAAACTTCCAGCTTCATAAGAGACCTTCGAGCGAATATAATTCAAATATTCTCAAGAAGGGATCTCTTAGAAAGCATCTTAAATGAAATTCCTTTGGAGGACATCTAGAAAAATTCAAGGGTGGCATGTCTAGTGACGCTATAGAAGGAGAGCCAAGCCATCTCGAAGCCATTCCTATCCTCTCCCCTTCTATGCCCATATTAGATGTCCCAATTGAACCCATCTCTAAACCCATCCTTGACCCCGATGATCCCTCTTATGCTCTTAAGTCTCATGATGATCCTAGAAATCTACTAAAACACCCAAAGCAAAGGAGTCATGAAGACCATTGTTGGCGGTCATTAACTCAAATATTTTGCCTGCCAAAGTATACTTAAATGACAACAAATAAAATACATTTGAGCAAGATAGGTCATTTATCTAACAAGTTCCATGAGTTTTGGCTCTATAGACTTGTTTTGCAGGATATGCCAAAATGTACATCAAAAGATATTAAATAGTACACATAAGTTTGGTGAAAATCAGGAACAAAAGAAGTTTGAATTTTCTTTCATAGAAAAATAGTCTCAAAAAAATATTTGGAGTGCTCCATTGCGAAGAGCTCATCGAGATGATCAAAATGGACATATGATTTGCTATATTTAGAACTAAGAGTAAAAATATATCAATTTCACAAAGAATGAAGCTCAATATAGTCAACGCCAGCGGGGGGCTGCAGTCACCACGTCCATGCAAATGGGCAACATGTAGCTGGGCCCTAGCTGCTCCCATGCAGTCCACAACCAGCACCAAAGGTAGGCGATGTACGGGAGCATGGAGGCATGCAAAGAAGCACAACTCCACCCCATCTCCACCATTGATCTTATGATGGTTTGATCCAAGGGCCATGGTGAAGAAGCACATGGATCACTGAAATGGCACATTGAGTGGCCTCCATTCCTCCTCTCAAACTATAAATACCCCTCACTCCCTCTCATTCACACACACCTCTGGGAGCAATTCCATTCTATTCCTCAAGATGTAATAGTAGTATAGGCTAGTTGGGAGTTAGGGAGAGATGCTTAAGTTCTTGAGAAGTCCTCGGAGGTCTAGTATATTCTTGTAATGTTCCTTTGTAAGATTATAATATTAATATATTTATCTTCTCTAATTACTGCAATGTTTATCATGGTTGTCTAGCTCATGCCTTAGTTGGTTAGCTAAGCGTGGTTAGTATATGGGTTCTACTCCTTAGCATGGGATCTCCGCTCGTATCAAGTGCTCTAGTTATAGATCATAACAATTGTAGTAATCGATAGACTTGACATGGTGTCTAGCCTATAGGTTAGCTGAGATGGCACCCAATCCCATGGATAGTTGTGGTCGCCCCAGGTGGTGACAGCCCTGACGACCTATGTATTCCACCATGTTCGGGTTGGTGTTTGCAGGACCGTAGTCGGGGCTTCCTAGCCTCCTTCTCATCCCTTTCCACGGCTAGTGTTCTGATGTCCCAAAGTGTTATGGTGTGATCGCTATATTCTATCCACTGGTTAGTTAATCCCTTTGGTTTGCTCTAGAATAGAACCATAGTACTAGAGAAGTATATAGGAACCTTGAACTCACCTGTTGTCCTCCCAGCTTAGCTTTCTACTCTTCTATCTTATCATGGAGTCCTCCTATGTGTGTCATTTATTCATCACTCCAATCTTATCACTTACCCCACACTAGTCTAGTCAGTATACTAATTAGAAGATACATGATGGTTACCTATCAACTTCTTTAACCATTGCTTCCCTATGGACAAATACGATACTCTGAAATACTCCTAGGTGAAAGCTACAACGGTATCCGTGTGCTTGTGGATTTCTCTATTTGCGTTAACAAATACCAACAAGCTTTCTGGCATTGTTGCCAAGGAAGCAATTGGCATAAAGATTTTGATATTAACCTTGATATTTATTAATCTATTCTGCCACTAACTTTTGTGGGGCATAAAAAAGAAGAATCATCACAAGTCCACAGTGCCCAACCAATCATGAACCATCAACACCTTCACCCTGCCATCTTTTAGATAGGTATATGTATACATTCTTACCATGAGCAAATGGAGAGAAGGTCACCATCAATAGGAGACAAAACCATCATATGTGATGGAGCAAAGACTTTGCATCACTCACAACTCCATCTTGAACTATTGGTGCTAATAGAATTGATCAAGGTATGTGAGAACCAACCCAAAAATATCTTATCTTTCCCTTTATTTTACCACTACATGTTTGCTTGCTTCATCAAATATCTAGTGCTTTCTTCGGGTGGTTCCTAGACTTTGAGCTGTATTTGGGCGCTATGCCTAGTCTAGGTAGATGGCAAATTTCTTTGTTATCTATCTATTCAATGCTCTTAGTCTAGCTTCGTAGTAGACGGATGTTAAACGGGATCATCAGAATTATATGTTGGCTTTGCCAGTTGGTATGATATCGTCAGATGGTCCGCGCTACGAGAAAAGGCTAAAGCCTAGATTTCATGCATGTCACTCATTTAAATTCCTTTTAAAAAACCATGGCATGTTGTTTGATCATATTCATCCACCCCACTTGCATTGTTTACATATAAAAAATGGTTCTCTGGTTCATCATTTAATGTTCATACATCCATTTGAGTGAATCTCGTGTTTATCTTTTCATGCTTCCTTACTCTACGCTAGTATGCTTTAGTTTGGGAGTGTTGGTCATACGCGATGATCATACTTCCATAGGCTTTTTAAATTAAGCATGGTGCTTAGGTTAATTAGCCTACCTAAATCAAATCGGGCATGGAGTCTAGTTTGATTTTTGAATCAAAACTGCTAGTATAAACTTTGGTTGTATGCATGGACTAACTCCTGCAGGAAATTCTCAAATCCATGAGGGTAAGTCTTTGAGATGAATTCATAACGGAGGTAAATCAAAATTCATTTGGTGAAGTTTGAATAAAACCTTGATCAAAAGAAAAAAATGAATCACACGCCCGCCAAGCCAAAACTATACGAAGATCACGATGGCATGGTAGAAACAAGAAGTGCAATCATCCTTATCCATCTCCAGGATGAGATGATGCAAATTCAAGCTAAAACACAATGGAGAAGTCCTGCTCAGCGGACTTAAAATGATGAGCCATTGGTGAAGGTAAATCAGTATTTCTCATATTTGATTTCAAAACAACTTTAGATTTTGAATTTCACATGTTTAGCTTTCAACCAAAATACTTTTTGCATAAAAACTAAAAAAACAATCCTACCTTAAAGATAGAAAATTAAAAGTTGCTTGATAAATTGGTTTTAACCTTATTTTCAATATTAGCAAATGCATCAATATTTGAAAAAAATCCTTTTACTTTTAATAATAATAATATAAAAAATAATAAAAAATAAAATATAAAATATAATAATAATAATAATAATAATAATAATAATAATAATAATAATAATAATAATTTTAATAATAATAATAATAATAATAATAAAACAACAACAACAACAACAACAACATGACTTTTGAAAATGAGCTTAAGGACATAGTTGTGAAATTGCTCCTTCGAGTATTTTTGTCATTAACCTTTTAGGTTTGAGTAAAAAGAATGAAGGGGTGAAACTCAAGGTGTCGGGTTCATAAACCTAGGGTCCCCCATGGACCTGCTTCCCAGCAAAAGCTTGGCCTAGCAGACGATGTTGTGAACGACGCGCAACTCCTGGGCCGGCCCAAAAAACCTAACGACAGGCCAGGGGCGATCCAGTCTCCAACCAGAAGGCTTGGCCAAGGATGAACGACGCTCGCTTCCGACTCTGGCCCACCTCTCTGACTGGAAGGCCTGGCCAGCTCGCCTCCGACTCTGGCGCTCGCTTTTGACTCTGGCCTGCCTCTCCGACTAGAAGGACTGGCTAGCTCGCCTCCGACTCCGGCGCTCGCTTCCGACTCTGGCCTACCTCTTCGACCGGAAGGCCTGGCAAAGGAGGAACGACGCTCGCTTCCGACTTTGGCCCACATCTTTGACCAGAAGGCATGGGCAAGGAGGAACGGTGCTTGCTTCTAACTCCAGCCCGCCTCTCCGACCGGAAGGCCTGGCCAAGGAGGAACGACGCCCGCTTCTGACTCTGGCCTGCCTCTCTGACCGAAAGGCCTGGCCAGCTCACCTCCGACTCCAGCGCTCACTTTTGACTCCGGGCCACCTCTCTGACTGGAAGGCCTGGCCAGCTCGCCTTTGAGTCCAGCACTCGCTTCCAACTTCGGCCCACCTCTCTGACCAGAAGGCTTAGCCAAGGAGGAACGACGCTCGATTCCGACTTGGCTTGCCTCTCCAACCAGGAGTATATTGAACCTCTACTTACAGCTCTTCTTCGACCAGGAGGCCAGAGCTGACTGGGGAACGACCGTCCGGGGACGCCCGCTCGGCGAAGACCCAGGAAATGGATAGAGCAAGTAAGGCAGGGTGCTTTGGTCAAGCACAATATCAAGGGTCATACCCTACACACCTGCAGGACAGTACTGTCAGCCTATGTCAGAAGGATGCACCGCAACCTTCCAGGCATGTCAGAACATGAACAATGTTGTGGGCGCTAACATTTATCCTACAGTATGGTAGGCGCCAACATCTGCCATACCAGAAGAAGACGATGGAACCTACCACATGCATCTAAACATCAACAGTGTTGTGGGCGCCGACAAACTGCCTTGTACCCAATGGCATGGGCAACAAGACTAGGTAGCATACATGCACTCTTTCTCTCACACTCTCTCTTGTAAAGATGTCCTCTTCATCTTTAAAAGGGGATGCGGTCCCTCCAAAAGTGGGACGATTCAACCACCACGATCGATTGGAAGAGTCAAACAACCTACAATTCAAACGATTCCAACAGAGCACACGCTCAAATACTTAGCGCACATAGAAGCTCCCGTCTCTCTTGACCCTTCAGTCCAGAGTCCGACCAGACCTCTTGCACCCCCTATCTTACTCCCTCTCGTTTGTTACCCCACAATAAACTTCTAGCACCTAGGCTCAGGAATAAAGTCACCGACCGACTCAAACTAGACATAGGGCATGTTGCCTAAACCAGTATAAACCCTGTATCATTGAGTGCTAGGCCACATCCGATCACAACATACAGCAAAACTACAAATATTTATGTGTTGGTCACTTTTCGCACCGACAGTTGACGCCGTTCGTGGGGAAGACGCCATATGTTCATGCTTTTGGTCATCGGATGGCCCACCTTTCTGCCATCTTTGCCATGGTGGGCTCAAGCAATATGACTCACTTTGGCTCGCTGGAGTTTCCTGCACTCCCACCTGTTGGGATGTGGGTTCCACCCATCATCGAGCCATCCTAGACCTTCCTCTTCGGAAGCCTGGACTTCATCGCCGACCGACTCTGCGTGCTTCACCTTCACGAGAAGGCACTTATTCCGGCGCCCGTCGGAGGGGCGCCCTCTTTCAACTCTAGGAGTCCTGGTGACCTCAACGATGAGGCGCCTGTGCTTCGCTCTGAGCCTACGCTAGGCTCAAACCTCACTGTGATTAACGTACATGCTGTTATTTACTCTCTATTTACTATTTTCCATCGTTTCTCCGGAGGGACACCATTGTCCCCACCGCGACCGCCATGTGACCGGTTCCCCTACGGCCTCACATCCCCCATGGACACATACGCTTGGGGGCTCTGAAGGATGCTGGCGCCACCCCCTCTCACATCCAAATTCGTGGGGATGGTGAGCTAGGCTCCCACCTCTTTTCATGACCTCATGGATGAAGATGTTGAGAGCAATGGCTCCAGCATCGACGACGTCGTGGCACCTAGCCACCCTCTGTCCTGGGAGTGTACTATGGTGGACGCTCCAGGACAGCCACCGATGATGGAGTCTCTACAGACCCACACCCCTCCGGACCCTCACACAGAGGCCCTCGTGTGTGCATAGGAGCATGGTGAGGAGCTATGACAAAGGCAGCAAAACCATCCGCCACCTGCATCGACACGCTCGGTGCAGCATGTTGTGCCCCAAGCGCGTAACCCGGCAAGCGGCGCCCGGGGTCACGCCTGCCAGGTTCAGTGCAACATCATCAACAGGAGGAACGAAACCCCATAGTTCGCTTGGGCTAGCTAGAACATCACCACGGCGACGATGCTTCTACACGGCCTTCCCAAGCCTGTCGACCCACAGGAGCAGGCGGTCCACTGGAACCTCCGGGCGCTGGTGGAGACCACCACCGTTCAATAGGTGGAAAGCTCTGCGGCGCGCCACCACTTGCGTCCTCTTTCCCTACCGGGGGAATGGGGTCGCGCCAGTCCAACCGCTCCATTCGCTCACCACTACGGCTGCCGGGTGTGGAACAGGAGGGCGCAGCTATGCCATGGCCTGACCCGGCACCCGCTTCACACCGGCCACCCGTGCATGAACGCCTCGGGCCGAACCGAGACGCTCGCAGCGTCATCAACAACCAGCGTCGGGCCTGGCATGATGATGATGTCCATTGGGCGGCGGTGAGAGCAGATGACACGGGCTCTGGCTGGACCATCGAGGGGACCGGTGAAACACACCCCAGGCGTGGTCACCGACCCAACGACCGGAGTCCCATCTCGGATGGCCCAAGACCACGGGCCTTTGGCCAGTGCATCTAGAGAGCGCCGTTTCCACAGCGCTTCTGACCACCTACCAACATCACCAAGTATATCGGGGAGATGAATCCCGGTATATGTCTCGAAGATTTCCGGCTCGCATGCCGAGCTGGAGGAGTGGATGATGACCACTTCATCATTCAGGCTCGAATTCTTCTTGAATGACAACATCTGTGACTAGGCGGACCTCAAGAGGATCTTTGTTGGGAATTTCCGGGGGACGTACGTCCACCCTGGGAACTCCTAGGGGCTCAAGAGCTACCAGCAGGAACCCAACGAGTCCCTACGGGACTACATCCGTAGATTCTCGAAGCGGTGCAACTCCCTACTTGATGTCGTCGACAAGGATGTCATCAACGCGTTCCTCTCCAGAACATCCTATAATGGGGACAGGATCCTGATCTTCCATCAGGTAGAGGTAACTATCATTGTGGCGGAGAATGACACATCGATCCGGCTTTAGATCGAAAGATTGAACCCTGCAATCTTAGCACCACAACTCCTCTGGTTATCAACCAAGACACGGATCCAGTTGACCTTGCCAAGAAGGCTAGTCCCTGCCTACGCAACAAAGAACACAAGCAAGAACAAGAAAGAGAACAACCAAATTGCAGATGAATGATTAATCTCACGATGTTGGGGTCTCACAAACCGATGAACGTCGAAACTGTTCTTGACATATTAATCTAAGCAAAACCCCAAAACCTAAAGACGGTGCTGGCGTATGATTATAAAGGTCTTAGGGTCATCGCCTACCCTGGATGCGCCCCCTAACGGGCTCAAAGATGATACACGGCCCATTGGACTAGATACGGTGACGCAGCACCTAGACAGATTCTGGATGCTGATTTGTTTCGACAATTCTCGTGGATTCTGAAGAGTTTTTGATGTGAGACCACTTGGATTGGCTTCCTTATCAAATTAGCTTTCGAACCATACATGGATCGTCAAAAACAGAGTCCGGATGCATTTTGGGTGACCAGTTTAAGGTAGACTGGTCCTAGAGGACGAAGCAGACTCGGAATCATGTTGGACCGGGCCTCCGGTTTTTGTTGGACATCCTTGCTGGTAATCATTGCCTCCACCTCATCCTCTAAGTCCCTCATGATCCTCTCCAATGTTCCTAATTAACATAACATTATTAGGTAGCAATCTATTATCAAAAGTATGAAAAAGGATCACTTAAGAACGAGCTCACCTCTAAATTAAGTTGTCGCCTTCGAGCTTGGGTCATTGGACCTTGCATAATGGTTGGAGGATCAGCGGGTGCATCTGAAGGAGTGATGTCCTCATCATCCTCCCCCTCTTGAAACTGAGTCATCCTCGACTGAAGCTCATCTTCTTCTCCCAAATAAGGTTTCAAATCTACAATGTTAAAGGTGAGACTAACCCCGAACTCGGGTGGCAACTCAAGTTTGTAGGCATTATCATTTATTTTCTGATTTATCTTATAAGGACCAGCTGCTCTTGGCATTAATTTAGACTTACGTAGCTCAAGAAATCTATCTTTTCTCAAATGTAACCAAACCAAATCACCCGGTTCAAGTTTAATTTCTTGTCTACCTTTACTACCAACAATTCTATGCTTTAGCAATTCTACCAGCAATGAAATCAGTACGCTCTCTGGCATCACTATGTATTCTCTCGGTGGTTGGTAAAGGCAAAAGATCAATAGGAGCGCAGGGGTTAAAACCATACACTACCTAAAAAGGACTTACCTTGGTTGTGGAATGTTCCGCCCTATTATATGCAAACTCCACATGCGGCAAACACTCTTCCCACATCTTCAAATTGCGCTTCAAAATTGCTCTCAACATGGTGGACAATGTTCGATTCACTACCTCAGTTTGTCCATCAGTTTGAGGATGACATGTTGTAGAAAACATCAGCTTGGTCCTCAATTTATTCCATAAAGTGCGCCAAAAATGGCTCAAGAATTTTGCATCGCGATCTGAAACAATTGTAGAAGGCATACCATGCAAGCGAACGATTTCTTGAAAGAAAAGGTCAGCAATATGAACAACATCGTCGCTCTTATGACAAGGAATAAAATGTGCCATCTTAGAAAAACAATCAACCACCACAAAAATACTATCCCTCCCCCTCTTAGTCCTTGGCAAACCCAACATAAAATCCATAGATATATCAGCCCAAGGAGTAGAAGGAACAGGAAGAGGCATATACAAACCATGTGGGTTCAATCGCGACTTAGCTTTTTGACATGTGGCGCATTGAGCCACATATTGTTCTACATCTCGCCTCATCCTTGGACAAAAGAAATGTGTGGACAGCACCTCCTCCGTCTTCTTGGCACCAAAATGTCCCATCAATTCGCCTCCATGTGCCTCCTGCAACAACAAAAGATGAACGGAGCCAACTGGAATGCATAGGTGGTTAGCTCTAAACAAAAACCCATTATTGATCATAAACTTATTCCATGTACGTCCCTCTCTACAATTCAGCAACACGTCCTTAAAATCAGGATCAAGCGCATATTGTTCTTTTATTGATTCAAGCTCAAAAATCCGATAATCAAGTTGGGACAGCAAGGTATATCATCTAGACAAAGCATCAACAATCACATTATCCTTCCCTTTCTTGTGTTTAATAATATAAGGAAAAGATTCAATAAATTCAACCCATTGAGCATGCCTACGATTCAGATTATGTTGAGAGCGAAGATACTTAAGTGATTCATGATCAGAATGAATAACAAATTCTTTAGGCCACAAATAATGACACCACGTCTCTAAAGAACGGACAAGTGCATATAATTCCTTATCATATGTGGAATAATTCAGAACAGGACCATGCAATTTTTCACTAAAGTAAGCAATGGGTTTACCATCTTGCATCAAAACACCCCCAATGCCAACTCCACTAGCATCACATTCTAGCTCAAAAGTCTTACCAAAGTTTGAAAGTTGCAGCAATGGTGCGTGTGTGAGCTTGTCCTTCAAAGTGTCAAAGGACTCCTCATGTGCCTTTCCCCAATGACACCCCACCCCTTTCTTCGTCAACTCATGCAACGGGGCAGCAATGGTGTAGAAATCTTTGATGAAGCGGCGGTAGAATCCTACAAGACCAAGAAAACTCCTCACCTATGTGACGGTTTAGGGAACTGGCCAGCTCTTTATGGCTTCAATTTTCATCTCATCCACCTCAATTCCCTGTGGAGTTACAACATAGCCAAGAAAAGAAACTCAATCCGTGCGAAAGATGCACTTCTCAAGGTTACCAAATAATCGTGTATCACGTAAAGCATTAAAAACAGCATGTAAGTGATCCATATGTTCATCAAAAGACTTGCTGTAAATCAATATATCATCAAAGTAAACTACCACAAAACGACCAATAAAAGCTCTTAAAACCTGATTCATTAAGCGCATGAAAGTGCTAGGTGCATTTGTCAAACCAAAAGGCATTACTAACCACTCATACAACCCGAATTTGGTTTTAAACGTGGTTTTCCATTCATCTCCAAGTTTTATTGTAATTTGGTGGTAGCCACTTCGCAAGTCAATCTTGGTGAAAATTATAGAGCCACACAACTCATCAAGCATGTCGTCTAGCCTAGGAATAGGATGACAATACTAAATAGTAATATTATTGATGGCTCTACAATCAACACACATACGCCAAGTTCCATCTTTCTTAGGAACCAAAAGTACAGGAATGGCACAAGGACTAAGGCTTTCACGTACATGCCCACGGTCCAAAAGGTCTTGGACTTTCTACTGAATTTCCTTAGTCTCCTTGGGATTGGTTCGATAGGCAGCACGGTTGGGCAAGGTTGCTCCCAAAATCAAATCGATTTGATGCTCTATCCCTCTCATAGGTGGTAGCCCCGGGGGTATCTTAGCTGGAAAAATTTCCTCATACTCTTGCAAAAGGTTAGTGATAGCAGGAGGCACCGAGCTAACAATATCATCAAGCGAAAACATAGCTCGTTTGCATACCAAAGCATAGCAAATATCATCATCAGAAATTTCAGCAAAGTCATATTTTGTTGCAAGCATAACACCACCCTTCAATTTAATCCCCTTAGCCTTAGAAATAGATGTAGACTTATCCTTTTTAGGTGGGAGAATAGAATTAGCAACTTGCTAATTTTTAGATTGAACATCATTCAAACTAGTAGCGCGTTCTCTATCAGCTTGTACAATTTGAGCAGGGGTCAAAGGTACCAATGTAATTTTCTTTCCTTTATGCACAAAAGTGTATTTATTACTTCTACCATGGTGTGTAGCATCATTGTCATGTTCCCAAGGATGACCCAATAAGAGTGAATAGGCTTGCATAGGTACCACATCACAATCAACAGAATCAGCATAAGAACCAATGAAAAATGAAACTCTGCAAGTTTGTGTTACCTTTGCTTTTCTAGAATCATTTAGCCACTGAATATGGTATGGACGTGGGTGTAGGCGTGTGGTCAAGCCAAGCTTCTTGACCAAATTAGAACTCACCAAATTATTGCAGCTACCTCCATCAATAATGACACGTGCTCGATGGTTGCTGATGATGAAGAAAATCTAGAACAAGTTATGGTGTTGTAGCTTCTCAGATTGCTGGACTTGTGTGCTGAGCACCCGCTGTACAATGATGCTCCTATAGGCCGCCGTGTCCTCACCACCAAGGACTTCGTCGCCCTCCTCATCTGTATCTTCGTCTTCTTCATCTTCAATGTCAGAGGTGCTGATGTAGCCATCTTCTGTAGCAATGTATAACCGCTGACTTGGGCAGTCCTTCTACACATGGCCAATTCCATGGCAGCAGTGGCACTGATTGCCTGAAGTGTGTCCCGTCGATGCAATGGATGAGGCACTCTTGGCAGGCACCTGTAAAGAATTTTTACCTGAATCTAAAGGTTGTGCGGGAGGTGCCTTAGGTGTAGCGGTAACTCCTGAGGCTGCTGGTCGCTTGCTCGCTGGTGGAGGCACCCGAAAAGTGGTTGGCTTGGTTAGCCCCGAAGATGGCGCCGAGCATGGTGTGTATGTGGTGCTGACCTTGCTCTTGCTCTGCTGTTCACGCCCCTGCAATTCCTTTTCTGCGAGCATAGCGAACTGAAACAACTGGTTGACAGTGTTAAATTCTTTATAATCAACAATGTCCTCAATCTCACGCCTCAAACCCGAATAAAAATGACAAATGGAATCTTCGTTCCCCTCCATAGCACTACAACACATCAATCCCTTTTGGAGCACACCATAGTAATCCTATACAGATTTCTCTCCTTGTTCAAAACGCATCAATTTCTTATGCAAGTCTCTATGATAAGAAGGAGGAACAAAACGATCATGCATAGCTATCTTAAGTTCTTCCCACGTACCAGGTAAAGCATCCTATGCAACTAGCCCATTCCACGAAATAATGGCAAAGTCCTTAAACTCACTAGTAACTTGTCGAACTCTATGATGCTCAGGCATAAGGTGGGCACTAAACTTTTGTTCTACAGTTATCTCCCAATCAAGATATCCCTCAGCATCATAATGACCTGAAAAAGATGGTATTGTGAACTTAGTCTTAGCATAAGGATCATCGGGCACACGATGATTATTACCTTGATGGTGGTGGACACCACCCATACCTGTCGTGTTGCGGCAAAGACGTCGTCGTAATCTTGCTTGTCGGAAGGCTGCTCGATCTATGTTCCCATTGGCATCATGCACTGTGTCTTTTGGCAAGAGACCATCGGTGTTGCTGCCGAAGATGTCGTTGTTGACCGCCACAAAGGTTTCCAACTCAGTAACATTTTCGGTTAGTGTGGAAATTCGTTTGTCCAATCTCTCCATACTGTTGCCAATGTTGAGTTCAATGAGTGCGTCAGTGATGGCCTTCCTGATGGCCTCATTCATCCTTTTTTGGGCATTCTCTGTAGCAGCTTGCAATTGCTCTTGGCTGACACACTCGTTGAAATCCTTGGGACTGTTATCTCCAGTCTGATCACCTCCTGCCATTGTAAACACAAAACAGGAACAAATGGTCAAAGTTATCCCTACCAAATGACTATGTGGTTGTAGTGGTGTCACTTTTCACAGCAAGTGAAAGCGTCTTACCAAGCTCTTACAAAGTTCTTACCAACACAAGCAGTGGGCGGTACAACCGGAGGCTGGTTCGTGATACCTATGAGGCAGTGGTACTAAGATTGTAAGGCCCTTTTTCTGTACTGATCTGAAGAGTTTGTGGAGCTTGGAAGGCACACAAAGAATAATATGTATATTTGGCACATAAGTCAGTAACAGAAAGTAATGCTGAATTATAGTCCAAAGTAGTTGTTCTTGTTGCTGGTCTAAAAGGTGTGTGACAAACAAGTATGGTGGA
Source organism: Miscanthus floridulus (assembly GCF_019320115.1). NCBI lineage: Eukaryota > Viridiplantae > Streptophyta > Magnoliopsida > Poales > Poaceae > Miscanthus > Miscanthus floridulus. Next base: position 41,109,417 of record NC_089594.1, read on the forward strand.
TAGCAAGGTGCCAGGTGTGTGACAAACAAGTATGGTGGATAGCAAGGTGCCAGGTGTGTGACAAACAAGTATGGTGGATAGCAAAAGCAACACAAACAAGGAAACAGACAGCACACGCAAACACAACTCACTTTAGCCTTCTCTATGTGCTCCTCTAGATATTGTTCCTCTTTTGCCCCTCTTTTTTTTCTTTTTTTTGGGCTGTCGTTGTTTTTTTGGGAAACTTTGACTTTTTCTTTTTATTTTTTGATATTTTTTCTTCACTTAGGAGCACAAAAAAAGTAACCACAGAAAATATGAGCTTAAACAAGTGAAAGGTGTGGCCTGTGGAAAATTCAGAAGACGTGCTCAAAATTGACAAAAAGCTTGTGACCACGAAAAGAGGATCTTGTGACCAGTTTTTGGCCAAAATAAATTTTTCTGACCCCGATGTGATCGGGGGATGGACAGATCAGGAATTTTTTCTAATCAATTTTGGTATATGGAACGTCGAAATCCAAATTCGTACGCAAAAACTAGATTAGGTTTAAGAACCGACTCCAAATTAGAGGACAAAACAGGAACAATGCGCACAAAATTAGTCACGGCAGCAAGGATTTGATGGAAACGATGTGAAAAAACACACGAACTGGACTCTAACACGACCTAACTAGCAACAAGACCTCAACCAGGACACAAACTCAACACGACGGACTCTGAAACTAAAATATGCAAAGGCTATGACGCGGAAGGTTCTAGGACAGGAAAAAAAAACGAGTATGGCACTGGACTATGGGACGAATGCAAAACACTCAAAACTAGGGGATAAATGTGTAACTGACGGTATACCTTAGCTCGGATACCACTTAATGGGGATGGGGATCATGATCTTTCGTCAGGTAGAGGTAACTATCATTGTGGCGGAGAATGACACACCGATCCGGCTTCAGATCGAAAGATCGAACCCTTCAATCTTAGCACCACAACTCCTCTAGTTATCAACCGAGACATGAATCCAGTTGACCTCGCCAAGAAGGCTAGTCCCTACCTGCGCAACGAAGAACACAAGCAAGAACAAGAAAGAGAACAACCAAATTGTAGATGAATGATTAATCTCACGATGTTGGGGTCACACAAACCGATGAATGGCGAAACTGTTCTTGACAGATTAATCTTAGCAAAACCCCAAAACCTAAAGACGGTGCTGGCATATGATTATAAAGGTCTTAGGGTCATCGCCTACCCTGGACGCGCCCCCCTAATGGGCTCAAAGACGATACACGGCCCATTGGACCAGATATGGTGACGTAGCACCTAGACAGATTCTGGACGCTGATTTGTTTTGACAATTCTCATGGATTCCCAAGAGTTTTTGATGTGAGACCACTTGGATTGGCTTTCTTATCAAATTAGCTTTCGAACCATATGTGGATCGTCGAAAATGGAGTCCGGATGCATCTTGGGTGACCAGTTTAAGGCAGACTAGTCCTAGAGGCGGAAGCAGAGTCAAAATCATGTTGGACCGGGCCTCTAGTTTCTGTTGGACGTCCTTGCTGGTAATCATTGCCTCCACCTCTTCCTCTAAGTCCCTCATGACCCTCTCCAATGTTCCTAATTACATAACGTCATTAGGTAGCAATCTATTCTCAAAAGTATGAAAAGGATCACTTAAGAACGAGCTCACCTCTAAATTAAGTTATCGCCTTCGAGCTCGGGTCATTGGACCTTGCATAATGGTTGGAGGATCAACAGGTGCATCTAAAGAAGTGATGTCCTCATTAGCTTGTGAGTCTTTGATTCACAAGCTTGGCTATTTGAAGCCCCGGACCCCCCACAACCTGCTCAACGTTGCTACTAACCACGCCTCCGGCAAGGAGGCGGTCGGAGTGGTCTTCAATGGAGTTCGGGACAACGGCAAGGCCAAGCGTGAGGATCAAGATGAGGGCCCCTCCACATAGAGGGGCAAGAAGAACAAGAAGGATCGGTGCTGACTAGCCAACTCCACATTGGTCGCTGCAGCTGATCGTGTGGGCAAGCAGCCCTAGTAGGGCCAGCCTGACCACTTCGAGAAGCTCATGGATAGTCCATGCACCAACCATGCTTACCCCATCAAGCAGCTCTACAAGGACTGCAAGCTCCTCAAGCGCTTCCTGCGATAGGCTGGTGGGCAAAAAGAGGGGAAGGGCAAGGAAGCGGTAGCCAAGAAAGGAGGCATGACAGGCAAGGATGGGGACAACTTTCCTGACCCCGAGGAATGCATCATGATCTTTGGGGGATCCGATGCCATCTACTCCAAACGCTAGCACAAAGTGCGCTATAGAGAGGCGTGCATCGCCGAAACAGCCATCCCCTCCTTCCTTCGCTGGTCAGAATCTACGATCACCTTTGACCAGAGGGACCATCCCTCCCACGTTGCCACACCAGGTCGCTACCCACTCATCGTCGACCCCATCGTCCGCAAGAAGTGCCTTGCTAAGGTGCTGATGGACGGAGGCAGTGGCCTCAACATCCTATACGTCGACACCTTCAACGCCATGTGCATCCCCTGGTCGGAGCTCCGCCCGGCGAGCTCTCCCTTTCATGGCATGATCCCAGGAGTGCAGGCATACCCGCTGGGGCAGATCGATCTACCCGTCATGTTTGGTGACTAAGGCCAACTTCTGCTCGGAGGTGCTTACCTTCGAGGTGGTGGATTTCCCAGGGTCTTACCACACCATCTTAGGGCGGCCATGCTACGCCAAGTTCATGGCGGTCCCCAACTACACCTACCTAAAGTTGAAGATGCTGGGACCGAATGGCGTCATCACTGTGGGTTGCACCTTTTCGCACGCCTCATGTGCGACCGCGAGCATTACGGGCTTGGCACTGCCATCATCAACTCTTCCAATCTCCCATGGCTCGGGGAGTTGTCGACCCCAGTAGTCTCAGGCTGCAAAAAGCCAACCTCCTCGACCGCCTTCCACCCACTCGAGGAAACTAAGGCGGTGCGGATCAACCCCACTGACCCTACTAAGACGGTGTAGATCGGGCCCTAGTTCCTGGCCAAATAGGAATGTGAGCTTGCCGACTTTCTACGCGCTAATCTCGATGTGTTTGCATGGAAACCTTCTGACATGTTGGGCATACTATGGGACGTTGCTGAGCTCGCACTATGCCTCATCCCGGGCTCAAAGCCCACCAAGCAATGCCTATGTCGCTTTGATGATGAGAGGCACAGAACCATAGGCGAGGAGGTCACCAATCTCCTGGCAACAGGATTCATCAGAGAGGTATTCTACTCTGACTAGCTTACCAATCCTGTTCTTGTTAAAAAGAATACTGGGAAATTGAGAATGTGCATTGATTATACTGGCCTCAACAAGGCATGTCCGAAGGACCATTTTCCTTTACCACGCATAGACCAGATAGTCGACTCCACCTCAGGATGCGAAATCCTCTCCTTTCTGGATGCCTACTTAGGCTATCACCAAATCACGATGAAAGAGTCCGACCAGCTCGTGACTTCATTCATCACTCTATATGGTTCATACGGTTATGTAACCATGCCTTTTGGTCTGAAGAACACTGGCGCCACCTATCAACGGTGCATGCAGCAATGCTTTACCGATCAAATCAACCTGCTCAATCAGCCTGACCAAGTCGAGCAGCTGAAACCAACAATCGCCGTCTATGTTGATGACATAGTGGTCAAAACGGCTCAAGATTGCGACCTGATCGTAAAATTGGCCGCGACGTTCATGAACCTCTGAAGGTTCAACATCAAATTAAATTCCGAAAAATGTGTTTTCTGAGTTCCGAAGGGGAAGCTACTTTGATACATCATGTCTGAACGCGGCATCGAGGCCAACCCCAAAAAATCATGGCCATCTCCAACATGGGCCCTATATGCAACGTCAAGGGCGTACAAAGGCTCACTGGCTGTTTGGCTACCCTGAGCTGATTCATCTCCTGGCTCGGCGATCGAGGATGCCTCTCTACAAGCTCCTAAAAAAGACGGATGCTTTCATCTAGACTGAGGAGGCACAGTAGGCTCTGGAAATCCTCAAAGCGTCACTGACATCGGCCCCAATCCTCGTCGCTCCCGAACAGGGAGAACCCCTCATCCTCTATGTTGTGGCAAGCAACCACGTGGTGAGCGCCGCCCTAGTCATCAAAAGGGAGGAGCCGAGACACCACCTTAAGGTCCAACAACCCATATACTTCGTCAGGGAGGTACTCACCGACCCCAAGGTCTGGTACCCCTAGGTGCAAAAACTCCTATACGCCATGCTGATGGTGACCCAGAAGCTCCTGCACTACTTCACCGATCACAAAGTCTCAGTCATCACTTCATACTCGCTCGGAGACATCATCTGCAACTGTGACACCGTGGGACGAATCTCCAAGTGGGCACTCGAGCTAATGGGCCATGACATTAGGTAGATCCCCTGTACCGCTAATAGGTCTTAGGCTCTCGTGGATTTTGTTGCCGAATAGACGGAGGTCCAACTACTGACTCTAGACATCACCCATGAGTACTGGACGATGTACTTCAATGGGTCTGTAATGGTGCCCGGCTCGGGGGCTGGAGTGGTTCTGATCTCCCCGGACGGGACTAGGCTCCGCTACGTGATTTGCCTCCACTTTTTGGCCTCAAACAATGCCGTAGAATACGAGGCCCTCATCAATGGACTGCGCATCACCATCGAACTCGGTGCTACGTGGCTCTACATCCATGGCGACTCAGAGCTGGTCATCGACCAGGTCATGAAGGAGTCCTCTTGCAAAAGCCCCTCATGACAACATACTGCCATGAGGTGCGTAAGCTCGAGGACAAATTCTAGGGGATCGAGCTACACCATGTCCCATGAAAGGACAACGAGGCAGGTTCCATCTCTAGATGGGGTCTTCATCAATGACCTTCATGAACCATCTGCCCGCATCCTAGAAGGTTCGATCTAGACACACCTCGACACCGATCCGGTGCTCGGGGGCTCTGACCCCAGTACCTCCGCGATGACATCGCCTGCCGATGTCACCATGTTGGCACTCGATCAAACCAACTGGTGAGCACCGCTACTCGCCTACCTCCTCAAGAAGGTTCTCCCATCTGAAAGGATTGAAGCACGATGGATCGCTCGATGCACCAAGACATTCATCGCAATCGGTAATGAACTGTACAAACGAAGTTTGTCGGGAGTAGTCATGAAGTGCGTCCCTAGCGACCAAGGGAAATAGCTCCTCCTCGAGGTCCATGCCAGAATCTGCGGACATCACACAGCCCTGAGATCACTAGTTGGAAAAGCCTTTCGCCAAGGTTTTTACTAGCCCGACGCGCTACGAGATGTAGAGGAGGTCATCCATAGGTGTGAGGGATGCCAGTTCTACGCTGGGCAAACGCACTTGCTGGCATAGGAGCTTCAAACCATCCCCATCACCTAGCCATTCATGGTCTAGGGCCTCGACATGGCAGGACCCCTCAAAAAGGGCCCGAGAGGTTTCACTCACCTACTCATAGTGGTCGACAAATTCACCAAGTGGATAAAGGCCAAGCCCATCACCAACATCCGCTCGGAGGAGGCGGTCAAGTTCTTCCTCGACATCATCTACCAATTCGGCGTTCCTAACTGTATCATCACTAACCACAGAACTAACTTCACTAGGAAGAAGTTCTTGGACTTTAGTGATGGATACAACATCAGGATCGACTAGGCCTTGGTCGGACATCCGTGTACTAATGGCCATGTCGAACAAGCCAATGGCATGGTCCTCCAAGGACTCAAGCCATGAATCTTTGACCGACTCAATAAGTATGCCAGACGATGGGTTGTAGAGGTCCCAATGACCCTCTGGAGCCTAAGAATGACCCCAAACCAATCCATAGGTTCACACCCTTTTTCCTGGCCTACGGAGCTAAAGTAGTGCTGCCCTCCGACCTCGACCACGGCGCCCCAAGAGTGAAGGCCTTCAACTATGACCAAGCCACGGAGGCTCAACAAGACATAGTCGAATTGCTCGAGGAGGCCCGCGAGATGACCGTCATCTACTCTGCTCGCTTCTAGCAGACTCTCCGCAGGTACCATGTGAGGAAAATCAGAGGAATGATCCTCGAGGTCGGAGACCTTGTGCTTCGAAGGACCCAATCGACCAAGGAGAAACACAAGCTCTCTCCGCCTTGGGAAGGACCCTATATGGTGACTAAGGTGATCCGACCGGGCGCCTACCGACTGAAGGACAACAACGGCGATGTTCTCACCGACACTTCGAACATCGAACAGTTACGTGGTTTCTTCCCCTAAAAATTTGGTCTTACCGCTTTCTTTCGTTTAACGTTTGCTCCTACAAAGCACCCTGGCCCAAACACTTTCATCTCGGGTTGCTCGAGGGCACCACGGGGGTGCGATACCACCTCTCTTTTTAATATCATATGGCAAATGCTTTTTTCCCTGAACGAAAGGGTAGTCCGTTCCTTTAATTACCTTACGTAACTTTGCTTTAAACATTCTGACCGATCACACCCTGCCACTACCTACGGTTATGAGCTGCTGAGGCTCGCGGGCCATGTCTAGGCTCTTAAGGTTGTAGCCTATGGGATGAATGGGTAGGTGCGAAAAAGAAATAATAATAACAGAGCTATGGTAGGGTAAAAACAAGGAATGGACGGGACAAGCTTCCCCGAACGAAGTGATTCATCACAAAAACAAAGTTGCTATATTCATGGATGCACAAAAACATTTTACACAGGGGACTCCCCCATGAACTTATCTTTTACAAATGCTAAGTACTTCTACTCTAATTTCTACTGCGGCTGCCCGGCGGCATCGGCTACCGGCTCGACCGGCAAAGACGAGGGCTGCCCGGTCTCTGACGGGACGATGTTTGGCTCAGTCGGAGGTGGGGTGATGTTCATTTCTGACTCGAGCTCCATGCCATTCCCAGGCTAGGCGACGTCCTGATGGCCCACGCCTTTAGCCGTGTTCGCACGGCGAGCCTCCATCACCCATTGCGCGTAGACTTGCTCTGCCACCAACTGTGCGTGTGGCAGCAAGCTCTCCCCGAGCGCATGGATGGCATCTGGGCTCTAGCCATCGGCGTACCCACTGCAGATGGTAGTGAAGTCTAGGTTTGGGTGATGCGTCGCTACTAAAGTCAGCACCCCCGACATTCCTTAGAACATCCTATCGGAGATGAGGGCCCGAACCTCATCCAGGACCTCCGCTAGTTGGATGGTGGGTGTGTTGGTGCTTGGTGCCAACCTGAACACCTCTGAGACAATGACCTGGGCAACATTGCAGAGCTGGTCAAGCTCCCCCTCGAGAGCATGTCGCTCCTCAAGGGACTTGGCCAGTCCCTCCATGCTCCGACCGATCTTCGCCTTGGCCGTCTCCATATCCCACTCCAGCGAACCAACCTTTCCGCCCAGTTCTAGAAGAAGGATGACAAGCTCAGAAGCAAGCTAAAGGAAGAAACCAAGATGTCAAAGATAGAACAAGTACATACCAAGGCAGGTGTTCTCGTGGATGGAGAGTCCTTCCTCCTATCGAGTCACCTGCTTGCATAACCGGGCGTTCAACTCCTCTGTCCCAAGCACCCGGCCCCAGAGCATGAGCACTTCCTAGTCGACTTTCGACCGAGCCTTCTGCTCTGGCTCTAGGGCCTCTAGGGGGAACTCTGGAGTGCCACCTCGGTCTCCGCCAGGGACTTCTGGAGCACCGCCTTGATCTCCGCCTAACGGACCTTCGTCACCTCATGTCCTCGCTTAGCGATGGTCACCCGCTCCACCACGAGCAGCTCCACCGCCCACACCTCCGTCGCTGTGGCCACCTAGCCTTGAGACTCACGACAGGCGAACTAGAGCTCACGCTCAAGCTCAGCCACCTGCCGTGACGTCACGGCCTCCCGAGCGTGCTCCTCCCAGAGGAAACGAGACCTGTGGCTCGACATCTCCTCCAAACCCTACAAAACAAGAGGCAAACACACTGAGATAACCAGTGGAAGACCAATGAGTCAAGGATGAACATAGAAAACCTACCTCTACGATGTGGGGTAGGTCGACAGTAACCGCTTGCTGGACGGACTTGACATGCTCCAAAGCCTCCTCGAGCTTCACCCTGGTTTGGGCAAGATCGGACTCCATGGCGAGTCCTCTCCCCAAGAATGTCCCAGAGTTGCATCTCCTGCTCATCCCGAAGGATGAACTGAACCTTCCATGGGTCACCGGTGTAGGGCCACACCATGTCGGTGGTCGCCCCCGACGCATTGGAAGGCATGGATAACGACCGGACCACCGCTAGCTCCTATGACGACAGGATGACCTATGGCTCCACCCTGGTGCCCACCTCACCAGGGCAGAGGATCTCCAGCTCCTCGACCTCACGGCCCGCAAGTGGTTGTTCTGCCTCCGACATGGCCGCGTTGCCTCTCGACGCCGATAGCTCTGACTAGGAGGTTGAGCCATGCGTCCCTCCACCAGGTGATGCTCAACCCCATTAGTATCTGGCCACTATCGAAAAAATACAGGTCATTCGCACCCCAAAGACTCAACTTTGAGATCGAAAAAGTAATAGAAAAAGCATACCGGGATGCAAGCGGTAGGGCTCTGAAACCCCAACCTGCTGGCAACGGGCCCGCCGGACGAGGGCCGCTCGCAGGTCGCAAACTGTGCCCTCTCACTTTGACCGAGGGGGGAGTCAACCTAGCCGGCTCCTGATCGGCCCGCGTGTCGCCACGACTGCTGGTTCAAGGCGCGTCTACCGGAGCAGCTGGCGTGACATCCCCTTGTTGTGGGTCACATGCCCACGCTGGCCCTGATGATGTGCGAGTGCGAGCCCACTCCTCCAACCACCTGGCCTACCCTGCCACACCTAGAGCAAGTGGGGACAAGGCTGGTGACGCCTCCGAAGGGCGTGGCGACCGCGTCCACTTTGCCTCCCGCTTGCCTACGGCATCTGAGCTTGTGGTGCCTCTCTGCCTCCCGCCCACCACCGGCGGACGCAGCCGCAGGCTCATGATGCTCCACTGAAGTCATGACCACCTGGCCTCCCTCATCCTTAGAGGAGATCATGTTGTCACCCATCTCCATGGGATCCTCTGACTCAAGCTCCGCCTCAACATCGCTCCTACTTTCGCCTACCAGGACCCGCCGAGCGATCTCCATCTCCTTTCCGTGCTTCCTCTGATCCTTCTCAGCTCTCTTCTTCTTCTTGGCATCCACCGCCTCCTTTAGGGTGGCTTGCTGAGCCACGCCCTCCGACCCCTTCAAAAGATGCGGCCGGGACTTGTAACGTTCGAGTCCCTACAAAACGGATGACTCGAAGTCAAGATTATAGGAGAGCAGGATCGAAAGGGACATGAAATAAGGAGAGGAGAATGTACCAGGTTGGAAAGCTTCGAGGCATGAAGAGGTCTAGGCTTCCCTTCGAGGGTCTCTTTGGCCCTCAGTTGCAGCACCCGGTCTAGTCGGCTCCAGACTTCATCCTTCACCAACTCCTCCGGTGACACACGGTCAGGGTCCGTCGGGCCAATGTACATCCACATTGGCCACATCCTCTCCGCCAGTGGGGCGACCCAACAGCAGAAGAAGGTGTGGAACACCCATAGCTTGTTGAGGCCCTACTGCACCAACTTCTAGAGCTCTGCCCCAATGATCTCTAGTTTGTTCTACCGGCTGGAAGGGCCCCACAACTAGCTGTCCCACCTCTCCAACCTTCTACTGGTAAACGGTAGGAATGGCGCCTCCGTCGGGTTCCTGATGTAGAACCACTCCCTATGCCACCCCTGGTTGGAGTCGTAGGGGGAGTATGTGGGGTAGACGCCCGATGAACTTGGCTTCTTCTGCAGCGCGAAGCCCCCCACCAGTGTGATCCTGAGTGGATTCCCCTCCGACAAGGCTCACCCAGAGAAGATCCGTCGGAAGAAATCCATGTGCGGTCCATCCTGAGGAAGGCCTCATAGATGGTGACGAAGTCGGTGACATGCAGCACCCCATTCATATTGTGGTGCTGTAGCTCCAGGCTCCACTCATTGAGGAGCCCGTGCAGGAACCAGTGTGCGGGGTATCCTAACCCGTGCTCATGGAAGGCGAGGAAGGAGATGACCTCGCCGGCCCAAGGACGTAGGAAATCCTCCACCATAGGAGCCCTCTAGTGCGCCACCTCCTTCGGCGGTAGCAGCCCCTTCTCGGCGAAGGCGGCCAGCACCAACTCGCATATGTTGGATGACCTCCAGCTCAACATTGTGCTCTAGATTCGCGAAACAGATCTATGAGTTCTCCTCTGTCTCGCTCTACCCTCTCTCACTTAGGAACCACTATGGCATGAACGCTCTTGGCAAGAAGGAAGGAGGAGAGGTGGCAGTTGGGGAATAGGTGAAGGAATATGATGAAAGCCCTCTCCCTTCTCCTATTTAAGGAGGAGGCATAGTAGTTGGGGAAAGGTGAAGGATTGGGGCGAAAAACCCTCTCCCTTCCCCCATTCAATGCAGATGGGATGCGACAGGATGCGTCCTTACCGATGGGATGCACCCTGCCCAACGAGATGGCGCCTGGTTAGATGGGACGTGGCCTGGGCATGGCCCTCCACTACCGCACACTGGGCGTGGGAAACAAGGCACAACTACACACAGGTGGCTCTCCGCCTTCCCAGGCAAGACTTGGAAGGGCCCAACAAGGGATCTCCACCATCCAGAGTTGATCGGACAGCTTAGGCGAACACCGAGGGACAGGTAAGGAGCAGAGGGACACCCATGTGAGCCATGACCGGCTCCATCACGAACGACGAGCATGGATCCCATTCAGACATATCCGATAAAAACTCCTCAAGCCTGTCACTCAGGTCATCAAGGTAACTCTACCAATCCCTTTTACTTTATTTTTTCTGATGCATGGTCATTCATTCATCCATTCTCATACACGCATTCACGCATTCATTCATATAATCATTCATTCATCCCATACATCCAAAGCATCACATATGCAGCTAATGCATCACAACGCTTCATGTTGCATCATGAAATGGTATTTGCCTCATTCAACATGAGCAACGACCGATCGGGGTTTGAAGGTTGGCCCACGAAGGGCTCGAGGCCACCTCACGTCAAACGGAGCCAGGGGAGAAAAACACAGATGAGCCCCAATGGCCCTCGTCCAATCTGCTCCGAAGCAGACAAGGTCATCTCAACCTTCTTGTTTGATCCTAACCTCGAGCCATGCCCACAGAATCTCCATTGACGGGAGGCCAGCGGGCCACCTAGGTCGGTCTCCGGAATGACCCAGGCATCTACTAGGACATGGGTTAATGAGCATTGGAATGCCACATGAGGGCTATGCTGACCCCATCATGAACGATTGACCTGGATTCCACTCGAACATGCCCGTTAGCGAGTTCACCGAGTGCGTTGCTCGAGCCATTGAGGCAAGCAACGTTAGCTCAGCCCCTCCGGTTGCGAAAACTGCAGATGGGGTAACGTACGGAACTAGACCAACACCTACCAAGCCTAATGGGGTTTAGGGGCTCAGGTCACCCAACACCGACTCAGGAAATCAACTAATCGCGCAGGTCATGGGCAGGACAAACATGGGCAAACGCCCCGAACAATAGTCTGTGGCCCTAGGAAAAGAGTACTAAGATGCTCAGCCTCCAACCTACTCACCAGTCAGACGTAGGCTCAGGGGTTACATCCGTAGGTGCACTCGCGTGCACCTACAGTCGAAACAAGAAATTCCTCCGCTGACAAAACAAAAAAGCCCCCACATGATTCTACTCGAATCACCCGGGGGCTCAGAGGCTACACCCGTGGGTGCGCTCGCGCCATCAAAACGAAAAATTCCTAAACGATTCTACCCAAATCACCCGGGGGCTCAGGGGCTCCTGTCGGGTTCATAAACCTAGGGTCCCTCATGGACCTGCTTCCTAGCAAAACCTTAGCTCAGTAGACGATGTTGTGAATGATGCGCAACTCCTAGGCTTGCCAAAAAACCTAATGACATGCCAGGGGCAATCCAGCCTCTGACTGGAAGGCCTAGCCATGGAGGAACGACGTTCGCTTCTAACACCGACCCACCTCTCTGAGTGGAAGGCCTGGCCAGCTCACCTCCAACTCTGGTGCTCGCTTCTGACTCTAGGCCACCTCTCCGACTAGAAGGCCTGGCCAGCTCGCCTCTAACTCCGGCGCTCGCTTCCGACTCCGGCCCGCCTCTCCAACTGGAAGACCTAGCCAAGGAGGAACAGCGCTGCTTCCAACTCCGGCCTGCCACTCCGATCGGAAGGCCTGGCCAAGGAGGAACAACGCTCGCTTCTGACTCTGGCCTGCCTCCTTGACTGGAAGGCCTAGCCAGCTCACTTCCAACTCCGGCGCTCGCTTCTGACTCTGGCCCACCTCTCCGACTCGAAGGCCTGGCCAGCTCGCCTTCGACCCTGGCGCTCGCTTCTGACTCCGGCCCACCTCTCCGATCGGAAGGCCCGGCCATGGAGGAACGGCGCTCGCTTCTGACTCTGGCTTGCCTCTCCAACTGGGAGTATATCAAACATCTGCTTATAGCTCTTCTCCGACCAGGAGGCCAGCGCTGACTAGGGAACGACTGACCAGGGACGCCCGCTTGGTGAAGACCTAGGAAACAGACATAGCAATTAAGGCAGGGTGCTACGGTCAACCGCAATATCAAGGGCTATACCCTGCACACCTGCAGGACAATACTATCAGGCCATGTCAGAAGGATGCACCGTAACCTTCCAGACATGTCAGAACATGAACAATGTTGTGGGCGCTGACATCTGCCATACCAGAAGAAGACGATGGAACCTACCACATGCATCTAAACATCAACAGTGTTGTGGGCGCCGACAAACCGCCTTGTACTCGACGGCATGGGCAACAAGACTAGGTAGCACACATGCACTCTTTCTCTCACACTCTCTCTTGTAAAGCCAACCCCTTCATCTATAAAAGGGGATGCGCTCCCTTGAAAAGGGGGACAATTCAACCACCATGATTGATTGGTAGAGTCAAACAACCTATAATTCAAACGATTCCAACAGAGCACACGGTCAAATACTTAGCGCACATAGGAGCTCCCGTCTCTTTTGGCCTTTTGGTCTAGAGTCCGACCGGACCTCTTGCACCCCCCATCTTACTCCCTCTCGTTTGTAACCCCAGAACAAACTTCCAACACCTGGGCTCAGGAATAAAGTCACCGACCGACTCAAACTGGATGTAAGGCACGTTGCCTGAACCAGTATAAACCCTATGTCATTGAGTGCTAGGCCACATCCGATCACAACGTACGGCAAAACTACAAATATTTACGTGTTGGTCACTTTTCGCACCAGCACAAGGTAAATCCAACCAAGTATCATTTTAGCAATAAAGCACGTTAAACATGCGGAGAGTGCTACCATCAAATTTGATTTTGCATATTGCAAAATTCAAGTGTGGGGATGAACTTCTCTAAGGACATTTCATGACATGCTTCATTCTTTGATCTCATCTTGGTTGTCCCTACCTTGTTTTACCTTTATGCCTTGCTGACCATGATAAAGTCATAAAAAAAAATATAATACATAAAATAAAAAATAAATAAAAATAATAATATTTGCTTTGCATAATAAACTTGTTTTAACATAGACTTATATTTTTAGAATAAAGCTATGACCTCCCTTTCTCCCACAATAAACAAAAACATGGTGCTAGACAAGTTACCTTCGGGTATGCTTTGTCACTAACAATTACAGGAACGAAGGATGAATGATGTCTAGGAACATGGGTGCTGCAATACATATTAAGGAGATGCTCCAACATTCACACATGTCTTTTAATGTCAAAAGACTTAAAAGTCCAAGTGTGGGGGACCCAACCCTTCCATGCTATCTCTCGGGCACGCTGGTTTGCACTCCATTTTCTCACCCATGATCCTATAAGTTTGAATATGTTCAAAAATTCCAAACATGTCAATCAAACTTAAAATGAGAGATAAAATCTTGCCAAATTATGAACTTGACTTCATAAAGATTGGCCGATATAAACTTTATTCCTAGTTCATATACTTGTTACTTGTGGATATATCTATTAGGAAAACATGTAAACTAAGTTGTTGTGAAGTGAGATATGGCAACGACTAAAGAAATCCTATCTTTTCTATGTAAGCTCTTGGAGAATTTCTATTTTGCTAAAACTTCAAAATTAATAGCCTTACTTCTCCTCATTGGTGAAATTACCTACCAAGGCAATCCTTCTACATATGCTACATGTTTTTGTGTTGAGCTTTGTCAAACTTTGTTGACCCGTGTTGAGAAAGTTATCATGCTTTTAAAATCAAGATCACGCACATGCCACTAAATATAAGCACTACTCCTACACTAGGAGTAGGCGCAAAAACATGCCTTCGACTTAGATTCATCCAAAAATGTTCTACTCCTACACTGGGAGTGAACAAAAATGTCTGCTAGGTTTCATCAAAATAAATGCTCCAAATCCTTGTGGATATCTCTCTCAAAAGTTTTGCTGCAAAAAGAGACATGAGGCCATCATAAAAAAAGGGAAAGAAAGAAAGTAAAAAAAGAAGGAAGAAAAAGAAAAAGAGATCATAAGAAAGAAAGAAAAAAGCGATGAGAATAAAGATAGCCCATGTTCTCACAAAAATTTTCCAAGTCCCAATAAAGAGAGAGATGTGTTTTAAGAGCATAGTAGAATTAGGTTAGCCACCATATATATATCCACCATATGTTCTACAAACATGCACATCTTGATTTGATTGTATGACATCTTTCCCCTCAGATCCATTGTTTGATTTAGCAAAATATGCAATTCAAGTATGCCTTCATACTTTTCCATAACCAAGCTCCACATAAGCCTTTTTAGAAGTAGGATGAAAAAGATGGCAAATTCAAAAGCCTTTGGTAAGGATATATACACCATTGTGCGACTTGAGAGTACCATTTGATGAGAAGTTTGTGCTATGCTTTCAATTTCAAAAATTACAAAAAAATCCAAGTATGCTTCATAGTGGGATAGTGATGACTTGGTGTCATAGCTGTTCCACTTTTCAACCGCTCAAGGTGACTTGATAGACACTTCAAAATCCACAGGTATAAGGAATGACATGGAATATCTTTTATGCTAGCATCATATCGTTCAAAGTCATGCATCATAGTTACATATACTTTTGCTCGAGGACGAGCAAAGATCAAGTGTGGGGGAGCTTGTTGGTAGTCATTAACTCAAATATTTTGCCCGCCAAAGTATATTTAAATGACAACAAATAAAATACATTTGAGCAAGATAGGTCTTTTATCTAACAAGTTCCACGAGTTTTGGTTCTATAGACTTGTTTTGCAGGATATGCCAAAATGTGCATAAAAAGATATTAAATAGTACATATATAGTTTGGCGAAAATCAGGAACAAAAGAAATTCGAATTTTCTTTCATAGCAAAACAATCTCAAAAAAATATTTGGAGCGCTCTATTGTGAAGAGCTCGTCGAGATGATCAAAACAAACATATCATTTGCTATATTTAAAAAGATATCAATTTCACAAAGAATGAAGCTCATTATAGTCAACGCCAGCGGGAGCTACAGTCACCACGTCCACGCAAATGGGCAGCATACACCTGGGCCCCGGCTGCTCCCATGCAGTCCACAACCAGCACCAAAGGTAGGCGACATACGGGAGCAGACGAAGGCACCAAACCGACCTCCCGTTGCTCCACCGCAAAGAAGCACAACTCCACCCCATCTCCACCATTGATCTTATGACATTTTGATCCAAGGGCCATGGTGAAGAAGCACATGGATCACTAACATGGCACATTGAGTGGCCTCCATTCCTCCTCTCAAACTATAAATACCCCCTCACTCCCTCTCATTCACACACACCTCTAGGAGCAATTCCATTCTATTCTTCAAGATGTAATATTAGTATAGACTAGTTGGGAGTTAGGGAGAGATGCTCAAGTTCCCGAGAAGTCCTCGAAGGAGTGGTATATTCTTGTAACGTTCCTTTGTAAGACTATAATATTAATATATTTATCTTCTCTAATTACTGCAATGTTTATCATGGTTATCATGCTCATGCCTTAGTTGGTTAGCTAAGCGTGGTTAGTATAGGGGTTCTACTCCTTAGCATGGGATCTCCACTCGCATCGAGTGCTCTAGTTATAGATCGTAACAATTGTAGTAATCGATAGACTTGACATGGTGTCTAGCCTATAGGTTACCTGAGATGGCACCCAATCCCATGGATAGCTATGTGTAGCACCTGGTTTTAAGAACAAAACTAGATACACACCATATGTCAGCCTAAAAAGTCAACTCACACATATGGCTACAAATAGAGGTAACATCAATTGACAATGCTTAATATATAGCGTACTTAATACAAAGAATATAACCTTAGATAGTAGACAGCAGAAAGACACTCCGTTCTTCAGGTGAAGTCTCCAAATCCACAGGGCAACTGACTAGTTGATCAGAAGCCTCACTCCTCCAGACTCTAGCAATCTAGTACCCATCCAGGATTTTTTCCAAAGAATTAAAAAGTAAAGCAAGCGTAAGTACATGTCTACTCAGCAATATAACTTGGGGTTCATGAGGCTCAAAAGGTTGACACTGGTTTGCAGCGATTAGCACTTTAGTGAGTCAAATTTTAGCGTTAGAGCAGTAGCAAGTTTAGCTGAAGCCCCAAATAACCACATGATCATGTAAACAAGATTAATGTATAGCAATAGTAATAATCATTAGTGTTCATCATCTATTCCATAAGGGTCCAAGGCCGCTCATGTCCGTGAGCATGGCTGATATACTAGATTTACACTCTGCAGAGGTTGTACACTTTCACCATGAGCCATGATTTACCCTTTTGCCCGAGGCAGCCAACCTCTTGACCCACTTCCAAGGAAGGTCGGCAGGATTCACTATGAAGTCTTTCAAAGGTTCGTCTAACAAGTGTAGCCCACTAAGGATTCCCATCAACTAGTAAGATCCCTCCCCCAAGGTGTGACTAACAAAAGACAATGAAACCAAAGTGCACTCCCTTGGTAGGCCACGGGATCAAACCAATCAGAGCCCCTCTTGCGCCTTTCGGTAAGCTACTATGAGGTAGAAAAGGTCCTCATACTTGACTAAAGCCAGAGCCATGTAGCACTCATGGTTGTACTGTAAGTCCTGGATGATCGCCTACAGATATGTTCTTAGGGAGAGAAACTAAAGCATTTGGAAAGTAGCCAAATACTCCAGCCCCCTTTATCCAAGTTGCTAAAAAGCATGTTTTAATGTTTATTGCATATACCATTAGTCAAGTTACAGATCATGGTTATTGAATTAGAGCACTAGCATCATACTACCCAATGCAAATATCCCACATGTGTCAAGGTATAAGCACAAAGTTAGGAAATCCTTAGTGGTAATCAAGGTAGACACATGCAGTATGATTTAAATGATTAATAGTGATTAGGTAACAAGGATGATCCCATGCTATACTTGCCTTAAAAATTCAGATCCTCAATGGGTCCTAGCCTTCAAAGAACTTCTTTCTTCTTGATCACCAACTTCTTCTAGATCACCAACGCAAAGCTCACCGACTGAACTTGATCATAGAACACCACACAAGCATCCATTCAGTCATACATGAAGCAAAGAATAGAACTAAATTAGAATAGTACACTAAATATATTAAACAATAAGTAAAAATATTTTAAAGATGTTCTACATGTTGCTACGAACACACAGGCACGAAGAGCACGCTAATTGGAGCTACGGTTTGAAAGAAACGACTACCGAAAGATTACTCTATAGGAGAATAAAGAAATTAAAACTACTTGCTACATTTATTTAAACTATATAAAAGCATATATAAGACATTTCAAAGAAATATCCATTTGAAGTTAAGTCAAATTATATTTAAAGTTAGAAACTAAAGTAAATTTAATCATATTTTATTTATATATTTCTCGCGTATTCATTTTTCAAGTTAGGAGTTAAACCATGAAATTCCAGAGCTAGCGAATATATTAACCATTGTTACTAATGCGTAGATCTCATCATTATAAATCTAACACAACTTGAACAGGTAAAAACAGAATTAAAACGAAGAAACGGTGGATGTTGATTGCTGATTATAGGTGGTGTATTTCTATAGTATTTCTGGATTTGTTTTTCTAAAAGAAAAGAAAACGGCCATAATGTGTGTGTGACGTGATGCTGACATCATCAAGCTAGCTGAGCAAAGCTGGTCATGCATGGCCGGGCTGCTCTGCTAGCTCGGCTCGCTCGCGCGTGATGTCGCGCGTTTGCACGAGGGTGTGCGTGCCGAGATGCGGAATGCAGGGGCTGGCGCCTGGCGTGCTCATTCAGCAGACTTGGGTCCTGGTGCAAGTGGCGGTGCCATGGATGGAAACTCAGGTCCTCTCTGAGTTCAGCGAAAACAATATAGAAGCCTCGGATTTCTATGGGAAGAGCACTGGAAGATAGATAGGAGCGACACTTTGCATGGATGGACACGGAGCGGAGGCGACGTAGGCTCAACGGGGCGGACGGTGAGTCCCTTGATTCGACGGAGTCTGGCAATGTGTCGCGAATGGCAGTGAGGCTCTAGACGGCGGCTACAGCGGCAGCGACGGTGAGATCCAAGGTGACGGCAGGAAGGCATTAGGGCTCACAGTGGCGGCTGTGGAAGGTGTCTACAGCGCCGGTGGTGTGTTTGCGAGCTCGGCGTGATCCCGAGCGGTGGATGGCGAGGCTAGGTCTAGGGCATCATGCAGATGGGAAATAGGGGCGGTAGACATCTCAACCTTATAGGGGTGGATTGGGTCACGGTTTCCACACGAAAAATCCCAGGAAGCACGGGATTCGCAGCGATGGCTTCCGTTCGGCCGAGTCCGAGCTAGGCATGAAAGGTAGGAGAAGGACGTGGCTGGCACGTGGGACCGACTTGTCTATGACTCAGGGAAAGGGCGAGCTAGGCCTGCTGCACTGAGGAGCTAAGGGAGGGAGGGCGACATGGGGTTCACGGGTGGAAATGGAAAGAGGCCAGGCTATCTTGCTTCCCAGGCCGAAAGAGAGACAAAGTTCCTAATTTTTTTCAAAGCCATTTCAAAAGCTTTTGAATCCATTTTGAATTTGGATCAAAACCACTCAGCAAAATAAACTATATGCACTAGCATGAATGCAAGAAAAATGTTTCTAAGCCTTATGATGAATTTTAATTTAATGAAAATTTTTATTTTCCTATGTTTTCATGAGCACAAAATATATATATAAATCATTTTAACACTATTTCAAAGCTACAAATTTTAGGGTGTTACAATTCTACCCCCCTTAAGATGAATCTCATCCTTGAGATTCGGATGATGGTGATAAAAGAGATAATGATACTCTGCCTTTATCTGATCCTGAATTTCCTTAGTTACATTTTCCTTTGTTTGGTTACTCCATTGCACTTTACACACTTTAAGTACTCTTTCATAAAGAATCCTTGAGGCAGTTTCTAAGATCCTGGCTGGCTAATCTGCATAAGCATGACCATCTCTCGTATTAAGCTCCTCTAAAGGTGTTTGTCGCTCTACATTGACATCTGAAAACTCACAGCCCACTTTACTATCCTCAGTGTACACACCTTCCATTAGGTCATTCTCGTATTCCTCAGGTGCAGGTTGAATACCCTCATACTCAATTCTTTCTCCCGACGATGTTATTAGAAGGACCGAACATTGGGCATACTTAATCACTCCTTTACAAGCAGACAACCATCCTATTCCAAGGATAACATCAATGTCCATTAACTCTAATACAATAAGGTTCGCCATGAAGTTTACCCCCTTTATGTCAAGACTAACTTTCGGGCATATGCGGTCAACCTTCATTTCTCCTCCCAGAGAGTTAACTATCACCGGTTTTCTTACTGGAAGCATAGTTATCTTATGATCTTCTACATATTCCCTAGAGATGAATGAATGTGAAGCACTTGGCTCAAACAACACCATGGCGGTAGTTGAGTTTATTGGAATTAAACCACACACAACCTCCTTAGCTCCATGAGTGGTAATCATATCCACATTGTTCAAACTTTTAGGGATGTAGTTACGCTTTAATTTATTTCCTTGCACTTGCTTCTTATGGTTATTCTATTTTGGCTCCTCCTGCTATTGATTCTGGCCTTGATTGTTCTCAGCAAACTTCTCAAGACAGTCGTTCTCATAATGTTCAATCTCACCATAGTCATAACCTTCCTCACTAGGAGTATTGGTCTTCATCAAGGTGATAGTAGGAGGTGACAGACATGGCTCTTAAGAGCTAAAATGCTGCACTTCATCATTGGTTTGCTGATACTGATCCTGATCTATACTCCCAAGTAGATTCATAGGGTGTGATTGAACTTCTGGTTGTGTAGCAAAATGGAGACGAGTGTTTCTTACTTGGCGCTTAAGGTCAAGCTTTCTCTTCTTCTCTTCCATCTCTTGACGCTTGTTCTCAATTATAATTGCTCTATCCACCAACGTTTGATAGTCATCATAAACAACGGTCATCAGCTATAGTTGCAAGCCATCATTCAGTCCTTTCAAAAAGTGTTTCTATTTCTTAGCATCACCATCCACCTCTCTTGGAGCATAGCATGACAACTGAGTGAACTTGTCACGATACTCACACACTGACATGGAGCCTTGCTTCAAGTTGAGGAACTCATCCTCCTTGATCATCACTAGACCAGCTGGAACATGGTAAGATCTAAAAGTAGTCTTGAATTCTTCCCAACCAATCTGATTTGCATCTGATTGCCCAAATGGTAATGATTCCCACTAGTCCAGAGGAGCTCCTTAAAGTTGACCGGAAGCATAAAGCACCTTCTCATGATCATTACACTAGGCTATGTTAAGTTGTCTCTCCACAGCTCTAAGCCAGTCATCCGCTTCTGGTCACTTGTATGGGAGAAAGTTGATGGGTATCCCTTCATAAATTCACTATGCTTGTCAATAGGGGGTGTTTGATGATGGTTGTCCAGTGCAATTTGAACAATAGTCTGTAATAGTTGAGTCTGCGTCATCAAAGCTTGCTATATAGTTAGAGGATTAGGTGGCGGTGGATTAAAATTGGTAGCATTCCTTCGGTCATCATGCGAAGCACTTCTCCTGGTAGCAACCATCTGTTTTCAACATGTATGCATTAGGATCCAGTCGTTCAGGATTGATACTATGAGAGACGAGAAACCGAATCATGGAGATAACCAGTCATTCCAAATGAAGCAATAGAATGTATGAAACTTCATCTTGCAAATCTTTCAACTTGGCTAACCCCCTTAAGAAAAGGTCACAAAAGGGTAGCTTGCACCTTATTCTAGATGATTTAACTAGCATAAAGAGGTTTTGATGTCCCAATGAAACTCATGTGCAAGGGTATAAACAAGTAACCTGAAGTTTTCTCGCGGGATGAAAAACAGCAGTGCATAAAAACAACTGTACCTCTCATTCCGTTAATCCAATGAAGTTGTAGTTTATACCATTGTAAAGCTGATGAATTTCTCTACAACTTTCATGTAGAATACTTTTCCAGGTTTTGTAGTTAAGATAGTAGAACACAGCACACAACAAAAACTATTCTAGTTTTCAGACTGCACAGATGCATTGTCTTTTGATTTTCGTAACTCCCAATCCATTACAGCTATTAGGGTGATTCTTGCGGTCAGACAAAGATATTGAAGTCTACTTTTGTCCAGAATTTTTCTATGATTTTGTGTCATCCAAAAATAGAGATATAAACTGAAGAGGACATGCTGCTCCAAAAACACAGGATAAAGAAAATAGGAGAAAACCAAAACCTGACTATTTATTTCATTAATGGTTATACCTTAGTCCTATAAACTAAATGAAATTGTGGACATACTCCTCAAAATCAGTGCACTCATTACAAAGATCCAAAACAAGTATAAGCATAATGACAAACCAACCAAACACTAAAGGTTCACAATACAAACATTGACTAAATTTTTGATACTATCGTCCTCTTGATATTAAGGGTAATGATCCTAAAGCTTCTCTTCCGATGACGCAAGAAGGTGGTAAGAGAAGGTTCTAAAAGCATATCAAAGCGAGAAGTGAGGTTGAGAACAAGACTTAAAACAAGCAACAAGGTGGAGATGGATAGCAAGGGTAAGGATGTAGTATAGAGAAAAATATCAAGTCAAGGTTTATAGAACAAGGATTTTTGTAGCAACTTCTAAACCTTAGAACGATCAGTTTCTATTAGGCTTGCATCCTATAGTCAGCATTGCTTTGATACCACTTTGTAGCACGTGGTTTTAAGAACAAAACCAGATACACACCATATGTGAGACTAGAAAGTCAACTCACACATATGGCTACAAATAGAGGTAACATCAATAGACAATGGTTAATATATAGCGTACTTAATACAAAGAATATAACCTTAGATAGTAGACAGTGGAAAGACACTCCGTTCTTCAGGCGAAGACTCCAAATCCATAGGGATAACTGATTGGTTGATTACAAGCCTAACTCCTCCAGACTCTAGCAATCTGGTACCCATCCAGGATTTTTCCACAGAATTAAAAAGTAAAGCAAACGTAAATACATGTCGTACTCAGCAATATAACATGGGGTTTATAAGGCTCAAAAGGTTGACACTGGTTTACTGTGATTAGTATCATATCCACGACGCCAGAAAGCTTGTTGGTATAAATTAACGCACATAGATAAATCCGCAAGCGCACGGATACCGCTGTAGGTACATGCCATAGAGAGAGCACCGACAGGTCGACACCTCCTCCATACTCTTTCCTCACTCTCCATCTCATCATTTCTATTTATAAGACTAGATCCTATGGAGGACTAATCTTCTCTTGATAGCTGGCTCTGATCCTGACGAGGAGAATATGAATTAGGGTTTCAGGATGCCTCGTGGGAGGGGGGTAGGGGCTTCTATATATAGGCCGAGGTGGAGTAGGGGGCAAGGAATCGAGGTGGAGTAAGGGGCAAGGAATCACCATGTCATCAATCCGCATCAACTCCCTCGATCACCGTTGGATGAACTGACCTTGATCAACGGCGGAGATGGACTCTCAAAGGCGGTGGGAAACCGTCGTAGAAAGGAGACATTGACCGGTGGGACCCATAGTCTAGCCGGCCTATAGGTGGGGCTGGCCAGCCTGTCTCTGTGACAGGTGCGCCCCACCCTCTGGTGGAAGCTTCTAGACTCCGTCTTGAGTTATTTTTCGTAGGTTTTGCGAGCCAAATCTCTTTCTAATGTTGGTTTGCTTGTTTATAGAGTATGACGGTGGTTCCAGGGGCTATTTTCTGGATAAATCCTCCTGCATTCACATATTCACCAAAGCTCATGGAATTCATTAGTTTAAACCCCTAGACCTATGTTTGGTGATGAAATTAAATATATATGCAGGTTATATTGATGGTTTATAATTGATGTTAATGACCGTCAACAAGTCCCCCCACACTTAACCTTTGCTAGTCCCTGAGCAAAGCCAAACTTAGTAATGGATCAGGAGTTGCTACTATGCTTTCATGCTTCAAAAGTACATAGGCGTTCAATCAAGAATTCTCCTCTAGATTAGAATAAACTGATCTAACTTTCAAACTTACCCATATTACCTTCAACCATGGGGCTTCTTAGCCTTCACTTGGGTCTTGAGCAATTGAAAGACAGAACGATGAAGTCAAGCACTATGTCTCAAGTTCTTTGTTCCACCATTGTTCAGGAGTTTTTTTTATAATTTTTCAAACTAAAACTCAGAGATTCCATTGTATGACACTCTCAAGTCTCTCAATATATGTGGTATTTGTGGACCCTTACCAAGGCAATAAAGATGTTATGCCTTTTTTCTCTTCTTACAACTAAGGCTTTATATGGATTTCATAGGTAGGGAGAAAG
Organism: Miscanthus floridulus; assembly: GCF_019320115.1. Lineage (NCBI taxonomy): Eukaryota > Viridiplantae > Streptophyta > Magnoliopsida > Poales > Poaceae > Miscanthus > Miscanthus floridulus. The sequence continues at coordinate 41,133,263 of NC_089594.1, forward strand.
TTAGAGCATACTTGCAATACATATATTGTAAAGTCAAACAACGGATCCAAAGAGAGCTGAGTCATACAATCAAATCAAGATGTGCATGTGTGTGGATGTATGGTGGATATATATGGTGGCTAACCTAATTCTACTTTGCTCCTTGAAAACTTATCTCTCTTTTGAAACTTGGAAACAACTGCTAGAGAACAGGGGCTATCTTATTCATCTCTCTTTTTTAGGCGGGCATCTGAGTACCCATTGTTTTAGATATCTCGGACATTTGTCCATTTTTTCTCAACTATTTTTTCTTTTTTTTCTTTTCTATTTTTTATGAATAACTTTTGCATAGCCCATGTCTCTTTTCTGCAACAAAACTTTTAAGAGATAGAAACAAAAACTTGGAGTATTTATTTGGTGGATGGAAAACCTATCAAGCATATTTTGTGTTCACTCCCAGTGTAGGAGTAAAATATTTTTTGGTGGATCTAGATGGAAGGCATGTTTTTGCGCCTACTCCTAGTGTAGGAGTAGTGCATATTTAGGTGGTGTGTACGTGATCTTGATTTTAAGAGCATGACAAACCTCTCATAAGGGTCAACAAAGCTTGACAAAACTCAATGCAAAAGCAAGCAACATATATGTGGAAGTTTTTCTTGTCTAAATAACATGCATGGCTCTGGTGGGAATTCAAGCTTTGTCATACAGGAACTCATCATGTAGCATTTGAGTTTTCAAAAGATAAATCTCTAGAATTTTAGTGTCACTTGGAACAAGATAAACAGTAGCTCAGACCTTCTCATATCATATTCATCAATTACCTAGACTTAGATCAAGCATATGCTACCCGCGAGTTTTAAGTTCAGAGTAAATCCTTATATCAAAACAGTCGTATCCAAAACTCAGGGGAATTCAAGGCTGAAAACTAGGTACTTGAAAGGAATTACAACTGAGCAATTATTCATTATTTCCATTTAAGAGATTATTCAGAGTCCTCTTTATTTGCTAACAACTCTTAAAAACAAATTAAAGCAAACTAGACACACATTTTTATTTTGTTTTCAATTTTAATAGATCACACATTATTACGATAGCTCTATATATTTATTATGAGGATAGATTTTTATTTTGTTTCATTCATCATTTTTTAACTATTTAAAAGAAACTAAAAACTAAAACAAAAGGGAAAGAATACTTACCTGGATACACAGGAGTGCTTCTCCCCTAAGCTAACTCTTTCGGTGAGGGTTCGGTGTTGTAAATCCTTTGAACCAGATTTCTCCTTGTGAAGTACATTGACCAAATACCTTGGTTTGCTCTAAAGATCAGAATTCTTCTAATGACGCATTTAATGGTGATGTCGCCTCCTTCTGCCAAACCTATCTTGGTGTTAAGTTTTGATTTTGGTTTGATAGGTTCAAAACTTTCACTTGTAGAAATTTGGAGAATCACTGACTCTCCCATACTTTGCTTGAAGTGTGTCCAAAGGTAGAGATCAAGTGCATAGGCTCTGTTGGTGGGAAAACACCAACAGAATCAAAACCCTTTTTTATTCTTCTCTATCCTTAGGCACATTGAACAAGATGAAGTTGATGTTATGTGCTTTGTTAAATTATAACATGGGTGGTAAGATCAGAAGATTGAGCATGAATGTAGCATTTAAGTACATTTACAAAGAGGGTTGAATTGATCAAGAAAGTGGTGCTAGTAACAAGCTTAAAGAACATGTTGAGTTAGTCAGGTTGGATCAAATAATGGAGTTGTACCCCAAACATGTTTGTTTCTTATTTATGTGCCTACCAGAATCAAGGAAAAACTTATTTTCTTTTTTAACAATGTCCATTTACCTTAGGGTGTTACCTTTGTCATTGGAGCATGATGACACCATATGACGAAGGATAAATGACTTGTGATGGTCCTTCCCTTTTTACTTGAAGTTTTCCTTGTTTGGCTAGCCTCGCAGCTTGAGCTATTCATGAGCTTCTTGTCTCCTAGATTGCACCCTTTCTTTCTCATCCTTTTATCATGCCATCTTTTTGCTCTTCGATCTTGCCACTTTGTTGAATCTTTTGCTTCACTCATTGATTCATGCCTGCAAAGGATTAGCGGACAACATATACCAGAAGGATTGTACTATGGTTTGTTGTCCCTAAATTTTGTGAATTGCTTCCATTCTAATGAAAAGATGGTTTTGGGATTACTTTTAGGATAGAGATCATGTTTTATACAAGCATGGCTCAAGGCAAAGGTAACTTGCAGCAAAAGACAAAGTGAATGAACATTGGTACTTACAGTGCTTTCATCTGCATTCTTTGTGCAAAGTTATTGGAGTTCGTTATGTGCCTTTCTTCATCTCTGATTTGAATTCATCTCGTGACTTACCCAAATTTATTTGAGAGTTTCCTGCATGGGGTTAGTCCAACAAGATATCTAGTATCTACTAAAGCATACTATCGGCTCAAAAATCAACCTAGACACCACGTCTAATTTGATTTAGGAAGGCATTTTAACCTAAGCACCATGCTTAATTTAAAAGCCTTTGGAAGTAAAATCAGCACACCTTTTGGTTCAAGAATCAAACTAGACACCTTGTCTAATTTAACTTAGGAAAGCAGTTTAAACTAAGCACCTTGCATAATTCAAAAAGGTGTATGAAAATACTTCAAAACCTAAACATATCCTATAGCAAACAAAGGTAGCATGAAATCATTATAGAGATTTATTCAAATAGAGATGAAGAAGCATGATTATTATATAGCAAATTGATCATGACTTAAAGGTAGAGACAACCAAAATTAACACCATGGCATAGGATTATTCAGAGAAGTTCATCCCCCACACTTGAATTTTGCATGGCAAAATCGAGTTTGGATGGATGTGATTTAATGTTGCATGATAATTGGTTGGACATACCTTGCGTCGTCATCCTTCATTATTTTTGCTTCAAACCTAGAATGGTTAGTGACAAAAATACCCGAAGAAATATTCTCACAATTATATTTCTATTCTCATTTCACAAGGGCATTACAGCAAAAGGTGAAAACTCATATTATCTCCTAAAATTGCTTGTTTTAGGACGGAAGCTCATCCTTGGGAAACCTTCGAATTGTGCTTTAAGTTGTTGGAGTGGTTTCTCCTCCAACATCAACCTTTGTGTGCCTATCTCAAGATTTATGCCAACAAGATTTGCAATATTTGTGAAACATATGCATCTACTACCACCCTTTCAAATTGTTTATGAACAGGGAGTATGAGGGGGTTGAAGATCTCATGTGTGGCAATGGAGAGACCAATTGGTTCAAGAGATTTCTCATGTGAGCATGGATTTGATGATGTGCTCATGAAATAACTTCCATGCTCATCTATGCCATCTTCCTTTTCAAGCTCTAAGGGTGTTTCTTCATGAATGTCTATAGGTGGTAACATTGTCTCCATCATTCCATGCCTATGGCATTCATTGGTCATTTTATTGTCCATGATTTCCCTTGGATCGGTGACTCTCTGGGTGATCTTATCTAAGGCCTCCTCCAAACTTGGATGAGTCATGTTTAAAGAGATTGGTTTAAGATCACCGTTTGGATCTAAGCCAAGGTTGGATTCTACCCATAAGGCTTCGTCCTTGTCCATCCATTCTTAAGCAACGACATATGAGTTCTTTATACATTCCAGCCATTGTCATTGCTCTTCTTGGTCATCCTTGTGGTCTTCATGACTCCTATGCTTTGGTTGTCTTAGTGGATTTCTAGGGTCATCATGAGACTTAGGAGAAAGAGCATAAGGGGGATCATCGGGGTCAAGGATGGGTTGAGAGATGGGTTTAGATAAGACATCTAATGTGGTCATAGAAGGGGAGAAGATAGGATTGGCTAAATGACTCAACCATCCTTCTATAGCATCACTTGACATGCCACCCTTGAGTTCTTCCCAATGTCCTACATGGGAATAAGGATGCTTTCTAAGAGATCCCTTTTTGAGAGGATTTGAATTATATTTGCTTGAAGGTCTCTTGTGAGGCTAGAAGTTTAAGCTTTTCTCACAAACAACATCAAAAAGATCATCCTCACAAGAAATTTCAAAAGGTTGAATTTCTTCTTCTTTTGGAGGATTTAGATTCTAGGGTATTGATGGTTCGGGGTTGATAGCTAAATCTTTGGATTGAAGTGGTTGTGATTTGGCTATCAAAACTTCCTCTTCTTGTTCGTGAGATGATTCCTTCTCTTCCTTGAGGAGTTCATTATGAATGCTAGTGCATGGTGTTTTTCCACTAATCTTATCAAGCATAGAACTTGCTTTACTAGCAGACAGATGAAGGAAAGCTCCTTTAGAGGCTGCATCAAGGGATTCCAAGGAATCCTTGCTAAGACCCATGTAAAAATGCTAAAGAAGTATAGGGTCTTGAATGACAAGGTCTAGGCCAGTGATGATGAGGTCATTAAAATGATCCCATGATGTGGCAAGAGATTCTTCTTCTAGTTGTCTAAAATTTAGAACCTCTTTCCGAAGGCTAACCACTTTAGAGATGGGAAAGAAATGTTAACAAATTTTAGAGCATAACGTTTCCCAATCTCCTTGCATACTTCCTACGGTTTGACTAGACTATTGTTTAGCTCTTCCCGTCAAAGAGAACGGAAACAATTTCTAGCTTAAGGTCTTGTCAGACATGCCAACGATACGTAGGCATGCGTAGGTCTGTTCAAACTCTCGTAGATGTGAGTATGGGTTTCATTGCCTTCTCCCGAGAAGGATTGTTCCCAAATCAATTTTTTAAAACATGGGCGCAGCTCATAACCAGGTGTTAGGATAGGCTCTACAGATTTTGGTGGCTCTAGGTGCGCGCTCGTAGGTGCAGCGTATTGATAGATAGGAGTGGAATCCATAATAAAAAGGAAAAGAATAAAATAAAAGAAAGAAGATAAAAGATTAAGCTAGGCTCATAGTTAATTCAGCAACCGTTTACCCGGCAACGGCACCAGAAAGCTTGTTGATATAAATTAACGCACACAGATAAATCCGCAAGCGCACGAATACCGCTGTAGGTTCCACCCGGAAGTATTCCAAGTATCATATCCATAGGGAAATGTGTGAGACTAACTACAGTCTAACTTAACTAAGGGTAGCAAGAAGGTTAGGATAAACATGAGCGTAGAGAGGATTACTAAAGTTCTCTAGTTCTGACTTGGGTAAGCTATGTCTTTTACTATTCAACTAGGGACATTACTAGGGAAAGACACCAGTAGAGGATGCTTTCCTTCGCAACTGGGTCCTACTTGTCCTACAGACGGGAGGTGGACTACAAAGGATTCAATGAGGCTATAAGAGTCACCCTTGTGAGCTACCACCGATCCGGAATACAGGGTGCATCCACGATTAACCTAAGTCTAAGCACCACGCTTACACTTATGATTAATACTTTACTCCCCCTATGTAGAGAATAAAGCACTCAAAAGAGTCACAAACCTGATGAATAATATAAACAAGATGCTTACTTGAATCTAAAGTTGATTACCAGAGAAATCTAAGAGGCAAGCTCAGATAGAACATTCTCTTGATAGTTGGCTCTGATCCCGACGAGGAGAATATGAATTAGGGTTTTAGGATGCCTCCTAGGAGGAGGGTTGGGGCTGCTATATATAGGCTGAGGTGGAGTAGGGGGCAAGGAATTGAGGTGGAGTAAGGGGCAAGGAATCGCCATGTTATCGATCCACGTCAACTGTCTTGATCATCGTTAGATGAACCGACCTTGATCAATGGCAGAGAAGGACTCTCAAAGGCGGTGGGAAACCATCATAGAATAGAGACGCTGACCGGTGGGACCCATAGGCTGGCTAGCCTACAGGTGGGGCCGGTCGGCCTATATCTATGATAGGTGGGCCCCACCCTCCAGTGGAAGCTTCTAGACTCTGTCTTGAGTTGTTTTCCGTAGGTTTTGTGAGCCAAATCTCTTTCTAATGTCGATTTGCTTGTTTGGAGAGTATGATGGTGGTCCTAGGGGTTGTTTTCTAGATAGTCCTCTTGCATTCACATATTTACCAAAGCTCATGGAATTCATTAGGTAAAACCCCTAGACCTATGTTTGGTGCCGAAATTAAGTATATATGCACGTTATATTGATGGTTTATAATTGATGTTAATGACCGTCAACAAGTAGCAAGTTTAGCTTAAGCTCCAAATAACCACATGATCATGTAAACAAGATTAATGTAGGCAATGGTAATAATCATTAGTGTTCATCATCTATTCCATAAGGGCCCAAGGCCTCTTGTGTCCATGAGCATGGTTGATATACCAGTTTTACACTATGCAGAGATTGTGCACTTTCACTATGAGCCATTGTTGATGCAAAAATGTGTTGATGCACCAAGCACACAGCAAGCCAGAAGGATCTGCTTAATGGAGCAAGGCTGGAGATCCACTTGGCTTCAACGTAGGACCAGTCGACCCTGTGAATTCCTCCTGAGGGCATGCCAGTCAATTTGACCTGCAATTGACAAGGAGAGAAAGTTTATCAGTAATTTAAGGTGGAACATGCCGGTCTTGCCCAAACAGTTCTAAGTGTGCCACTTCGGAAGCAGCCAGTGTTAGCCCACTAGATCTTCAGCATGGAGATGTCCGACCACTCACTAATGTTGCCGAGCACGCACTAGTGATGCCGACCATGAACTATCATTGTCCTCCCTCTTGTCATAGTGTGTGGTCGGACAACATTAGTCGTGGTCGACAGCGCTGGTGAGTGGTCGGCAACACCGGTGATCCAGTGGGCCAACGGCCAGACGGGAAAAATCGATCGAATAGCCGACACGAGAAGAAAATCGGTTGTTAAGGACTATAACACTTGCAAGTTGTGATTATTTTTATGATGACAAATATGGTGCACACAGATGTAAGTAAAATCATCAGCTAGACAAAATATAACTAGTATGAAGCATTGAGCCGATGAATCTAACGAGAAAGGATATAACATGCAAACAAATCGACTGTCTAATATGAATAGTTCTACGAACGCTCCGAATCTAATCTGCTATCATCAATAGTGAGGTTCGACCGGATCAATGCAGCTATGATGATAACAACAAACTAAAGCCAAAGAATTCACAAAGCCATCCATACCTTGACAGGTTTCTAAAAGACACGCTATATCTGTGTAGGCATAGGCGAATCGGCTAAAAGAGCCGATTCCAGTAGAAAAAGGGTCACATCATGTGAACAATCGACTATTCAATACGAGCAGACCTGTCAACTCCTCAAACCTAACCTATCATCTTTAACAGTGGGGTTCGACTGGATCGATGGCAGCCATAATAAAGATAACAGATTAAATCTTTAAAGAAAACGGATCTACTCATATTTAACAGGATCATGAAGACATACTATGAGCATTAAAGTGTAGGCGATCGGCAATTTAGCCGATGCAGGCATAGCAAATAGCTAAGGTCACACCTGATCAGGAACAAATCTATAAACTAGCATCCTCCAATCTAAAGTGCCATCAGTGGGGATCGACTGGATCGTTGCAGCCATAATAGCGAACTATAGACCAGATTTAACTAGCCAGCAAACCTCTTCAAGATCATACGTGCCTTAACAGCGTACTATGCACGATCAAGATCGAGGTAGAATAGCCAATAAAACATAACCCATCGCTCAAAGTAAGAAATATCATATTGTCACAAAGCAGACAACGGACTAAAAGGATATGAGGCCGATCTAGTTCGATCTTGATCGGATAGGTTGATGTTGCTGAAAAAAACTATTAACAGTAAAAACATCAGCAAGATCAGTAACTTAATGAATCTACCCGAAGGATGCCACCCTTAGGTAGAGCCGATAACTTGACCTTAATCTAATTCGAGCAGTGGAGGTCGAACTTAACCGATGCAGCCGTACTTGAACTAGATAAAGATCGATAACTAGCTTGTATTAGAGCTCGCAGTGGAGGTCAAACTTAACCGATGTAGCCTTACAAACCAAAGTATAAGCTATGATGGTACTTATAGACAAGCCGGAGGTCGGTCGGACTGATGCAACCCTGCTTGTTGAAGAACTCACCGAGATCTATACTACTTCTACTCCTAAGGGTTGGCACAGAGCCAAAAAAAGTAATTTGTATTGATTAATTGGATCTCCTTTACAAGGAGCAGGGGGTACATATTTATACCCTGCAGTAATGATCCTGATGAGCTATGTACACAACTTATCTAATAATAATATCTAAATGAAAGGAAATATTAAAATACATAGACTCTAATTTCCCTTATGCAGAGTCCTCGCTGATGAAGCTTCTATTCGTGTCCTTATCCTGTTCGGCTCAACCAGCATAGATTCAGTACATAGACATGCCACCTTGCCGAGCCATATATGGACACAACATCTAATCGGCCATGTATATACATGTATATGATACATGTCCTTGCTTCTTGCATTGTCGATGTGCATCTGGACGCCATATCCAGAATAGAATAATATTCCCTTTCCTTGGTTGCACATACATGATGCATGTGGAGCTTTCCAAACACATCATCCTGCCAATGATATTTCTTTTGTAGCTTTACGTCATCACCAATTTTCTCAAATATTCCATATATTAGCAAATCTTTCAAACTTGGCCGAATATAATAATCAGCCACGCGTGAGAATATCTCTAATAATTCTCTCAAGTCATGACACGTGCACTTTCCTCGATGCTTTTGACTTTTTTCTTATTTCACATGAGGAGATCTTGGACGTCGGGCTTCTCCAAAATTGAATAATATTTCCTAGTCGGCTCCCAAATATCCACTAATTAAGAGATTTTCTTGTTTTTGACATCATCGGCCGATCTCTTCCTCTCCAGGGTAAGCTTACCAAATTTTGGTGTCAACAGGCATGATTTACCCTTTCGCCCGAGGCAGCCAACCTCTTGACCCACTTCCAAGGAAAGTTGGCAGGGTTCACTATAAAGTCTTTCAAAGGTTCGTCTAACAAGTGTAGCTCGCTAAGGATTCCCCATCAACTAGTAAGATCCCTCCCCAAGGTGTGACTAACAAAAGACAATGAAACCAAAGTGCAGTCCCTAGGCAGGCCGTGAGATCAAACCAATCGGTGTAGCAGAACCGTCCAATTTTTAAGAGCACAAGTACAATAGCAGCCCATGGGATCATTTATTACTCATTATATGTAGCACATCTTGAGTTGGCCATAGTCTTCATTAGTTTGGTGCCAAGGTCTCTCTTGAAGCTTTCTATCTTCTTCCTCATCAAGGAGCGGGTGCAGTTGGTTGTTCAGATAATGCACCTCATGCTAAAGATCATCCACCACATTCTGGGTATGTGCAAGCTGCTAGCGCAAGTCCCTTTTGACTCGGTCCTGCTGTGTGGCTAAGGCTTCGGCATTATTTCATGCTGCTTCTGCCATGGTAGCATGGTTGTTTGCTTGGATCCACTGGCGCGTAGCAGTGAGTGCCTCGGCATGAGCGGCCTCTAGCTACTCCCATAGTCCTACTAGCGCTGCCTGATCATCAACTCTTGCCTCTTGGGCGGCAGCTCTCTGCTGATCAACTTGCTCCATCTGAGTGTGGAGATTTCCCAATGCTACATATGCTTGATCAGCTTCCCATCAAGCCTCACTTGTTGCCTTTTTGTGCTTGCGAACACGCTTCCTCAGCTTCCGCTGGGCAACTTTGGCTCTCATGAGTCTATCCTTACAAGTGGTATAGGACTCCTGTCAGAAGTCCCAGGGATCCTGACAAGTATAGAACATCTTCATCATGGCAAACATTGCACTCATAGCGGGACTAGAACTATCTGCCCGCTCATCCTGGTCTCAGATCAAAGCATTGCGGTTGCATTGTGCCCAAACTGCTGTGGATGGATCCACCCGAGGAAAAGTACCAGCGGTACTACCGGTAAGCTCATCCCCGTGTTGCTGACATATCTGGCTCAGCACCTCAAAAGCAACTTCCTGGGCACCATCCTAAGGAGTTTTTCCTCTAGATCCTGCCTTCCACACCTGCTACAGGGGTGCTTGGGTATGAGCTGGTATGCTTAGCTGCACCTCATACCATGGCTGTCCTTCCATGTATACCTCATTCTAGGAATAGAGAGGTGGTTTGGTATATCCCGCATAATGCAGGACCCTCCAAAGTAGGGTAGGGGTACCAAACATTTCCAGGAAAGTCTCATTCCTAGCTAATGCTGCCATCTATTCCAAAAAAATGGTGCAACTCTCGTGAGAACAACGTTATAATAGAAAAGAGTTACTTAACCGAATAAGAGACTTATAAGGGGAGGAACAATGCAAGTGTGTAATGAATGATTGATCATGATGCATGTACGTTTTGTACGTCCTCACAAACTTAGGAAAATTAAACTTCTAATGATATACATGGTGGCATACATGTGTTCTCTCATATATAACGTAGCTAGTCGGGCTACACGTTTCGCTATTAGTGTACCTGCACAAGAATTTTATTTCAGCCCAACCCCACAAGTATATATGCAGAAATAAAAATCTAGGCTCTTGGTTGCAAGCGAAATACTTCCATATATATATATATATATATATATATATATATATATATATATATATATATATATATATATATATATATATATATATATATATATATATATATATATATATATATATATATATATATATATATATATATATACCCATATATATACTTCCGTATCAAAGCTACCCGAAAGTAAATACATCCCAAATATACATATAAATATGCATATACAGCCGTATCAAAGCTATCCCACAATTAAATACCTCCGTATATATATGAGACATATATATGCTTTAGTATCAAAGCTAACTCTCCCCATTAGACTGCACGCTCACATCTTGCAGTCATGCCACTCATCATCTTACCTTGGGCGTAGAGGCAATTGATCCATACATTACCATTCAAGTGAATGACATCCATACAATAGCATGTTGTATGGATAACGAAAATAAAAACCCCCCAAGTTAGTACTTAATTAGCCACCTGAAATCATTAACTGGGCATAAAGGAAGTGATCACTGACACACTTTAGATTCAAACTTTAGGTTTACACACCTATATACATATATATCTATCAGTTGCCAAAACTAGTTTTGGAAAAACAAAAACCTTTGTTTTAAATACACATGTGGCAATTAATATTGAATCTTGCTCTGATGCCAACTGTAGCAGAACCGTCCAATTTATAAGAGCATAAGTACAATAGTAGCCCATAAGCGGGCGCACTGTCATACTTAAGCCCATATAAACCCGATAGTCCGTCGAGTACCACGAAAGGTCTTGATTCAACTAACATACAACCAAGATCGTACATGATTCAACATACATGTCACATGTTACATAAAGTTCACAAATACAGTTCCATACATCAGAATACGATTAAAAGTTATTACAAACCAAGTTCAGATAAAATAATAGCAGAAGCAAATAGAGTTTGAAACCATCGTCTCCATCATTGTTCAAATACGGTGCCAACTCATGATCACAATCCCACAAAAGCATAAGAGAGGGATTAACCAGAGATGCCTTGCCCAGAGCCCTACTCTTCATCCACGGTTGGACAGAAGCAGTTCTTAGAGTAGCCATGAAATATCGTATTATCTGCAACAATGGGAATAAACCCTGAGTACGAGAAGGTACTCAGCTAGACTTAGCCATCATAAACCAAAAATAAAGTGACTCCATGGATTATGCAAGGCTGTATAAGTGGAGCTAGCTTGACAACATTTTGCATAAAAAGCTTACTAATTCAAGTATACAGTTATAATTCGGTCATCAAGTTAATTATAGCTATGCATCTCTAGATTAGCAACTAACCTATGCCAAACATGTGGTATATCATTTAGTAGCATAACAATAATAACCATAGCCGGTGTAGTAATTCCATGTTCTTCATAACCATCATTCCATAATACACTTACTACGATGTTGGAGATAGCCAAGTTTCTCACTATCAGGGAGAGACGGCGATTCGAATTGATTTCAACTAGCTGGTAATTTATTCCTAACACAAACCCAGGCAGACCAGATTAATGGTCACCTTTGGTATAACTCAGGTCCACATTTCGTGGGTTCGACCAGCACCGCACAATCAGGGATAACCAGCTGTCAGGACGTTTAGGCCTGGCCTACCCTTTGGCTCATGTATGGCTCCCTGCATATCCTTACTACCATCCAGAGTGCGCACTCTGACAGGACGGGGCCGGCCTGAGTTGAGCTACTCGGCTTCATGGTCGAAACAAGTTATTCGGCCAGCTAAGTGAGAGGCATGCATTCAAAAAGACCGAGGACCAACAACAGTGCGGTCCTTAATCGGCGCAGATGGAATCACATGAGTCAACCTACAACATAGACTCCATTCGGCCTCGATTTACAACATCCATGGTTCTTTTACATGATAGCAAATATAGCCAACCGTGGTTCAATGCCCACCTATATCTCGCAGGTGATAGGAAATCACCCGACTTCTACCGGTCTAAGCATGGCTGAGCATATATTCGATCCTAAACCTACACAGGGTTAAAGGTATATATCTAGACAAGGTAGTTCTATCCATCTAGTGTTTCCAACCAACTCTTATAACCTAATGCATCAAATATAAAAGACTCAAGTGATATTTTGTAAAACATGGGAGACTTAGAATGCTCTGGGGCTTGCCTTTGATAAAGGAAGTTGGCCTATGATCTGAGCACTCGGGTAGGTCCTGAAGAGCTTACTCCTCGCCTTCTAGAGCTATGGGCTAAGGTGCCTCTTGTTGTTAATCTGGCTCTTCGCCGAATTCCAATAGAGTTATCCCCTCAGACGACCCTATATGCATGAGCAGGAAATAAGATATCATGGATGCATATATAATGACATGTATAATATGATGATGATGTGATGGATGCATCCTCATAAGTGTTCTCAGCAGCATTGCATTAAGGTGATAACAAGTTACATTTTCTTTTACTGAGTATGTGCATAACTCTTCTCTAGTAACTTAAACAAACACTTATGTAAATCATTTTCTGGACAACAAGACAACAGCCAATTGTTTTGACCATAACTAGAGTTATACACATCAAAATAATATGGTTGTGGACATTTTGGAAATCTTATAAAATTCCCTACAACTTTTTTAAATCATCTTAAAGTGATTCAGCAGTTATCTAGGTCAAACAATTCAATCTTTCAGATCTGTCCAGAGAGCAAGCATTTCAGATAGCAGACTTCCGACCACCATAATTCTCAAACCATAAGGCCTATGACTATGAAACTTTAACACAAGGTAGATAAGTAAGTTATCTACAACTTTGTTATTAACCATCTTTACAGAAAAGATCATTATCATCATGAAGTCATCACTATAATAGAAACTAAACATGCAGTCATCTAGTTGAATTAAAAAAGAAATAATTAACTAGTTGCCTATAAACAAATACTTCTAAGACTCACTAACAGTATCAACAGATTATATGCATCACACAAACCACAGAAAACATCATGGTTAAGACTAACTATTTTATTCATATACATTTATTAATTTCCTTAGATAATAAGGTGATTTACAGAGTAAATATTTCCAGTGCTCAATAAATTCCTAGAAAATTATAGTAGTCGGCAAGGTCACCGGCGAGGTCACCGGCGACGAGGTCACCACCGACATGTTCCCCTCCTCATTCCGCACCTAGTGAGCTAAGTGGGTGAACCCTTGACGGTGGATGGCTACAGTGGCGACGCTAATGGTGGACGGCAGCGACGCTGCGGTGGCGCACCCGTCATTTCCGGCCACGGCATGCTCAGGCAAGCTCGGCTACAGTGTCCTGGTGGTGTAGCAGAGATCTACAGTTAGGTTGGAGCTATGGTGGAGTGGCGGTGAAGCTTGGCCACGTGCATGGCATGGTGGCGGTGAAAGCACGGCGGTGTGTAGTCGCATTCCGGTGCCGGTGTGCCGGCGTTGGCTCAACAGCCAGCGGCGTGACCTAGACCTAACCCTATGCTAACACTAACGAGAGAAAGACATGCGTGAGATGGCTCGATGGAGCACGACCACGACGAACACGAGCTCGGCGGAGCTCTGGCGATGGCACGGTGGCGGTGAACTGGAAGAGCGGCTTTACCTGAGCACGATTGGTACGACTAGCGGCTCAGGAAGGTGGAGGAGGTGATGGCCGAGCGGTGCGCGCGAGCAATCGGACAATGGCATGGTGATGGCGGCAAGTGAGCTCGACGGAGGTGCAGCGGCAACAACGCAGTGCTGTGGTTCTGCTCTGGAGTGGTGAACGGGCGAGAGAGGAGGCGAGAGCAAGAGTGAGCGCGTGTGACTGGGTGCGCACGATGCGGCGCTCTTTACCGCCCGCTCTGGACTGACGGGTGGGGCCGGCATTAGCGTACGGCAACCACGCGGCATGCGCAGCCTGCGTCAGTCGGCCACGACGGCTGCTGCCCTGGCTAATTCAGATAGGTGAAAGAGCTGACTGACAACATGTTTTTGAACATCCAAATTTCCCAAACCGTGTTGAATTTTTGAAAACTTCATTAATACAAAGTGTAGAGCTACATGAGTACTACAAGATTGCTTAAAGGAGTTTGGCCTAATTCCCAATGGTTTTCAAACTACAGTGCTCCAAAGCAAGGTACTTTGAAACTAAAAACCAGTTTAGGACAACAAAATTTTCTAAGTTACAAACAACATTAAGTTGAAACTTGTGAGCTCTATTTGACTAAGTTAGGCACTGAGTTAGGTCATGACCCTTAAATAAAGTTTGTTGCCCATGACAAGAACTACAACTTTTATTTAGGTCACATAGCCATGCAAACACTCTAAACTACTGTTCAACTTTGGTCAAACTAGCATCATAAAAATGGCATTACAAAGTAAACCAACACTTAGAAGCAAAATTGGCTTAAGTCGTGGAAATAAACATTGTTCCAAATATCATTCTAGATGTGTCTAAGGTATTTTGTTGACCTCACAACCATCTCATGCATTGGTCACATATGATCACAAGCATAATTAAGTATATGAACAACATCACATGTGATAAAGAGAAGGTAAATGAAATGAAACTTCATATGCTCATGCTCATGAATGCTTGGATGACGCTTGTGCTCATGAATGCAAATGCCAAATGCAATGCTTAACACTAGGGTGTTATGGCCCCTCCCCCTTATAGAAATCTCATCCTAAGATTTGCAAGACCTACGATTCTTCATAAAAAGTGGGATAGACTTCACGTAAATAATCCTACCGTTCCCATGTGGCATCTTGTTCACTGTGGTTATTCCACACCACCTTGTAGAACTTAGTGACCTTGCTCTGGGTTACTCTTTCCATTTCTTCTAGCACTCAGATTGGTTTCTCTTCATAAGTCAAATCCGATTGGAGCTTAATGTTGGTGGGTGCAATAGCTTCATCAGGTATGCAAAGACATCTTTTTAACTGGGAAACATGGAAGACATCGAGTATAGCACTCATCTCAGGAAAAAGTTGTAACTTGTAGGCGACATTTCCCTTCCATTCAATAATCTGGTATGGCCCTACAAATCTAGGCTCAAGCTTCCTTTTCACTCCGAATCTCTGCACTCCCTTCATGGGCAAAACTTTTAAGTACATATAGTCTCCCACTTTAAAGGTTAGTGGTCTTCTTTTATCAGCATAACTCTTTTGTCTTGACTGAGCTGCTTTCATGTGCTATTGGATAACACATACCAATTCTTCAGCTTCTGTGACAAAGTCAATGCCGTAATATCTTCTTTCTCCGGGCTCAATCCAATTCAAAGGAGTTCTACATTTCCGACCGCACAAGGCTTCAAAAGGAGCCATTTTGATGCGCTCTTGATAACTATTGTTGTTGGAAAACTTGGCTAAAGGTAGCCACTTTTCCCATGAACCCTTGGAGGATATAACACAAGCTCTCAACATATCTTATAAGATCTGGTTCACTCGCTCGGTCTGTCCCAAAGTTTGTGGATGATATGCTGAACTTCTGATTAGTTTAGTTCCCAAGGCCTAGTGCAAGTGTTCCTAGAAGTGAGCTATAAACTATGGTCCCCGATCTGAGATTATGGTCCTTGGTACTCCATGTAGTCTCACGATTTGAGAAACGTACAGCTAAGCGTACTTCCCCACGTGATATGCCGTGTTAACGGGTATAAAATGCGCTGACTTGGTAAGGTGATCTACAATGACCCATAGAATCATGACCTTGTTGTGTTAGTGGAAGGCCTGTAATAAAGTCCATACTTATTTCCTCCCATTTCTAGTCTGGAATAGATAAAGGTTACAGTAATCCAGCAGATTTCAAATGAACGGCCTTGACTCTACTACAATTATCACACCTAGCAACAAATGCGGTGATCTCTTTCTTCATCTTGGTCCACCAAAAATGGGTCTTCAAGTCTTGGTACATCTTGCTACTGACCGGATGGATACACAACTTGGATGAATGCGCCTCATCTAGAATTTGATTTCTAAGTTCTCGGTCTTTTGGTACCACTAGTCAGTCCTCAAACCATAGCACACCTCTTTCATCCAACCTAAAATGTTTGGTTTCCAGTTCTTTCATCTTTCTCTTAATGTGAAATACACCTACATCTGTCTTCTATAGCTCGATGATTTTGCTTTCAAGTGAACAACTGACAGTGATATTGTGTAGCACAACATGATGTAACAAATTAAATCCATCTTCCAACAAGGCTTCTAAGGTGTTACAATGAGATTTTTGACTAAGTGCATCCGCTACAACATTGGCTTTTCCTAGATGGTAGTGCACTTCTAAATTATAGTCCTTGATTAGCTCTAACCATCTACGTTGTCTCATGTTTAGCTCAGGTTGAGTGAAGATGTATTTGAGACTTTTGTGGTCAGTGTATATGTGACATATGTTTCCCAACAAATAATGTCTCCATATCTTCAATGCGTGAACAACTACGGTGAGCTCTAAATCATGGGTGGGATAGTTGACTTCATACTTTCTCAATTGCTGAGAAGCATAGGCAATAACTCGGCCTTCTTGCATGAGCACACACCCTAAACCTATACCCGATGCATCACAGAACACATCGAAAGGCTTATGAATGTTGGGTTGTGCTAAAACCGAAGTTGTAGTTAACAAGGTCCTTAGGGTGTGAAAAGCAGCTTCACACTCTGGCGTCCAATTAAACTTCTCATCCTTCTAGAGTAGTCTGGTCATGGGCTTAGCTATCTTAGAAAAATCAGGAATGAAACGATGATAGTAGCCTGCTAACCCTAGAAAACTCCGAACTTCATGAACCGAAGTCGGGGCCTTCCAATCCATGACCTCCTGTACTTTGGATGGGTCTACCAAAATTCCATCTTCAAATAAGATGTGACCCAAGAAAGGTACTTTGCTAAACCAGAATTCACATTTGCTAAATTTGGCATATAATTTATGCACCCTCAATCTGGATAAGATGATCCTCAGATGCTATGCATGATCTGCCTCATTCTCTGAGTAAATCAAGATATCATCGATAAACATGACCACAACTTATCGAGCTCGGGCATGAATACCGAATTCATCAAGTACATGAAGTAGGCAGGAGCATTTGTCAGTCCAAAAGGCATGACCAAATACTCATACAAGCCATACCTAGTGGAGAAAGCTGTTTTAGGTACATCTTTTGGCCTGATCTTAATCTGATGATAGCCTAATCTGAAGTCAATCTTAGAGAATACCTTTGCTTTTGCTAGTTGATCGAACATGATATTGATGCGAGACAAAGGATACTTATTCTTAATGGTCACAGCATTAAGCGACCTATAATCCACACATATTCTCAAGGATTTGTCCTTCTTCTTTACAAACAAGGCTGGACAACCCCATGGAGACGAACTAGGTCAAATGAGACCTTTATCCAAAAGTTCCTGTAACTGGATTTTAAGTTTGGCTAACTCATTTGGTGGCATCCTATAGTGTCATCTTGAGATAGGTGCCATACCTGGCACTAACTCAATCTTAAATTCCACATCCCTATCAGGCGGTAAACCCGACATCTCATCTAGAAATACATCAAGAAATTCATAGACTACTGGAATATCGCATAGGTTCATGGCTTGAATAGCACAAGACAAGTTTTGAAGATCAAAACTCCAATGAAGTGGTACTAGAAAAGCATTACTCCCCTTTGGTTCTCTCAACATAATTGTTCTAGTGGTAGTGCCAATGAGAACTCCATGACCCCTTATCCAATTCATGCCCAAAATCACATCTATTGCTAGTCCTGGCAATATTATAAGATCCGTAGTGTACTCCCTCTCTTGTATAGAGATGAGCACATCTCTCACTAATTGATTAGTAGAAATAGTGGCCCTAGCTGAACTTATACTATAACCATCCTTGTCTACCTCAATTATCTTCTGATGATGCTTAGATGCAAATGTTTGGCTCATAAATGAATGAGAAGCTCCAGAATCAAATAAAACAATGGCAGGATGTTTGTTAACAAGAAACATACCGTCGGTCACAACTTCTGCCGTAGGAATTTTTTCCATGGCTGTATAATGCACGTATCCAGAACATGCCTTAGAATTGGCATGTTTCTGATTACCCTGGTTTTATTTGCCAT
This sequence comes from Miscanthus floridulus, assembly GCF_019320115.1. Lineage (NCBI taxonomy): Eukaryota > Viridiplantae > Streptophyta > Magnoliopsida > Poales > Poaceae > Miscanthus > Miscanthus floridulus. Next base: position 41,151,804 of record NC_089594.1, read on the forward strand.
TCATCTTGGGATGGGGGCACTCCTTGGCCCAATGACCCAAGTGATTGCAGTTGAAGCATGGCTGGTTGTTCCTTGGTCCAGTGGAGCTTCCCTGGCCTACATTGCCCTTAGGTATGGCAATGGTGAATGCCCTATGAAATGTCTTCTAGGGGCGATTAGCCTGAGCTTTTGGCTAAGGAGGCCTATACTTAGGCACTGGTGGACGAAATTCTAGCCTAGCCACCACTAGAGCTCTAGCCTGAGATGATCCTAAGGCACTTGCCTTAGCTACTCTTTTACGACCCTTTGCTACAGCATGCAAGTTGTTCTAGTTCTCCTAGATTGAGGCATCACTGATAAACTCATTATATGTAGCACATCTTGAGTTGGCCATAGTCTTCATTAGTTTGGTGCCAAGGTCTCTCTCTTGAAGCTTTCTATCTTCTTCCTCATCAAGGAGCGGGTGCAGTTGGTTGTTCAGATAATGCACCTCATGCTAAAGATCATCCACCACATTCTGGGTATGTGCAAGCTGCTAGCGCAAGTCCCTTTTGACTCAGTCCTGCTATGTGGCTAAGGCTTTGGCATTATTTTGTGCTACTTCTGCCATGGTAGCATGGTTGTTTGCTTGGATCCACTGGTGCGTAGCAGTGAGTGCCTCGGCATGAGCGGCCTCTAGCTACTCCCATAGTCCTACTAGCGCTACCTGATCATCAACTCTTGCCTCTTGGGCGGCAGCTCTCTACTGATCAACTTGCTCCATCTGAGTGTGGAGATTTCCCAATGCTACATATGCCTGATCAGCTTCCCATCAAGCCTCACTTGCTGCCTTTTTGTGCTTGCGAACACGCTTCCTCAGTTTCCACTGGGAAGCTTCAGCTCTCATGAGTCTATCCTTACAAGTGGTATAGGACTCCTGCCAGAAGTCCCGGGGATCCTAACAAGTATAGAACATCTTCATCATGGCAAACATTGCACTCATAACGGGACTAGAACTATCTGCCCGCTCATCCCGGTCTCAGATCAAAGCATTGCGGTTGCGCTGTGCCCAAACTGCTGTGGATGGATCCACCCGAGGAAAAGTACTAGGGGCACTGCCGGTAAGCACATCCCCATGTTGCTGACATATCTGGCTCAGCACCTCAAAAGCAACTTCCTAGGCACCTTCCCAAAGAGTTTTTCCTTTAGATCCTGCCTTCCACTCCTGCCATAGGGTGCTTGGGTACGAGCTGGTATGCTTAGCTGCACCTCATACCATGGCTATCCTTCCATGTATACCTCATTCCAGGAACATAGAGGCGGTTCGGTATATCCCGCATAATGCAGGACCCTCCAAAGTAAGGCAGGGGTACCAAACATTTCTAGGAAAGTCTCACTCCCAGCTGATGCTGCCATCTGTTCCAACAAAATGGTGCAACTCTCATGAGAACAATGTTATAAAAGAAAAGAGTTACTTAACCGAATAAGAGAATTATAATGGGAGGAACAATGAAAGTGTGTAATGAATGATTGATCATGATGCATGTACGTTTCATATGTCCTCACAAACTAAGGAAAATTAAAATTTCTAACGACATACATGGTGGCATACATGCATTCTCTCATATATAACGTAGCTAGTCGGGCTACATGTTTCGCTGTTAGTGTACCTGCACAAGAATTTTGTTTCAGCCCAACCCCACAAGTATATATGCAGAAATAAAAATCTGGGCTCTTGGTTGCAAGCTAAATACTTCCATATATATACTCATATATATACTTCCATATCAAAGCTACTCAAAAGTAAGTACGTCCCATATATACATATAAATATGCATATATAGTTGTCTCAAAGCTATCCCACAATTAAATACCTCCGTATATATATATGAGACATATATATGCTTTAGTATCAAAGCTAACTCTCCCCATTAGACCGCACACTCACATCTTGCGGTCATGCCAGTCATCATCTTACCTTGGGTGTAGAGGCAATTAATCCATACATTACCACTCAAGTGAATGACATCCATACAATAGCACGCTGTATGGACGATGAAAATAAAACCCCCCAAGTTAGTACTTAATTAGCCACTTGAAATCATTAACTGGGCATAAAAGAAGTGATCACTGGCACACTTTAGATTCAAACTTTGGGTTTAAACACCTATATACATATATATCTATCGGTTGCCAAAACTAGTTTTGGAAAAACAAAAACCTTTGTTTTAAATACACATGTATCAATTAATGTTGAATCTTGCTCTGATGCTAGCTATAGTAGAACCGTCTAATTTATAAGAGCACAAGTACAATAGCAGGCCATAAGCGGTTGCACTATTATACTTGAGCCCATATAAACCCGGTAGTCCGTCGAGTACCACGAAGGGTCTCGATTCAACCAACATACAACCAAGATCGTACATGATTCAACATAAATGTCACACGTTATATAAAGTTCACAAATATAGTTCCATACATCAGAGTATGATTAAAAGTTATTACAAACCAAGTTCAGATAAATTAGTAGCGGAAGCAAATAGAGTTTGAAACCATCATCTCCATTATTGTTCAAATACAGTGCCAGCTCATGATCACAATCCGACAAAAGCATAAGAGAGGGATTAACCAGAGCTGCCTTGGCTAGGGCCCTACTTCTCGTCCATGGTGGGCAGAAGCAGTTCTTATAGTAGCCATGATACATCGTATTATCTGCAATAATGGGAATAAATCCTGAGTATGAGAAGGTACTCAGCTAGACTTAGCCATCATAGACCAAAAATAAAGTGACTCCAAGGATTATGCAAGGCTGTATAAATGGAGCTAGCTTGACAATATTTTGCATAAAAAGCTTACCAATTCAAGTATACAGTTATAATTTGGTCATCAAGTTAATTATAGCTATGCATATCTAGATTAGCAACTAACATGTGCCAAACATGTGGTATATCATTTAGTAGCATAACAATAATAACCATAGCCGATGTAGTAATTCCATGTTCTTCATAACCATCATTCCATAATACACTTACTAAGATGTTGGATATAGCCAAGTTTCTCACTGTCCGGGAAAGACGGTGATTCGAATCAATTTCAACCAGGTAGACCAGATCAACGGTCACCTTAGGTCACCTTTGGTACAACTCAGGTCCACATTTCGTGGGTTCGACCAACGCCACACAATCAGGGACAACCAGCTGCCAGGACATTTAGGCCCAGCCTACCTTGGGCTCACGTCTAGCTCCCCGCACATCCTTACTACCATCCAGAGTGCGCACTCTTATAGAATGAGGCTGGCCTGAGTTGAGCTACTCGGCTTCGCGGTCGGAATGAGTTATTCGGCCAGCTAAGCGAGAGGCATGCGTTCAAAATGACCAAGGACCAACAACGGTACGGTCCTTAATCGGCACAGATGGAATAACATGAGTCAACCTACAACATAGACTCCGTCTAGCCTCGATTTACAACATCCATGGTTCTTTTACATGATAGCAAATATAGCCAACTGTGGTTTAGTGCCCACCTATATCTCGTAGGTGACAGGAAATCACCCGACTTCTACTGGTCTAAGCATGGCTAAGCATATATTCGATCCTGGACCTACACAGGGTTAAAGGTATATATCTGGACAAGGTAGTTCTATGCATCTAGTGTTTCCAACCAACTTTTATAACCTAATGCATCAAACATAAAAGACTCAAGTGATATTTTGTACAACATGGGAGACTTTGGATGCTTAGGGGCTTGCCTTTGATAAAGGAAGTTGGCCCGTGATTAGGGCACTTGGGTAGGTCCTGAAGAGCTTGCTCCTCGCCTTCTGGAGCTATGGGTTGAGGTGCCTCTTGTTGTTCCTCTAGCTCTTCATCAAATTCCTATAGAGTTATCCCCTCGGATGATCCTATATGCATGAGCAGGAAATAAGATATCATGGATGCATATATAATGACATGTATAATATGATATGATGAATGCATCCTCATAAGTGTTCTCAGTACCATTGCATTAAGGTGATAACAAGTTATATTTTCTTTTACTGAGTAGGTGCATAACTCTTCTCTAGTAACTTAAACAAATACTTATGTAAATCAATTTCTGTACTACAAGACAGCAGCCACTTGTTTTGATCATAACTAAAGTTATACACATCAAAATAATATGGTTGTGGACATTCTGAAAGCCTATGAAATTGCCTACAACTTTCTTTCAATCATCTTAAAACAATTTAGTAGTTATCTAGGTCAAACAATTCAATATTTTAGATCTATTCAGAGAGCAAGAATTTCAGATAGCAGACTTTCGACAACCATAATTCTCAAACCATTACGCCTATGACTATGAAAATTTAACATAAGGTAGATAAGTAAGTTATCTACAACTTTGTTATTTACCATCTTTACATAAAAGACAATTATCAGCATGAAATATTCACCACAATAGAAACTAAACATGCAGTCATCTAGTTGAATTATAAAGCAATAATTAACTAGTTGCCTATAAACAAATACTTCTAAGCCTCACTAATAGTATCAATAGATTATATTCATCACACACACCACAGAAAACATCATGGTTAAGCCTAACTAATTTATTCATATACATTTATTAATTTCCAGTATTCAATAAATTCGAAGAAAATTATAGTAGGCTACATATGACAAGCTACATATGCTTAGTTTAGCAAAAATAGTTTAGCATAGTGAAAAGTGTCAAGCAATAGATTTAATATTTTTCTTACTTTGCTCCTAGCATAAGAATACTGTATAAAAATTTGCATGATCATATGTTATGTATTTTTACCCCATTTCATTTCACTAGAAACTAGCAATTAATTATGATTAAATAGGAAGACCATATTACAAGTATGTCTACTGTAGGTTTAGTATTTTTCCTAGCTAGAGCATGTCAACACAAGACCATAAAAATTGGAATCACAATTTTATCACTTTCCTAGCTCAAGTTATGCATTTTACAAGATATAAACTACTTTAAAAGCACTTATGTTTCTCAATTTAATTCTCCCAAAAAATACCATAAGCAGTAGATTTCATATTTTTATCAAATAGTACTCTTCATGATGAATCTAACAAAATTTGGTTCACCTCATTTTGATACTCCTAGCTCTAGATATAATTTTTGCAAGTTAGTATTAAATCTATGAAAAATAAACAAAAACAACTAAACCCTAAATGCCAGGTGCACCCAGTCTATACACCCTGTTGTGACTGACATGCGGGTCCCACAGTCAACCCTAGACCCACGCGCTAGTGAGACAGAGGCAGGGTGTCGGCTTTGACCGGTGAGAACTCGCCGTCGGCGAGGTCACTAGCGACAAGGTCACCACCGACGTGTTCCCCTCCTCGTTCCACACTAAGTGAGCTAAGTGGGCAAACCCCTGATGTTGGTTGGCTATGGTGGTGGCACTAATGGCGGACGACGACGATGCTAAGGTGCACCCATCGTTTTCGGCCATAGCATGCTTAGGCGAGCTCAGCTACAGCGTCCTGGTGGTGCAGCGGAGATCTAGGGTTAGGTTGGAGCTACGGTGGAGCGACGGTGAAGCTTGGCTACATGCGTGGCATGGTGGTGGTGAAAGCATGGCGGTGTGCAGCCGTGTTCCAGCACCGGTGTGCCGGTGTTGGCTCAACGGACAGCGACGTGACCTAGACCTGACCCTATGCTAACCCTAATGAGAGAAAGGCATGCACGAGACGGCTCGGTGGAGCACGGCCACGACAAATGTGAGCTCAGCGGAGCTCCGGTGATGGAGCGGCGGCGGTGAACTTGAACAACGGCTTTACCTGAGCACGATTGGTATGGCTAGCAGCTTAGGAAGGTGGAGGAGGTCATGGTTGAGCGGTGTGCATGAGCAATCGGACAATGGCATGGTGGTGGCAGCGAGCGAGCTCGGTGGAGGTGTGACGACGATAGCACGTCACTACGGTTCTACTCTGGAGCGGCGCGTGGGAGAGAGGCCATGAAAGCGAGAGTGAGCATGTGTGAGCGGGTGCGCATGACATGGCGCTCTTTACTGCCCCCTCCGGCCTGACGGGTGGGGTCGGTGCCAGCGTACAACCACCACATGGCACGCGTGCTCTGCCCCGGTCGGCCATGACGGCTACTGCCCCAGCCGATTCAGACTGGTGAAGAAGCTGACTGACCCACGTCAACTGTCTTGATCATCGTTAGATGAACCGACCTTGATCAATGGCAGAGAAGGACTCTCAAAGGCGGTGGGAAACCATCATAGAATAGAGACGCTGACCGGTGGGACCCATAGGCTGGCTAGCCTACAGGTGGGGCCGGTCGGCCTATATCTATGATAGGTGGGCCCCACCCTCCAGTGGAAGCTTCTAGACTCTGTCTTGAGTTGTTTTCCGTAGGTTTTGTGAGCCAAATCTCTTTCTAATGTCGATTTGCTTGTTTGGAGAGTATGATGGTGGTCCTAGGGGTTGTTTTCTAGATAGTCCTCTTGCATTCACATATTTACCAAAGCTCATGGAATTCATTAGGTAAAACCCCTAGACCTATGTTTGGTGCCGAAATTAAGTATATATGCACGTTATATTGATGGTTTATAATTGATGTTAATGACCGTCAACAAGTAGCAAGTTTAGCTTAAGCTCCAAATAACCACATGATCATGTAAACAAGATTAATGTAGGCAATGGTAATAATCATTAGTGTTCATCATCTATTCCATAAGGGCCCAAGGCCTCTTGTGTCCATGAGCATGGTTGATATACCAGTTTTACACTATGCAGAGATTGTGCACTTTCACTATGAGCCATTGTTGATGCAAAAATGTGTTGATGCACCAAGCACACAGCAAGCCAGAAGGATCTGCTTAATGGAGCAAGGCTGGAGATCCACTTGGCTTCAACGTAGGACCAGTCGACCCTGTGAATTCCTCCTGAGGGCATGCCAGTCAATTTGACCTGCAATTGACAAGGAGAGAAAGTTTATCAGTAATTTAAGGTGGAACATGCCGGTCTTGCCCAAACAGTTCTAAGTGTGCCACTTCGGAAGCAGCCAGTGTTAGCCCACTAGATCTTCAGCATGGAGATGTCCGACCACTCACTAATGTTGCCGAGCACGCACTAGTGATGCCGACCATGAACTATCATTGTCCTCCCTCTTGTCATAGTGTGTGGTCGGACAACATTAGTCGTGGTCGACAGCGCTGGTGAGTGGTCGGCAACACCGGTGATCCAGTGGGCCAACGGCCAGACGGGAAAAATCGATCGAATAGCCGACACGAGAAGAAAATCGGTTGTTAAGGACTATAACACTTGCAAGTTGTGATTATTTTTATGATGACAAATATGGTGCACACAGATGTAAGTAAAATCATCAGCTAGACAAAATATAACTAGTATGAAGCATTGAGCCGATGAATCTAACGAGAAAGGATATAACATGCAAACAAATCGACTGTCTAATATGAATAGTTCTACGAACGCTCCGAATCTAATCTGCTATCATCAATAGTGAGGTTCGACCGGATCAATGCAGCTATGATGATAACAACAAACTAAAGCCAAAGAATTCACAAAGCCATCCATACCTTGACAGGTTTCTAAAAGACACGCTATATCTGTGTAGGCATAGGCGAATCGGCTAAAAGAGCCGATTCCAGTAGAAAAAGGGTCACATCATGTGAACAATCGACTATTCAATACGAGCAGACCTGTCAACTCCTCAAACCTAACCTATCATCTTTAACAGTGGGGTTCGACTGGATCGATGGCAGCCATAATAAAGATAACAGATTAAATCTTTAAAGAAAACGGATCTACTCATATTTAACAGGATCATGAAGACATACTATGAGCATTAAAGTGTAGGCGATCGGCAATTTAGCCGATGCAGGCATAGCAAATAGCTAAGGTCACACCTGATCAGGAACAAATCTATAAACTAGCATCCTCCAATCTAAAGTGCCATCAGTGGGGATCGACTGGATCGTTGCAGCCATAATAGCGAACTATAGACCAGATTTAACTAGCCAGCAAACCTCTTCAAGATCATACGTGCCTTAACAGCGTACTATGCACGATCAAGATCGAGGTAGAATAGCCAATAAAACATAACCCATCGCTCAAAGTAAGAAATATCATATTGTCACAAAGCAGACAACGGACTAAAAGGATATGAGGCCGATCTAGTTCGATCTTGATCGGATAGGTTGATGTTGCTGAAAAAAACTATTAACAGTAAAAACATCAGCAAGATCAGTAACTTAATGAATCTACCCGAAGGATGCCACCCTTAGGTAGAGCCGATAACTTGACCTTAATCTAATTCGAGCAGTGGAGGTCGAACTTAACCGATGCAGCCGTACTTGAACTAGATAAAGATCGATAACTAGCTTGTATTAGAGCTCGCAGTGGAGGTCAAACTTAACCGATGTAGCCTTACAAACCAAAGTATAAGCTATGATGGTACTTATAGACAAGCCGGAGGTCGGTCGGACTGATGCAACCCTGCTTGTTGAAGAACTCACCGAGATCTATACTACTTCTACTCCTAAGGGTTGGCACAGAGCCAAAAAAAGTAATTTGTATTGATTAATTGGATCTCCTTTACAAGGAGCAGGGGGTACATATTTATACCCTGCAGTAATGATCCTGATGAGCTATGTACACAACTTATCTAATAATAATATCTAAATGAAAGGAAATATTAAAATACATAGACTCTAATTTCCCTTATGCAGAGTCCTCGCTGATGAAGCTTCTATTCGTGTCCTTATCCTGTTCGGCTCAACCAGCATAGATTCAGTACATAGACATGCCACCTTGCCGAGCCATATATGGACACAACATCTAATCGGCCATGTATATACATGTATATGATACATGTCCTTGCTTCTTGCATTGTCGATGTGCATCTGGACGCCATATCCAGAATAGAATAATATTCCCTTTCCTTGGTTGCACATACATGATGCATGTGGAGCTTTCCAAACACATCATCCTGCCAATGATATTTCTTTTGTAGCTTTACGTCATCACCAATTTTCTCAAATATTCCATATATTAGCAAATCTTTCAAACTTGGCCGAATATAATAATCAGCCACGCGTGAGAATATCTCTAATAATTCTCTCAAGTCATGACACGTGCACTTTCCTCGATGCTTTTGACTTTTTTCTTATTTCACATGAGGAGATCTTGGACGTCGGGCTTCTCCAAAATTGAATAATATTTCCTAGTCGGCTCCCAAATATCCACTAATTAAGAGATTTTCTTGTTTTTGACATCATCGGCCGATCTCTTCCTCTCCAGGGTAAGCTTACCAAATTTTGGTGTCAACAGGCATGATTTACCCTTTCGCCCGAGGCAGCCAACCTCTTGACCCACTTCCAAGGAAAGTTGGCAGGGTTCACTATAAAGTCTTTCAAAGGTTCGTCTAACAAGTGTAGCTCGCTAAGGATTCCCCATCAACTAGTAAGATCCCTCCCCAAGGTGTGACTAACAAAAGACAATGAAACCAAAGTGCAGTCCCTAGGCAGGCCGTGAGATCAAACCAATCGGTGTAGCAGAACCGTCCAATTTTTAAGAGCACAAGTACAATAGCAGCCCATGGGATCATTTATTACTCATTATATGTAGCACATCTTGAGTTGGCCATAGTCTTCATTAGTTTGGTGCCAAGGTCTCTCTTGAAGCTTTCTATCTTCTTCCTCATCAAGGAGCGGGTGCAGTTGGTTGTTCAGATAATGCACCTCATGCTAAAGATCATCCACCACATTCTGGGTATGTGCAAGCTGCTAGCGCAAGTCCCTTTTGACTCGGTCCTGCTGTGTGGCTAAGGCTTCGGCATTATTTCATGCTGCTTCTGCCATGGTAGCATGGTTGTTTGCTTGGATCCACTGGCGCGTAGCAGTGAGTGCCTCGGCATGAGCGGCCTCTAGCTACTCCCATAGTCCTACTAGCGCTGCCTGATCATCAACTCTTGCCTCTTGGGCGGCAGCTCTCTGCTGATCAACTTGCTCCATCTGAGTGTGGAGATTTCCCAATGCTACATATGCTTGATCAGCTTCCCATCAAGCCTCACTTGTTGCCTTTTTGTGCTTGCGAACACGCTTCCTCAGCTTCCGCTGGGCAACTTTGGCTCTCATGAGTCTATCCTTACAAGTGGTATAGGACTCCTGTCAGAAGTCCCAGGGATCCTGACAAGTATAGAACATCTTCATCATGGCAAACATTGCACTCATAGCGGGACTAGAACTATCTGCCCGCTCATCCTGGTCTCAGATCAAAGCATTGCGGTTGCATTGTGCCCAAACTGCTGTGGATGGATCCACCCGAGGAAAAGTACCAGCGGTACTACCGGTAAGCTCATCCCCGTGTTGCTGACATATCTGGCTCAGCACCTCAAAAGCAACTTCCTGGGCACCATCCTAAGGAGTTTTTCCTCTAGATCCTGCCTTCCACACCTGCTACAGGGGTGCTTGGGTATGAGCTGGTATGCTTAGCTGCACCTCATACCATGGCTGTCCTTCCATGTATACCTCATTCTAGGAATAGAGAGGTGGTTTGGTATATCCCGCATAATGCAGGACCCTCCAAAGTAGGGTAGGGGTACCAAACATTTCCAGGAAAGTCTCATTCCTAGCTAATGCTGCCATCTATTCCAAAAAAATGGTGCAACTCTCGTGAGAACAACGTTATAATAGAAAAGAGTTACTTAACCGAATAAGAGACTTATAAGGGGAGGAACAATGCAAGTGTGTAATGAATGATTGATCATGATGCATGTACGTTTTGTACGTCCTCACAAACTTAGGAAAATTAAACTTCTAATGATATACATGGTGGCATACATGTGTTCTCTCATATATAACGTAGCTAGTCGGGCTACACGTTTCGCTATTAGTGTACCTGCACAAGAATTTTATTTCAGCCCAACCCCACAAGTATATATGCAGAAATAAAAATCTAGGCTCTTGGTTGCAAGCGAAATACTTCCATATATATATATATATATATATATATATATATATATATATATATATATATATATATATATATATATATATATATATATATATATATATATATATATATATATATATATATATATATATATATATATATATACCCATATATATACTTCCGTATCAAAGCTACCCGAAAGTAAATACATCCCAAATATACATATAAATATGCATATACAGCCGTATCAAAGCTATCCCACAATTAAATACCTCCGTATATATATGAGACATATATATGCTTTAGTATCAAAGCTAACTCTCCCCATTAGACTGCACGCTCACATCTTGCAGTCATGCCACTCATCATCTTACCTTGGGCGTAGAGGCAATTGATCCATACATTACCATTCAAGTGAATGACATCCATACAATAGCATGTTGTATGGATAACGAAAATAAAAACCCCCCAAGTTAGTACTTAATTAGCCACCTGAAATCATTAACTGGGCATAAAGGAAGTGATCACTGACACACTTTAGATTCAAACTTTAGGTTTACACACCTATATACATATATATCTATCAGTTGCCAAAACTAGTTTTGGAAAAACAAAAACCTTTGTTTTAAATACACATGTGGCAATTAATATTGAATCTTGCTCTGATGCCAACTGTAGCAGAACCGTCCAATTTATAAGAGCATAAGTACAATAGTAGCCCATAAGCGGGCGCACTGTCATACTTAAGCCCATATAAACCCGATAGTCCGTCGAGTACCACGAAAGGTCTTGATTCAACTAACATACAACCAAGATCGTACATGATTCAACATACATGTCACATGTTACATAAAGTTCACAAATACAGTTCCATACATCAGAATACGATTAAAAGTTATTACAAACCAAGTTCAGATAAAATAATAGCAGAAGCAAATAGAGTTTGAAACCATCGTCTCCATCATTGTTCAAATACGGTGCCAACTCATGATCACAATCCCACAAAAGCATAAGAGAGGGATTAACCAGAGATGCCTTGCCCAGAGCCCTACTCTTCATCCACGGTTGGACAGAAGCAGTTCTTAGAGTAGCCATGAAATATCGTATTATCTGCAACAATGGGAATAAACCCTGAGTACGAGAAGGTACTCAGCTAGACTTAGCCATCATAAACCAAAAATAAAGTGACTCCATGGATTATGCAAGGCTGTATAAGTGGAGCTAGCTTGACAACATTTTGCATAAAAAGCTTACTAATTCAAGTATACAGTTATAATTCGGTCATCAAGTTAATTATAGCTATGCATCTCTAGATTAGCAACTAACCTATGCCAAACATGTGGTATATCATTTAGTAGCATAACAATAATAACCATAGCCGGTGTAGTAATTCCATGTTCTTCATAACCATCATTCCATAATACACTTACTACGATGTTGGAGATAGCCAAGTTTCTCACTATCAGGGAGAGACGGCGATTCGAATTGATTTCAACTAGCTGGTAATTTATTCCTAACACAAACCCAGGCAGACCAGATTAATGGTCACCTTTGGTATAACTCAGGTCCACATTTCGTGGGTTCGACCAGCACCGCACAATCAGGGATAACCAGCTGTCAGGACGTTTAGGCCTGGCCTACCCTTTGGCTCATGTATGGCTCCCTGCATATCCTTACTACCATCCAGAGTGCGCACTCTGACAGGACGGGGCCGGCCTGAGTTGAGCTACTCGGCTTCATGGTCGAAACAAGTTATTCGGCCAGCTAAGTGAGAGGCATGCATTCAAAAAGACCGAGGACCAACAACAGTGCGGTCCTTAATCGGCGCAGATGGAATCACATGAGTCAACCTACAACATAGACTCCATTCGGCCTCGATTTACAACATCCATGGTTCTTTTACATGATAGCAAATATAGCCAACCGTGGTTCAATGCCCACCTATATCTCGCAGGTGATAGGAAATCACCCGACTTCTACCGGTCTAAGCATGGCTGAGCATATATTCGATCCTAAACCTACACAGGGTTAAAGGTATATATCTAGACAAGGTAGTTCTATCCATCTAGTGTTTCCAACCAACTCTTATAACCTAATGCATCAAATATAAAAGACTCAAGTGATATTTTGTAAAACATGGGAGACTTAGAATGCTCTGGGGCTTGCCTTTGATAAAGGAAGTTGGCCTATGATCTGAGCACTCGGGTAGGTCCTGAAGAGCTTACTCCTCGCCTTCTAGAGCTATGGGCTAAGGTGCCTCTTGTTGTTAATCTGGCTCTTCGCCGAATTCCAATAGAGTTATCCCCTCAGACGACCCTATATGCATGAGCAGGAAATAAGATATCATGGATGCATATATAATGACATGTATAATATGATGATGATGTGATGGATGCATCCTCATAAGTGTTCTCAGCAGCATTGCATTAAGGTGATAACAAGTTACATTTTCTTTTACTGAGTATGTGCATAACTCTTCTCTAGTAACTTAAACAAACACTTATGTAAATCATTTTCTGGACAACAAGACAACAGCCAATTGTTTTGACCATAACTAGAGTTATACACATCAAAATAATATGGTTGTGGACATTTTGGAAATCTTATAAAATTCCCTACAACTTTTTTAAATCATCTTAAAGTGATTCAGCAGTTATCTAGGTCAAACAATTCAATCTTTCAGATCTGTCCAGAGAGCAAGCATTTCAGATAGCAGACTTCCGACCACCATAATTCTCAAACCATAAGGCCTATGACTATGAAACTTTAACACAAGGTAGATAAGTAAGTTATCTACAACTTTGTTATTAACCATCTTTACAGAAAAGATCATTATCATCATGAAGTCATCACTATAATAGAAACTAAACATGCAGTCATCTAGTTGAATTAAAAAAGAAATAATTAACTAGTTGCCTATAAACAAATACTTCTAAGACTCACTAACAGTATCAACAGATTATATGCATCACACAAACCACAGAAAACATCATGGTTAAGACTAACTATTTTATTCATATACATTTATTAATTTCCTTAGATAATAAGGTGATTTACAGAGTAAATATTTCCAGTGCTCAATAAATTCCTAGAAAATTATAGTAGTCGGCAAGGTCACCGGCGAGGTCACCGGCGACGAGGTCACCACCGACATGTTCCCCTCCTCATTCCGCACCTAGTGAGCTAAGTGGGTGAACCCTTGACGGTGGATGGCTACAGTGGCGACGCTAATGGTGGACGGCAGCGACGCTGCGGTGGCGCACCCGTCATTTCCGGCCACGGCATGCTCAGGCAAGCTCGGCTACAGTGTCCTGGTGGTGTAGCAGAGATCTACAGTTAGGTTGGAGCTATGGTGGAGTGGCGGTGAAGCTTGGCCACGTGCATGGCATGGTGGCGGTGAAAGCACGGCGGTGTGTAGTCGCATTCCGGTGCCGGTGTGCCGGCGTTGGCTCAACAGCCAGCGGCGTGACCTAGACCTAACCCTATGCTAACACTAACGAGAGAAAGACATGCGTGAGATGGCTCGATGGAGCACGACCACGACGAACACGAGCTCGGCGGAGCTCTGGCGATGGCACGGTGGCGGTGAACTGGAAGAGCGGCTTTACCTGAGCACGATTGGTACGACTAGCGGCTCAGGAAGGTGGAGGAGGTGATGGCCGAGCGGTGCGCGCGAGCAATCGGACAATGGCATGGTGATGGCGGCAAGTGAGCTCGACGGAGGTGCAGCGGCAACAACGCAGTGCTGTGGTTCTGCTCTGGAGTGGTGAACGGGCGAGAGAGGAGGCGAGAGCAAGAGTGAGCGCGTGTGACTGGGTGCGCACGATGCGGCGCTCTTTACCGCCCGCTCTGGACTGACGGGTGGGGCCGGCATTAGCGTACGGCAACCACGCGGCATGCGCAGCCTGCGTCAGTCGGCCACGACGGCTGCTGCCCTGGCTAATTCAGATAGGTGAAAGAGCTGACTGACAACATGTTTTTGAACATCCAAATTTCCCAAACCGTGTTGAATTTTTGAAAACTTCATTAATACAAAGTGTAGAGCTACATGAGTACTACAAGATTGCTTAAAGGAGTTTGGCCTAATTCCCAATGGTTTTCAAACTACAGTGCTCCAAAGCAAGGTACTTTGAAACTAAAAACCAGTTTAGGACAACAAAATTTTCTAAGTTACAAACAACATTAAGTTGAAACTTGTGAGCTCTATTTGACTAAGTTAGGCACTGAGTTAGGTCATGACCCTTAAATAAAGTTTGTTGCCCATGACAAGAACTACAACTTTTATTTAGGTCACATAGCCATGCAAACACTCTAAACTACTGTTCAACTTTGGTCAAACTAGCATCATAAAAATGGCATTACAAAGTAAACCAACACTTAGAAGCAAAATTGGCTTAAGTCGTGGAAATAAACATTGTTCCAAATATCATTCTAGATGTGTCTAAGGTATTTTGTTGACCTCACAACCATCTCATGCATTGGTCACATATGATCACAAGCATAATTAAGTATATGAACAACATCACATGTGATAAAGAGAAGGTAAATGAAATGAAACTTCATATGCTCATGCTCATGAATGCTTGGATGACGCTTGTGCTCATGAATGCAAATGCCAAATGCAATGCTTAACACTAGGGTGTTATGGCCCCTCCCCCTTATAGAAATCTCATCCTAAGATTTGCAAGACCTACGATTCTTCATAAAAAGTGGGATAGACTTCACGTAAATAATCCTACCGTTCCCATGTGGCATCTTGTTCACTGTGGTTATTCCACACCACCTTGTAGAACTTAGTGACCTTGCTCTGGGTTACTCTTTCCATTTCTTCTAGCACTCAGATTGGTTTCTCTTCATAAGTCAAATCCGATTGGAGCTTAATGTTGGTGGGTGCAATAGCTTCATCAGGTATGCAAAGACATCTTTTTAACTGGGAAACATGGAAGACATCGAGTATAGCACTCATCTCAGGAAAAAGTTGTAACTTGTAGGCGACATTTCCCTTCCATTCAATAATCTGGTATGGCCCTACAAATCTAGGCTCAAGCTTCCTTTTCACTCCGAATCTCTGCACTCCCTTCATGGGCAAAACTTTTAAGTACATATAGTCTCCCACTTTAAAGGTTAGTGGTCTTCTTTTATCAGCATAACTCTTTTGTCTTGACTGAGCTGCTTTCATGTGCTATTGGATAACACATACCAATTCTTCAGCTTCTGTGACAAAGTCAATGCCGTAATATCTTCTTTCTCCGGGCTCAATCCAATTCAAAGGAGTTCTACATTTCCGACCGCACAAGGCTTCAAAAGGAGCCATTTTGATGCGCTCTTGATAACTATTGTTGTTGGAAAACTTGGCTAAAGGTAGCCACTTTTCCCATGAACCCTTGGAGGATATAACACAAGCTCTCAACATATCTTATAAGATCTGGTTCACTCGCTCGGTCTGTCCCAAAGTTTGTGGATGATATGCTGAACTTCTGATTAGTTTAGTTCCCAAGGCCTAGTGCAAGTGTTCCTAGAAGTGAGCTATAAACTATGGTCCCCGATCTGAGATTATGGTCCTTGGTACTCCATGTAGTCTCACGATTTGAGAAACGTACAGCTAAGCGTACTTCCCCACGTGATATGCCGTGTTAACGGGTATAAAATGCGCTGACTTGGTAAGGTGATCTACAATGACCCATAGAATCATGACCTTGTTGTGTTAGTGGAAGGCCTGTAATAAAGTCCATACTTATTTCCTCCCATTTCTAGTCTGGAATAGATAAAGGTTACAGTAATCCAGCAGATTTCAAATGAACGGCCTTGACTCTACTACAATTATCACACCTAGCAACAAATGCGGTGATCTCTTTCTTCATCTTGGTCCACCAAAAATGGGTCTTCAAGTCTTGGTACATCTTGCTACTGACCGGATGGATACACAACTTGGATGAATGCGCCTCATCTAGAATTTGATTTCTAAGTTCTCGGTCTTTTGGTACCACTAGTCAGTCCTCAAACCATAGCACACCTCTTTCATCCAACCTAAAATGTTTGGTTTCCAGTTCTTTCATCTTTCTCTTAATGTGAAATACACCTACATCTGTCTTCTATAGCTCGATGATTTTGCTTTCAAGTGAACAACTGACAGTGATATTGTGTAGCACAACATGATGTAACAAATTAAATCCATCTTCCAACAAGGCTTCTAAGGTGTTACAATGAGATTTTTGACTAAGTGCATCCGCTACAACATTGGCTTTTCCTAGATGGTAGTGCACTTCTAAATTATAGTCCTTGATTAGCTCTAACCATCTACGTTGTCTCATGTTTAGCTCAGGTTGAGTGAAGATGTATTTGAGACTTTTGTGGTCAGTGTATATGTGACATATGTTTCCCAACAAATAATGTCTCCATATCTTCAATGCGTGAACAACTACGGTGAGCTCTAAATCATGGGTGGGATAGTTGACTTCATACTTTCTCAATTGCTGAGAAGCATAGGCAATAACTCGGCCTTCTTGCATGAGCACACACCCTAAACCTATACCCGATGCATCACAGAACACATCGAAAGGCTTATGAATGTTGGGTTGTGCTAAAACCGAAGTTGTAGTTAACAAGGTCCTTAGGGTGTGAAAAGCAGCTTCACACTCTGGCGTCCAATTAAACTTCTCATCCTTCTAGAGTAGTCTGGTCATGGGCTTAGCTATCTTAGAAAAATCAGGAATGAAACGATGATAGTAGCCTGCTAACCCTAGAAAACTCCGAACTTCATGAACCGAAGTCGGGGCCTTCCAATCCATGACCTCCTGTACTTTGGATGGGTCTACCAAAATTCCATCTTCAAATAAGATGTGACCCAAGAAAGGTACTTTGCTAAACCAGAATTCACATTTGCTAAATTTGGCATATAATTTATGCACCCTCAATCTGGATAAGATGATCCTCAGATGCTATGCATGATCTGCCTCATTCTCTGAGTAAATCAAGATATCATCGATAAACATGACCACAACTTATCGAGCTCGGGCATGAATACCGAATTCATCAAGTACATGAAGTAGGCAGGAGCATTTGTCAGTCCAAAAGGCATGACCAAATACTCATACAAGCCATACCTAGTGGAGAAAGCTGTTTTAGGTACATCTTTTGGCCTGATCTTAATCTGATGATAGCCTAATCTGAAGTCAATCTTAGAGAATACCTTTGCTTTTGCTAGTTGATCGAACATGATATTGATGCGAGACAAAGGATACTTATTCTTAATGGTCACAGCATTAAGCGACCTATAATCCACACATATTCTCAAGGATTTGTCCTTCTTCTTTACAAACAAGGCTGGACAACCCCATGGAGACGAACTAGGTCAAATGAGACCTTTATCCAAAAGTTCCTGTAACTGGATTTTAAGTTTGGCTAACTCATTTGGTGGCATCCTATAGTGTCATCTTGAGATAGGTGCCATACCTGGCACTAACTCAATCTTAAATTCCACATCCCTATCAGGCGGTAAACCCGACATCTCATCTAGAAATACATCAAGAAATTCATAGACTACTGGAATATCGCATAGGTTCATGGCTTGAATAGCACAAGACAAGTTTTGAAGATCAAAACTCCAATGAAGTGGTACTAGAAAAGCATTACTCCCCTTTGGTTCTCTCAACATAATTGTTCTAGTGGTAGTGCCAATGAGAACTCCATGACCCCTTATCCAATTCATGCCCAAAATCACATCTATTGCTAGTCCTGGCAATATTATAAGATCCGTAGTGTACTCCCTCTCTTGTATAGAGATGAGCACATCTCTCACTAATTGATTAGTAGAAATAGTGGCCCTAGCTGAACTTATACTATAACCATCCTTGTCTACCTCAATTATCTTCTGATGATGCTTAGATGCAAATGTTTGGCTCATAAATGAATGAGAAGCTCCAGAATCAAATAAAACAATGGCAGGATGTTTGTTAACAAGAAACATACCGTCGGTCACAACTTCTGCCGTAGGAATTTTTTCCATGGCTGTATAATGCACGTATCCAGAACATGCCTTAGAATTGGCATGTTTCTGATTACCCTGGTTTTATTTGCCATTCATCTTGGGATGGGGGCACTCCTTGGCCCAATGACCCAAGTGATTGCAGTTGAAGCATGGCTGGTTGTTCCTTGGTCCAGTGGAGCTTCCCTGGCCTACATTGCCCTTAGGTATGGCAATGGTGAATGCCCTATGAAATGTCTTCTAGGGGCGATTAGCCTGAGCTTTTGGCTAAGGAGGCCTATACTTAGGCACTGGTGGACGAAATTCTAGCCTAGCCACCACTAGAGCTCTAGCCTGAGATGATCCTAAGGCACTTGCCTTAGCTACTCTTTTACGACCCTTTGCTACAGCATGCAAGTTGTTCTAGTTCTCCTAGATTGAGGCATCACTGATAAACTCATTATATGTAGCACATCTTGAGTTGGCCATAGTCTTCATTAGTTTGGTGCCAAGGTCTCTCTCTTGAAGCTTTCTATCTTCTTCCTCATCAAGGAGCGGGTGCAGTTGGTTGTTCAGATAATGCACCTCATGCTAAAGATCATCCACCACATTCTGGGTATGTGCAAGCTGCTAGCGCAAGTC
This sequence comes from Miscanthus floridulus, assembly GCF_019320115.1. NCBI lineage: Eukaryota > Viridiplantae > Streptophyta > Magnoliopsida > Poales > Poaceae > Miscanthus > Miscanthus floridulus. The sequence continues at coordinate 41,171,307 of NC_089594.1, forward strand.
CCTTTTGACTCAGTCCTGCTATGTGGCTAAGGCTTTGGCATTATTTTGTGCTACTTCTGCCATGGTAGCATGGTTGTTTGCTTGGATCCACTGGTGCGTAGCAGTGAGTGCCTCGGCATGAGCGGCCTCTAGCTACTCCCATAGTCCTACTAGCGCTACCTGATCATCAACTCTTGCCTCTTGGGCGGCAGCTCTCTACTGATCAACTTGCTCCATCTGAGTGTGGAGATTTCCCAATGCTACATATGCCTGATCAGCTTCCCATCAAGCCTCACTTGCTGCCTTTTTGTGCTTGCGAACACGCTTCCTCAGTTTCCACTGGGAAGCTTCAGCTCTCATGAGTCTATCCTTACAAGTGGTATAGGACTCCTGCCAGAAGTCCCGGGGATCCTAACAAGTATAGAACATCTTCATCATGGCAAACATTGCACTCATAACGGGACTAGAACTATCTGCCCGCTCATCCCGGTCTCAGATCAAAGCATTGCGGTTGCGCTGTGCCCAAACTGCTGTGGATGGATCCACCCGAGGAAAAGTACTAGGGGCACTGCCGGTAAGCACATCCCCATGTTGCTGACATATCTGGCTCAGCACCTCAAAAGCAACTTCCTAGGCACCTTCCCAAAGAGTTTTTCCTTTAGATCCTGCCTTCCACTCCTGCCATAGGGTGCTTGGGTACGAGCTGGTATGCTTAGCTGCACCTCATACCATGGCTATCCTTCCATGTATACCTCATTCCAGGAACATAGAGGCGGTTCGGTATATCCCGCATAATGCAGGACCCTCCAAAGTAAGGCAGGGGTACCAAACATTTCTAGGAAAGTCTCACTCCCAGCTGATGCTGCCATCTGTTCCAACAAAATGGTGCAACTCTCATGAGAACAATGTTATAAAAGAAAAGAGTTACTTAACCGAATAAGAGAATTATAATGGGAGGAACAATGAAAGTGTGTAATGAATGATTGATCATGATGCATGTACGTTTCATATGTCCTCACAAACTAAGGAAAATTAAAATTTCTAACGACATACATGGTGGCATACATGCATTCTCTCATATATAACGTAGCTAGTCGGGCTACATGTTTCGCTGTTAGTGTACCTGCACAAGAATTTTGTTTCAGCCCAACCCCACAAGTATATATGCAGAAATAAAAATCTGGGCTCTTGGTTGCAAGCTAAATACTTCCATATATATACTCATATATATACTTCCATATCAAAGCTACTCAAAAGTAAGTACGTCCCATATATACATATAAATATGCATATATAGTTGTCTCAAAGCTATCCCACAATTAAATACCTCCGTATATATATATGAGACATATATATGCTTTAGTATCAAAGCTAACTCTCCCCATTAGACCGCACACTCACATCTTGCGGTCATGCCAGTCATCATCTTACCTTGGGTGTAGAGGCAATTAATCCATACATTACCACTCAAGTGAATGACATCCATACAATAGCACGCTGTATGGACGATGAAAATAAAACCCCCCAAGTTAGTACTTAATTAGCCACTTGAAATCATTAACTGGGCATAAAAGAAGTGATCACTGGCACACTTTAGATTCAAACTTTGGGTTTAAACACCTATATACATATATATCTATCGGTTGCCAAAACTAGTTTTGGAAAAACAAAAACCTTTGTTTTAAATACACATGTATCAATTAATGTTGAATCTTGCTCTGATGCTAGCTATAGTAGAACCGTCTAATTTATAAGAGCACAAGTACAATAGCAGGCCATAAGCGGTTGCACTATTATACTTGAGCCCATATAAACCCGGTAGTCCGTCGAGTACCACGAAGGGTCTCGATTCAACCAACATACAACCAAGATCGTACATGATTCAACATAAATGTCACACGTTATATAAAGTTCACAAATATAGTTCCATACATCAGAGTATGATTAAAAGTTATTACAAACCAAGTTCAGATAAATTAGTAGCGGAAGCAAATAGAGTTTGAAACCATCATCTCCATTATTGTTCAAATACAGTGCCAGCTCATGATCACAATCCGACAAAAGCATAAGAGAGGGATTAACCAGAGCTGCCTTGGCTAGGGCCCTACTTCTCGTCCATGGTGGGCAGAAGCAGTTCTTATAGTAGCCATGATACATCGTATTATCTGCAATAATGGGAATAAATCCTGAGTATGAGAAGGTACTCAGCTAGACTTAGCCATCATAGACCAAAAATAAAGTGACTCCAAGGATTATGCAAGGCTGTATAAATGGAGCTAGCTTGACAATATTTTGCATAAAAAGCTTACCAATTCAAGTATACAGTTATAATTTGGTCATCAAGTTAATTATAGCTATGCATATCTAGATTAGCAACTAACATGTGCCAAACATGTGGTATATCATTTAGTAGCATAACAATAATAACCATAGCCGATGTAGTAATTCCATGTTCTTCATAACCATCATTCCATAATACACTTACTAAGATGTTGGATATAGCCAAGTTTCTCACTGTCCGGGAAAGACGGTGATTCGAATCAATTTCAACCAGGTAGACCAGATCAACGGTCACCTTAGGTCACCTTTGGTACAACTCAGGTCCACATTTCGTGGGTTCGACCAACGCCACACAATCAGGGACAACCAGCTGCCAGGACATTTAGGCCCAGCCTACCTTGGGCTCACGTCTAGCTCCCCGCACATCCTTACTACCATCCAGAGTGCGCACTCTTATAGAATGAGGCTGGCCTGAGTTGAGCTACTCGGCTTCGCGGTCGGAATGAGTTATTCGGCCAGCTAAGCGAGAGGCATGCGTTCAAAATGACCAAGGACCAACAACGGTACGGTCCTTAATCGGCACAGATGGAATAACATGAGTCAACCTACAACATAGACTCCGTCTAGCCTCGATTTACAACATCCATGGTTCTTTTACATGATAGCAAATATAGCCAACTGTGGTTTAGTGCCCACCTATATCTCGTAGGTGACAGGAAATCACCCGACTTCTACTGGTCTAAGCATGGCTAAGCATATATTCGATCCTGGACCTACACAGGGTTAAAGGTATATATCTGGACAAGGTAGTTCTATGCATCTAGTGTTTCCAACCAACTTTTATAACCTAATGCATCAAACATAAAAGACTCAAGTGATATTTTGTACAACATGGGAGACTTTGGATGCTTAGGGGCTTGCCTTTGATAAAGGAAGTTGGCCCGTGATTAGGGCACTTGGGTAGGTCCTGAAGAGCTTGCTCCTCGCCTTCTGGAGCTATGGGTTGAGGTGCCTCTTGTTGTTCCTCTAGCTCTTCATCAAATTCCTATAGAGTTATCCCCTCGGATGATCCTATATGCATGAGCAGGAAATAAGATATCATGGATGCATATATAATGACATGTATAATATGATATGATGAATGCATCCTCATAAGTGTTCTCAGTACCATTGCATTAAGGTGATAACAAGTTATATTTTCTTTTACTGAGTAGGTGCATAACTCTTCTCTAGTAACTTAAACAAATACTTATGTAAATCAATTTCTGTACTACAAGACAGCAGCCACTTGTTTTGATCATAACTAAAGTTATACACATCAAAATAATATGGTTGTGGACATTCTGAAAGCCTATGAAATTGCCTACAACTTTCTTTCAATCATCTTAAAACAATTTAGTAGTTATCTAGGTCAAACAATTCAATATTTTAGATCTATTCAGAGAGCAAGAATTTCAGATAGCAGACTTTCGACAACCATAATTCTCAAACCATTACGCCTATGACTATGAAAATTTAACATAAGGTAGATAAGTAAGTTATCTACAACTTTGTTATTTACCATCTTTACATAAAAGACAATTATCAGCATGAAATATTCACCACAATAGAAACTAAACATGCAGTCATCTAGTTGAATTATAAAGCAATAATTAACTAGTTGCCTATAAACAAATACTTCTAAGCCTCACTAATAGTATCAATAGATTATATTCATCACACACACCACAGAAAACATCATGGTTAAGCCTAACTAATTTATTCATATACATTTATTAATTTCCAGTATTCAATAAATTCGAAGAAAATTATAGTAGGCTACATATGACAAGCTACATATGCTTAGTTTAGCAAAAATAGTTTAGCATAGTGAAAAGTGTCAAGCAATAGATTTAATATTTTTCTTACTTTGCTCCTAGCATAAGAATACTGTATAAAAATTTGCATGATCATATGTTATGTATTTTTACCCCATTTCATTTCACTAGAAACTAGCAATTAATTATGATTAAATAGGAAGACCATATTACAAGTATGTCTACTGTAGGTTTAGTATTTTTCCTAGCTAGAGCATGTCAACACAAGACCATAAAAATTGGAATCACAATTTTATCACTTTCCTAGCTCAAGTTATGCATTTTACAAGATATAAACTACTTTAAAAGCACTTATGTTTCTCAATTTAATTCTCCCAAAAAATACCATAAGCAGTAGATTTCATATTTTTATCAAATAGTACTCTTCATGATGAATCTAACAAAATTTGGTTCACCTCATTTTGATACTCCTAGCTCTAGATATAATTTTTGCAAGTTAGTATTAAATCTATGAAAAATAAACAAAAACAACTAAACCCTAAATGCCAGGTGCACCCAGTCTATACACCCTGTTGTGACTGACATGCGGGTCCCACAGTCAACCCTAGACCCACGCGCTAGTGAGACAGAGGCAGGGTGTCGGCTTTGACCGGTGAGAACTCGCCGTCGGCGAGGTCACTAGCGACAAGGTCACCACCGACGTGTTCCCCTCCTCGTTCCACACTAAGTGAGCTAAGTGGGCAAACCCCTGATGTTGGTTGGCTATGGTGGTGGCACTAATGGCGGACGACGACGATGCTAAGGTGCACCCATCGTTTTCGGCCATAGCATGCTTAGGCGAGCTCAGCTACAGCGTCCTGGTGGTGCAGCGGAGATCTAGGGTTAGGTTGGAGCTACGGTGGAGCGACGGTGAAGCTTGGCTACATGCGTGGCATGGTGGTGGTGAAAGCATGGCGGTGTGCAGCCGTGTTCCAGCACCGGTGTGCCGGTGTTGGCTCAACGGACAGCGACGTGACCTAGACCTGACCCTATGCTAACCCTAATGAGAGAAAGGCATGCACGAGACGGCTCGGTGGAGCACGGCCACGACAAATGTGAGCTCAGCGGAGCTCCGGTGATGGAGCGGCGGCGGTGAACTTGAACAACGGCTTTACCTGAGCACGATTGGTATGGCTAGCAGCTTAGGAAGGTGGAGGAGGTCATGGTTGAGCGGTGTGCATGAGCAATCGGACAATGGCATGGTGGTGGCAGCGAGCGAGCTCGGTGGAGGTGTGACGACGATAGCACGTCACTACGGTTCTACTCTGGAGCGGCGCGTGGGAGAGAGGCCATGAAAGCGAGAGTGAGCATGTGTGAGCGGGTGCGCATGACATGGCGCTCTTTACTGCCCCCTCCGGCCTGACGGGTGGGGTCGGTGCCAGCGTACAACCACCACATGGCACGCGTGCTCTGCCCCGGTCGGCCATGACGGCTACTGCCCCAGCCGATTCAGACTGGTGAAGAAGCTGACTGACAGCACATTTTTGAACCTCCAAATCTCCCAAACTATGGCAAATTTTTGAAAACTTCATTAATACAAAGTGTAGAGCTACATGAGTACTACAAGATTGCTTAAAGGAGTTTGGCCTAATTCCCAACGGTTTTCAAACTACAGTGCTCCAAAGCAAGGTACTTTGAAACTGAAAACTAGTTTAGGACTTACCAAAATTTTCTAAGTTACAAACAACATTAAGTTGAAACTTGTGAGCTCTATTTGACTAAGTTAGGCACTGAGTTAGCTCATGACCCTTAAATAAAGTTTGTTTCCTATGATAAGAACTACAACTTTTATTGAGGTCACATAGCCCTGTAAACACTCTAATCTACTATTCAACTTTGGTTAAACTAGCATCATGAAAATGACATTACAAAGTAAACCAACACTTAGGAGCAAAATTGGCTTAAGTCATGAATATAAACATTGTTCCAAATATCATTCTAGATGTGTCTAAGGTATTTTGGTGACCTCACAACCATCTCATGCATTGGTCACATATGATCACAAGCATAATTAAGTATATGAGCAACATCACATGTGATAAAGAGAAGGTAAATGAAATGATCGAAACTTCATATGCTCATGCTCATGAATGCTTGGATGATGCTTGTGCTCATGAAATGCAGAAGCCAAATGCATTGCTTAACATTGGGATGTTACAATCGGCTTTTAATGTCAAAAGACATAAAAGTCCAAGTGTGGGGGACCCAACCCTTCTATGCTATCTCTCGGGCATGCTGGTTTGCACTCCATTTTCTCACCCATCATCCTATAAGTTTGAATATGTTCAAAAATTCCAAACATGTCAATCAAACTTAAAATGAGAGATAAAATCTTGCCAAATTATGAACTTGACTTTATAAAGATTGGCCGATATAAAATTTATTCCTAGTTCATATACTTGTTACTTGTGGATATATATCTATTAGGAAAATATGTCAACTAAGTTGTTGTGAAGTGAGATATGGCAAAGACTAAAGAAATCCTATCTTTTCTATGTAAGCTCTTGGAGAATTTATGTTTTGCTAAAACTTCAAAATTAACAGCCTTACTTCTCCTCATTGGTGAAATTTCCTACCAACGCCAAATATTAGGATAAAAACCTTCTACATATGCTACTTGTTTTTGTGTTGAGCTTTGTCAAACTTTGTTGACCCATGTTGAGAAAGTTATCATGCTTTTAAAATCAAGATCACGCACACGCCACTAAATATAAGCACTACTCCTACACTAGGAGTAGGCGCAAAAACATGCCTTTGACTCAGATTCATCCAAAAATGTTCTACTCCTGCACTAAGAGTGAACAAAAATATATCTGTTAGGTTGCATCAAAATAAATGCTCCAAATCCTTGTGGATATCTCTCTCAAAAGTTTTGCTTCAAAAAGAGGCATGAGCCTATCATCAAAAAAAAGGGAAAGAAAGAAAGTAAAAAAAAGAAGGAAGAAAAAGAAAAAGAGATCATAAGAAAGAAAGAAAAAAAGAGATGAGAATAAAGATAGCCCATGTTCTCACAAAAATTTTCCAAGTCCCAATAAAGAGAGAGATGTGTTTTAAGAACATAGTAGAATTAGGTTAGCCACCATATATATATATATATCCATCAAATGTTCCACAAACATGCACATCTTGATTTGATAGTATGACATCTTTCTCCTTGGATCCATTGTTTGATTTAGCAAAATATGCAATTCAAGTATGCCTTCATACTTTTCCCTTCCCAAGCTCCACATAAGCCTTTTTAGAAGTTGGATGAAAAAGAAGGCAAATTCAAAAGCCTTTGGTAAGGATATATATATACACCATTGTGTGACTTGAGAGTACTATTTGATGAGAAGTATGCGCTATGCTTTCAATTTCAAAAATTACAAAAAAATCCAAGTATGCTTCATAGTGGGATAGTGATGACTTGGTGTCATAGCCGTTCAATTTTTCAACCGATTAAGGCGACATGATAGACACTTCAAAATCCACAAGTATAAGGAATGACATGGAATATCTTTTATGCTAGCATCATATCGTTCAAAGTCATGCATCATAGTTACATATACTTTTGCTCGAGGACGAGCAAAGAACAAGTGTGGGGGAGCTTGTTGGTAGTTGTTAACTCAAATATTTTGCCGCCAAAATATATTTAAATGACAACAAATAAAATACATTTGAGCACATTGAGTGGCCTCCATTCCTCCTCTCAAACTATAAATACCCCCTCACTCCCTCTCATTCACACACACCTCTAGGAGCAATTCCATTCTATGCTTCAAGATGTAATAGTAGTATAGGCTAGTTGGGAGTTAGGGAGAGATGCTCAAGTTCCCAAGAAGTCCTCGAAGGTCTGGTATATTCTTGTAATGTTCCTTTGTAAGAATATAATATTAATATATTTATCTTCTATAATTATTGCAATGTTTATCATGGTTATCAAGCAATGTATAGGGGTTCTACTCCTTAGCATGGGATCTCCACTCGCATCGAGTGCTCTAGTTATAGATCGTAACTAGAGTAGTAATCGATAGACTTGACATGGTGTCTAGCCTATAGGTTACCTGAGATGGCATCCAATCCCATGGATAGCTGTGTGTAGCACCTGGTTTTAAGAACAAAACTAGATACACACCATATGTGAGCCTAGGAAGTCAACTCACACATATGGCTACAAATAGAGGTAACATCAATAGACAATGCTTAATATATAGCATATTTAATAAAAAGAATATAACCTTAGATAGTAGACAGCAGAAAGACACTACGTTCTTCAGGCGAAGGCTCCAAATCCACAGGGGCAACTGACTGGTTGATCACAAGCCTAACTCCTCTAGACTCTAGCAATCTGGTACCCATCTTGGATTTTCCCAAAGAATTAAAAAGTAAAGCAAGCGTAAGTACATGTCTACTCAACAATATAATATGGGGTTCATGAGGCTCAAAAGGTTGACACTGGTTTACTGCGATTAGCACTTTAGTGAGTCAAATTTTAGCGTTAGAGTAGTAGCAAGTTTAGCTTAAGCCCCAAATAACCACATGATCATGTAAACAAGATTAATGTATAGCAATAGTAATAATCATTAGTGTTCATCATCTATTCCATAAGGGTCCAAGGCCGCTCGTGTCCGTGAGCACGACTGATATAACAAATTTACACTCTGCAGAGGTTGTACACTTTCACCATGAGCCATGATTTACCCTTTCGTCCGAGGCGGCCAACCTCTTAACCCACTTCCAAGGAAGGTCGGTAGGGTTCACTATGAAGTCTTTCAAAGGTTCATCTAACAAGTGTAGCCCGCTAAGGATTCCCCATGAACTAGTAAGATCCCTCCCCCAAGGTGTAACTAACAAAAGACAATGAAACCAAAGTGCACTTCCTTGGCAGGCCGTGGGATTAAACCAATCGGAGCCCCTCTTGTGCCTTTCTGTAAGCTACTACAAGCTAGAAAATGTCCTCATACTTGACTAAAGCTAGAGCCATGTAGCACTCATGGTTGTACTGTAAGTCCTGGATGATCGCTTACAGATATGTTCTTAGGTAGAGAAACTAAAGCATTTGGAAAGTAGCCAAATACTCCAGCCCCCTTTATCCAAGTTGCTAAAAAGCATGTTTTAACGTTTATTGCATATACCATTAGTCAAGTTACATATCATGGTTATTGAATTAGAGCACTAGCATCATACTACCCAATGCAAATATCCCACAGGTGTCAAGGTATAAGCACAAAGTTTAGAAATCCTTAGTCGTAATCAAGGTAGACACATGCAGTATGATTTAAATGATTAATAGTGATTAGATAACAAGGATGATCCCATGCTATACTTGCCTTAAAAATTCAAATCCTCAATGGGTCCTAGCCTTCAAAGAACTTCTTTCTTCTTGATCACCAACTTCTTCTAGATCACCAACACAAAGCTCACCGTCTGAACTTGATCATAGAACACCACACAAGCATCCATTCAGTCATACACGAAGCAAACAATAGAACTAAATTAGAACAGTACACCAAACATATTAAACAACAAGTAAAAATGTCTTAAAGATGTTCTAAACGTTGCTACGAACACACAGGCACGAAGAGCACGCTAATCGGAGCTACGGTTTGAAAGAAACGACTACCGAAAGATTACTCTATAGGAGAATAAAGAAATTAAAACTACTTGCTACATTTAATTTAACTATATAAAAGCATATATAAGACATTTCAAAGAAATATCCATCTGGAATTAAGTCAAATTATATTTAAAGTTAGAAACTAAAGTAAATTTAATCATATTTTATTTATATATTTGTTGCGTATTCATTTTTCAAGTTAGGAGTTAAACCATGAAATTCCAGAGCTAGCGAATATATTAAACTTTGTTACTAACGCGTAGATCTCATCATTACAAATCTAACGCAACTTGAACGGGTAAAAACGGAATTAAAACGAAGAAACTGTGGATGTCGATTGCTGATTATAGGTGGTGTATTTCTATAGTATTTCTGGATTTGTTTTTCTAAAAGAAAAGAAAACGGCCATAATGTGTGTGTGACGTGATGATGACATCATCAAACTAGCTGAGCAAAGCTGGTCACGCTTGGCCGGGCTGCTCTGCTGGCTCGGCTCGCTCGTGCGATGTCGCGCGTTTGCGCGAGGGCGTGCATGCTGAGATGCGGAATGCAGGGGCTGGCGTGCTCGTTCGGTAGACTTGAGTCCTGGTGCAGGTGGTGGCACCATGGATGGAAACTCAGCTCCTCTCTGAGTTTGGTGAAAACAATATAGAAGCCTCGGATTTCTACAAGAAGAGCACTGGAAGATAGATGGGAGGACGGCGATCTCACCATGGCACTTTTCACGGATGGACACGGAGCAGAGATGACTCAGGCTCGGCAGGGCAGATGGTGACTCCATTGGTTCGGCGGAGTCCGACAACGTGTCGCGAACGGCAACGAGGCTCCAGATAGCAGCTACAGCGGCGATGGCGGTGAGATCCAAGGTGACAGTAGGAAGGCATTAGGGCTCACAATGGTGGCTGTGGAAGGCATCTACAGTGCCGGTGGCGTGTTTGCGAGCTCGGCGAGATCCTGAGCGGTGGATGGCAAGGCTAAGGCTAGGGCATCACGCAGATGGGAAACAGGGGCGGCGAACGTCATTGCCTTCTTATAGGGGTGGATCAGGTCGTGGTTTCCACACAAAAAATCCTAGGAAGAACGGGATTCGCAGCAACAGCTTCCGCTCGGCCGAGTCAGAGCTAGGCACGAAAGGTAGGAGAAGGACACGGCTGACGCGTGGGACCAACTCATCTACGTCTCAGGGAGAGGGAGAGCTGGGCCTGCTGCACTGAGGAGCTAAGGGAGGGAGGGCGACATGGGCTTCATGGTTGGAAATGGAAAGAGGCCGGGCTGTCTTGCTTCCTAGGCTGAAAGAGAGATAGAGTTCCTCATTTTTTCAAAGTCATTTCAAATGCATTTTCAAAAGCTTTTGAATCCATTTTGAATTTAGATCAAAACCACTCAGCACAATAAACCATATGCACCAGCATGAATGCAAGAAAAATGTTCCTAAGCCTTATGATGAATTTTAATTTAATGAATTTTTTTATTTTCCTATGTTTTCATGAGCACAAAATACATATATAAATCATTTTAACACTATTTCAAAGCTTCAAATTTTAGGGTGTTACACTATGGTAGCCCCAGGTGGTGACAGCCCTGATGGCCTATGTATTCCACCATGTTCAGATTGGTGATTGCAGGACCGTAGTCGGAGCTTTCTAGCCCCCTTCTCATCCCTTTTCGTGGCTGGTGTTCTGATGTCCTAAAGTGTTATGGTGTGATCGCTATGTTCTATCCACTTCTTAGTTAATCCCTTTGGTCTGCTCTAGAATAGAACTATAGTAATATAGAAGTATATAGGAACCTTGAACTCACCCATTGTCCTCCTAGCATAGCTTTCTACTCTTCTATCTTATCATGGACTCCTCCTGTGTGTGTCATTTATTCATCACTCCAATCTCATCACTTACCCCCACATTAGTCTAGTCGGTATACTAATTAGAAGATACATGAAGGTTACCTATCAACTTCTTTAACCATTTCTTCCCTGTGGACAAATACGATACTCTAGAATACTCCTGGGTGAAAGCTACAAAGGTATTCGTACGCTTGCATATTTCTCTGTTTGCGTTAACAAATACCAACAACCACAAGGATGATCAAGAAGAGCAATGACAATGGCTAGAGGATGTTAAGAATCCATATGTCGTTGAATGGATGGACAAGGACGAAGCCTTAAGGGTAGAACCTAAACCGGATTTAGATCCAATGGGTGATCTTAAGTCAATCTCCTTAATAAACATGACTCATCCAAGTTTAGAGGAGGCCTTATACAAGATTAACCTAAGAGTCACCAATCTAAGGGAAATCTTGGATAATAAAATGACCAATGAATATCATAGGCATGGAATGATGAAGACAATTTTTCCACCTATAGACATTCATGAAGAAACAACCTTGGAGCCAGAAAAGGAAGATGACATCAACGAGCATGGAAGCTATTTCATGAACATCTCATCAAATCCATGCTCGTATGAGAAATCTCCTGAATTAATTGGTCTCTTTAACATTGCCACTCAAGAGATCTTCAACCCTCTCGTGCTTCTTGTACACAAAAGTTTTGAAAGGGTGGTTGTAGATGCATATGTTTATCATAAATACTACAGATCTCGTTGTGTGAATCTTGAGATAGGTATACAAAGGTTGGTGTTGGAGGGGAAACCACTTCACCAACTTAAAAGTGCAATTCGAAGGTTTCCCAAGGATAAGCTTTTATCCTAAAATAAGCACTTTCGAGAGATAACATAAGTTTTCATCTTTCGCTACAATGCCTTTGTGAAATGAGCATAGAAATATAATTGTGAAAATATTCCTTTGATTTTTGTCACTAACCATTCTAGGTTTGAAGCAAAAAGAATGAAGGATGACGATGCAAGGTATGTCCAACCAATTATCATGCAACATTGGATCACATTCACACATGAGAGTTCTATCATCTAAACTTGATTTTGCTACAAAATTCATGCTGGGGCATGGACTTCTCTGAAAATTCTATGCCTTGTTGCTAATTCGTCTTGGTTGTCTTTAAGTCATGCTCAATAACAATCATGCTCTTTCATCTCCAATTGAATAAATTTCTATAATGCTTTCATGCTACCCTTTGCCTGCCATAGTAAGTTTTGGTTTGGAAGTACTGCACATACTTCCATAGACATTTAAATTAAGCATAGTGCTTAGGTTAAATAGCCTCCCTTAATCAAATTAGACATGGAGTCTAGTTTGGTTATTGAACTAAAAATTGCTTATGTAGACACTGGATATTTTGTTGGACTAACCCTTGCAGAAAACTCTCAAATCCAATCTGGGTAAGTCAAGGGATGAATTCATATTGGAGATGAATCAAGCTGAGGAAGTGGAGGAACAAATCGATAGGCTATGAGCAACAACAAAGACAACATAGCATTGTGTCGGTGCAGAAAGTGACCAACACGTAAATATTTGTAGTTTTGCCATACGTTGTGATCGGAGGTGGCCTAGCACTCAATGACATAGGGTTTATACTGGTTCAGGCAATGTGCCCTACGTCTAGTTTGAGTCGGTCGGTGACTTTATTCCTGAGCCTAGGTGCTCAAAGTTTGCAGTGGGGTTACAAAACGAGAAGGAGAAAGATGGGAGGTACAAGAGGTCCGGTCGGACTCTGGTCTGAGGGGCCGAGAGTGACGGGAGCTCTGCTATGTGCTAAGTGTTCTAGCATATGCTAATGGTTTGAACCTCATGGTTCTATTGTTGTGTACTAGTGAACTTATTGATCTCCCTGTTGGGAGAGAGCGCATCCCCTTTTATAGATGAAGGGGGTGGCCTTACAAGTGAGGGGGAGAGAGTGCGTATGCTGCTAAGTCTTGCTGCCCACATCGGTGGGTACAAGATGATGGTAGGCGCCCACAATACTGTTTAATGTCAGATGCACGTGGGAGGTTGTGTCGTCTTCTTCTGGTATGGCAGATGTCGGTGCCTGCCACACTGTTGATATCCAGAGGCATGCAAGGTGTTTTACCATGTTCGCCTGGTATGGTAAATGCCGACGCCCACAATACTGTTGATGCCCCTGAGGCATGCAGGGGAGCCTTACTGCATTTGTCTGGTATGGGAGTTGATGACGCCCATAACACTATAGTAGAAAATGTCGGTGCCTACAACACTGCTTGGGTTGTGTCATGTTAGGGAGGACATAGGGTACTGTCCTATCGATGTACAGGGTACGGTCCTTGGTATTGCGGCTGACTTGAGTGCCCTGCCTTACTTTCTCCATCTGTTTCCTGGTCCTTACCGAGCGGGCGCCCCCGGTCGGTTGGTCCTAGTCGGCTCTGATTCGCTAGTCGGATAGGAGCTGTAAGCAGAGGTTCGACGCATTCCTAGTCGGAGAAGCGGGTCGGAGTCGGAAGTGGTGTTTTGGCTAGGCCTTTTGGTTGGAGCGGCCATCTGGAGGTGGGCCGGTGATAGAAGCAAGCGTTGTTTCTTCTTTGTGAGGCCCTCTGGTTGGAGAGGCGGGCCAGAGTGGGAAGCGAGCATCGTTACTCCTTGGCTAGGCCTTCCGATCAGAGATTGGATTATCCTTTTGGCCTGTCGTTTAGGTGTTTGGGCCGGCCCAAGAGTTGCACGTCGTTCGCAATGTTGTCTGCTGGGCTAGGCCTTTGCTGGGAAGCCAGTCCATGAGAGACCTCGGGTTTATGAACCTAACACATTGAGTCTTCCTAAGACTCAAGCTAGGATGCTGATGAGAAGTAGGATGCAACCCACCTCGTATTAGACAGAGTATGCTTGCTTCCATTATGTTCAAAAGGACCAACTCGCACGTCGGCAACATGGACCAGGATGTCAAGATCAAAGAGTAAAAAGATAGCATGACAAAAGAATAAGAAAGAAAGGGTGCAATTTAGGAGACAAGAAGTTCATAAACAGCTCAAGATACGAGGCTAGCCAAACAAGGAAAACTTCAAGCAAAAGGGAAGGACCATCACGAGTCATCTACCCTTCGTCATACGGTGTCATCATGCTCCAATGACAAAGGTAATATCCTAAGGTAAATGGTCATTATTTAAAAGAGTTTTTCCTTGATTCTGGTAGGCACATAAATAAGAAACAAATATGTTCGAGTTACAACTTACTTGATCCAACCTGATTAACTCAACATGTTTAGTTCTTTAAGCTTGTTCCTAGCACCACTTTCTTGATCTCATAGTCTTAACCAAATAAGCTAAAAAGTTGCACACCTTATCTCTAGAAGATGGTAGTCATAATCATGTAAAGATTGATACATTATGGATAATCCTTCTATAGGTTAAAATACTCAAACCTTTTTGCAAATGTTTTCAAATGCTACATTCTTGTTCAACCTTCTGATTTTTATCACTCATGTTATAAATGAACAAATCACATAGCATCAACCTATCATCTTGTCCAATGTGCCTAAGGATAGAGAAGAATAAGTAAAGTTTTGGTTATGTTGGTATTTTCCCACCAACAGAGCCCATGCGCTTGATCTCTACCTTGTCTTATGAGCAGGACACACTTCAAGCAAAATGTGGAGAAAGTTGATTCCCCAATTTCAACAAGTGAAGGTTCCGAACCTATCAACTCAAAATCAAGACGGGTTTGTCGGAAGAAGGTGGCATCACCATTTGAGGCGCCAACTCAAGAATCCTCATCTTCAGAGCGAACTGAGGTACTTGATCAATGAACTTCATAAGGAGAAGTTCGGTTCAAAGAACTTACAACACCAAACCCTCACCGAAAGAGCTAGCTTGGGGGAGAAGAACTCCCGTGTATCCAGGTAAGTATTTTTCCCCTTTTGTTTTAGTTTTAGTTTCTTTTAAATAAAAAAATGATGAATGAAAAATAAAATAAAAATTTATCTTTGCATTAGTCATTTATAGTAATAATGTGTGATCTAGTAAAATTGAAAACAAAATAAAAAGGGTGTGTCTAGTTTGCTTTAATTTGTTTTTAAGAGCTGAATAAAATAAAGATGACTCAGAATAATCTCTTAAATGGAAATGATGAATAGTTGCTCTATTGTAATCCCTTTCAAGTACCTAGTTTTTAGCCTTAAATTCTCCCGAGTTTTGGATAAGATTGTTTTGATATAAAGATTTACTCTGAACTAAAAACTCGTGGGTAGCACATGCTTGATCTAAGTCTAGATAATTGACGGATATGATATGAGAAGGTCTGAGCTGCTATTTATCTTGTTCCAAGTAACACAAATGTTTTAGAGATTTATCTTTTGAAAAATACAATAATGCTACATGATGAGTTCCTGTATGACAAAGCTTGAATTCCAACTAGAGCCATATATGTTATTTAGGCAAGGAAAACTATCACATATATACATGTTTTGTCAAGCTTTGTTGACCCTTACGAGAGATTTGTCATGCTCTTAAAATCAAGATCATGTACACACCACCCAAATATGCACTACTCCTACACTGGGGGTAGGCACAAAAACATGCTTTCCATCTAGATCCACCCAAAAACGTTCTACTCCTACACAGGGGGTGAACACAAAAATATTCTTGGTAGGTTTTCCATCCACTCAAAATAAATGCTCCAAGTTCTTGTTGCTATCTCTCAAAAGTTTTATTGCAGAAAAGAGGCATGGGCTATGCAAAAGTTATTCATAAAAAAAGAGAAAGAAAGGAAAAAAAGAGTTGATAAAAATGGACAAGTGTTCGAGATATCTAAAACAATGGGTACTTAGATGCCCGCCTAAAAAAAGAGAGAAGAGATAAATAAGATAGCCCCTGTTATTTAGCAAATGTTTCCAAGTTTCAAAAGAGAGATAAGTTTTCAAGGAGCAAAGTAGGATTAGGTTATCCACCATATATCCACACGCATGCATATCTTGATTTGATTGTATAACTTAACTCTCTTTGGATCTGAGGTTTGACTTTACAATATATGCATTGCAAGTATGCTCTAACTTTCTCCCTACCTGTGAACTCCACATTAGACTTAGTGGTAGGAAGAAAAAGGCATAAACATCTTTATTGCCTTGGTGAGGATCCACAAATACCACATATATTGAGAGACTTGAGAGTGTCATACGATGGAATCTCTGAGTTTTATTTTGAAAACTTATAAAAGCTCTGGAACAAT
The DNA here is from genome assembly GCF_019320115.1 of Miscanthus floridulus. Lineage (NCBI taxonomy): Eukaryota > Viridiplantae > Streptophyta > Magnoliopsida > Poales > Poaceae > Miscanthus > Miscanthus floridulus. The sequence goes on from NC_089594.1 coordinate 41,188,098, forward strand.
GGTGGAATAAAGAACTCGAGACATAGTGCTTGACTTGATTGTTCTGTCTTTCAATTGCTCAAGACCCAAGTGAAGGCTAAGAAGCCCCATGGTTGAAGGTAATATGGGTAAGTTTGAAAGTCAGAATAGTTTATTCTAATTCAGAGGAGAATTCTTGATTGAACACCTATGTACTTTTGAGGCGTGAAAGCATTGTAGCAACTCCTGATCCATTGCTGAGTTTACCTTTGCTCAAGGACTAGCAAAGGGTAAGCTTGGGGGAGCTTATTGACGGTCCTTAACATTAATTAGAAACCATCAGCATAACCTACATATATACTTAATTCCATCACCAAACATAGGTAAAGGGGTTTTAATTGACAAATTCCATAAGTTTTGGTGAATCTATATTTTCAGCAGGGTATATCCAGAAAACCATCAAGGAGGACCTATTCGTCAAAGCAAATTATGTTTATTCACAACTATACCTGTCGGTGTTTCGTACAAGCACCGGCAAGTAAATTTATAGTAATGCGCGTTAGGCTCGGATGGTGCGCTAAAGGACACAAGATTTATACTGGTTCGGGCGGAACGTCCCTACGTCCAGTTTGCTGCTCCTTGTGTTATTAGCACCATGAACGATCTGTAGTAAGGGGTACAAACTATCGAGAGAGGGACTGGTCCCAAGTCTCTGATGGAAGGGTTGAAAGGTGGTCAAGAGCTTCGTAGCCGCTTGACTGTGCGTATGAGTGCGTTCTCTTGTTCGGTCTTCTTTTTTTTCGGTCCCTCCTTGATGGAGGAAGCGCATCCCCTTTTATAGATGAAGGGGCTGACTTTACAAGGGTGAGGGTTCCAGGACGCGTACTCTACTTAGTCTTGTGGCTCACGTCTACCTGGTCAGGTCCTCCATTCTGATGAGTGTGAAGGAGGATAAGTGCTTACAATGTTGTCGATGTCTCTGTAGGATGTCAGGTTAGTCATAGAACGCTGCCCTGCGCAGGGTATGGGCTGTAGTATAGTGGTTTTGACTTATGAGCCTCTCCCAGCCTTGCCCCGCACGCCCTCTGGTTCCCATGAGTCCTTGTTGGGAGAATGCGGGGTCGGGGTCCGGTGTAGCGCCGTGGCCAAGGCCTTCTGACTGGGAGGACCTGAGGGGTCGGGAAGCGGGCGCCGCTCCCTCGGGTCCACAGCATGGTTCGTGAAGATAGCAAATCCCTTCCTGGAGCGTAGCGGTTGTCGTATATCTTCATCGGGTTCCGTGTCCCAGAGCTAAAGGCGGCGCCTACAACTCTACAGGGCGAGATGCACTCACCTGTAATGCCTTTTGGGTTCTATGGCGCTCGGAAGGGTCTAAAGCATCAGTCCTGTCGTTCCCTGGCAGTACTTTTCCTGCCAGGGCGTAGGGTATGGTCCTTGGAGCCATGGTTGACTCGAACGTCTTGTCTTGCCCTGTGCCCATCATCATGAGGGATAGATATCGATCAGGGCGAGACTCGTTCCTGGCCGTCGGGTGAATAGGAGACCAATCCCTATCTCTTGGACGAGACTAACCCCGCCCCTCCGGGGTCGGGCGAGGCGGAATCCATCCCTCAGCCCTCGGGCGAGACCGAGCCCGTCCTAAAGGCGTCGGGCGAGACGGAGTTTGTCCCTCGGCCCTCGAGCAAGACCGAGCCCGTCCCAAAGGTGTCGGGCGGAGCGGAACCGAACTCCTGTTACTCGTACAAGGGATGACACGGCGCCCTTATGCGTCCAGAAGTTTTTCACGTTCAGTGGTTATTGGTTCCACCTTCTAGGGTACCCCGGTATTAGGTCCTTGACAGTAGCCCCCGAGCCTCTAGGTGATTCGAGTAGAATCGCCTGGAGGGTGTTCTTGACTTCGTAGAAGTTATTTTGCCGGAGGGTGCGCGCGAGCGCACCCGATGGGTGTAGCCCCCGAGCCCCCGGGTGATTCGAGTAGAGTCGCCCGAGGGTTTATATCGGCCCCTTCGTGGGTAAGGCTGAAGGACTTAGTTTTTTATCAATTGGATGTTTTTTTCCAAGTGGGTCGTGGTGTCCCGTTCGCTGGGAACTGATTCGGAGCTGTCCTAACTGGTGCTTCTGCCCTTGATTGCGGATCGTTCATGGCTCCCTCCTTAGTTGGGCCGGCCGGCGAGTTTCTGGGCCTCCTTAGAACAGGCCTTTGTGGCTTGCATTTCCCTGGTGGGTAGAGAGTTCGGATTCGCTTGGGGAAGGCGAACCGTCCGCCGAGATTTTTGGAGCGAGAGGATAGGGACTACGGGCGCGTGTCCCGCGACATGACGCGGTGGCGCACGTAGCAGGCCCGGAGATCGAGGCGGACGGTTGCCCTTCTCGCGTCCGTCGTCCCTTATAAAACCGCGGGGTTCGCCCCCAGGGTTCCGTATTTCGTTCCCCTTCCTTTGCGTTCTGAAACATCCGCCGCCAATCTTCCCAGCCTCTCGCGCCCGCATCGCCACCGTTGACCGGCCTGCGTCCGTGTTCCAGCCGCCGTCAAGCTCGCGCCTGCCCTTCCCCCCTACTGCTTTAATGGAGTTGTGGGGCAGATCAAGCATCACCTCCTAGCGTCTGGAGGGCCTCGTCCACCGTGGCCTTCTCCGCCCACTGTCCGCCGTCCAGGAGTGGTTGCTTCCTGGCGACGAGGGTGAGCCAGTGCCGCCTAAAGGGTATGTCGTCTCTTTTGCCATCTTCCATGAGCGGGGATTCGGGGTACCCGCGCATAGATTTCTTCGGGGGCTGTTAGATTACTATGAGGTAGAGCTGCAGCATCTAACTCCCAATGGGATTCAGCATATGGCAGCGTTTGTTGCCCTGTGCGAGGGCTTCCTGGGGATCGATCCCCATTTTGATCTGTGGCGGTATTTCTTTAGCATTAGTCTGTCGAAGAGGAAGATTGGGGGGAAAGAAGTGAACGCGCCGATGGGATGTGCCAGTATTCATCTATGCCATACCCGGTCGAAGGGTTACCCATACATGCGTCTGGCGACATCCAACAAGGGATGGCACTCGCAGTGGTTTTATGTTAGGGATGATGCGAGTGCCACCCTACCGAAGTATACTGGGCGTCTTATTGTGGAAGTTCCGGAGTCGTGGGGCTGGGGCGTCCAGTCCAAAGACAAGAAACACATCTCCGACCTTCTTTCCGCCCTGCAAGCCCTGAAGGGCCAGGGTGTAAAGGGGACAGGGATCATCGGTGCCTACCATGCTAGGAGGGTGGCACCCCTGATGGCGCGTGTGCTTCCCCTGCATCGGATGATGCTCAGGATATCGTACGAGGGGACGGTGCTTGTTGATGAGGCACTCCCTTACTCGGAAGTGGCGCAGCGCATCAAGGAGGCGACGGAGCCGACGAAGGATTCTGCGGGCAGAGTCCTTGATATTGTGTATCCGGTGCCTGGACACCCCCCAATGCGGCCGGAGCCTGGGTTCTTTGAATTCGTAAGCCCTCCTCTCCCATGCTCTTTTCTTTTTTCTTTTTTCTTTTTTCTCTTAACACTTGCTTTATGACGTTGGGACCAGCCGAGGGTGCTGGTCTTTAAGGACAGCCCGGTTCCACTGCCGAAGGACAAGGTCGTGGCGGCGGCGAATCGACTCGTGGCCGAGCGGGACAAGAAAGCAAGGGAAGAGATGAAAAAGGCGAAATGACTGAAGCAGGAGGCACGGGATCGGGGAGAGGATGTGAGCAGTGAGGATGACGACGATGACGATGATGATGATGACGATGACGAGGTAGCCGTCGGCGTGGATTGGGGCATCCTGGAGGACGAGGACACGTTGACGAGTGACCACCCATCCGTGCAGGGGCCCTTCCCTTTCCACGCAGAGGGAAGTAGATCGATGAGGTCAGGGGAGGCCGGCGAGTCCGCTGCTTCGCACGGCGTGCCGACCGAGGACCGGTGGATAGGGGAGGGCGGGCCTGCCACCGCCATCCCCGAGGCGACGATGGAGGGGAGCAGCTCCGGTGCTGCGCCCCATGAGACGATGGAGGGGGACGGCTCCGATGCCGTGCCCGACGAGATGAACCCCCCTGCCCCGGAGCAGGGGGCAGGCATGAAACGGTCCCGCTCGGACGAGTCAGGGCAGGGATCTAGGGATCCGTCCCCAAAACGCTTCTGTCGGCCGAGGACATCAACGTAAGCTGTTGATTCCTCTGTTTTCATCCTTTTTCCATTTTTATTTTGACTTAACGGTTATTACCTTTGTGCAGGTTCTTGCGGATGGGTCACCCCCTGGGGCTAGCGCCCAAGAAGAGTCTCGCCCTTCAAGCGGGACAGACGGCGTCGCCTGGAGTCACCCCTGTTTCGGGCAGGAGTGCTGCCGACGTCGGGGCTGCGTTGGCTAAACCGACGGCGTCCATGGTGGCTCCCACGCCTGCGGAGGTTACTGAGCGAGCGGTCTCTTCCGTGGCGGGCGTGGAACAGCCGGCCGAGGACCGCATACCGCCGGTGAAGGTGATCGTGACTGCGCCAAGCTAGGATCAGCCGGGCACGGTCGTGGTGGCCCACGAGGGCGTGGTGCAATCCACGCCGCCAGGCGCCCATGTGGATCCACCTGTGGCGCCCGAAACGGTCCAGACGGAGGAGGGTCCAGCCGGAGGGTCCTCGAGTGCGATGGTGGTGCCGCACAGGGTCAGGAGGGAGCCGCCACCGGCCCCTTTGTCGGGAGGAAGCCGCTCCCCTACGCGGGGGGAGCCGCCGCTCCAGTGGATGGCCGCGCAGGACCCAACGTCGGCTCTTTTCTCGCTCGATGATCATTCCGAGAGCATGGAGCGGGAGGGTCTTGACATTGGGATCTCGACCATGCTGAACGCCCTGGAGCAGGCCAGAGGAGCCCTCCGTGAGATCGTTATCCCTACCACTCAGGTATTTTTTGGGCTTTCTTCTTTCTTCGTATGTTTTTGTGTTTTCGCATTTCTGATATCAGTCCTCTTCCTCCTCAGGTTCTTGTTGCTCGTAGCCAGAATAAATCCCAATTCCTCCGCGAGCAAAAGGCGGAGTGGGATCGCCTCTCCGAGGAGGCCCGGCTGCGAGCAGACATGGCCGCCCAGCTTGCTACCGTCCAGGAGCGGGAGGCCCAGGCGCGTCAGGATGCGGAGGAGGCGCACGGGATGTTCGAGGACCTGTCGGCGAGGTCTAAGCTGGATGGAGAGGAGATTGCCAGACTCCAAAAAGAGCGAGACAAGCTGCTGCAGAGGAATGCCGCGGCCAATGAGAAGGCCGGCGAAGTCCTGAAGGAGCTGGAGATGGAGCGGGACCTCTGGTGGAAGGCCGAGAGTAGGGCCGCGGCCCTCCAGCAGAAGGTGGACGAGGACGTCGAGGTGGTCCGCTCTCTCCGAGCGGAGCTTGGTGACGCGGTGAAAGGAAGGTTGAGTGCTGAGAATGTCTCCACCAAGCTGGAGAAAGAGGCTGCCTATACGCGAAGGGCCCTTCAGGTTGAGAGTGATGAGCACGATCTTCTACAAGCTGCGGTCGGGGTTGTCCTTAACGCCCTGAATGTGACGAAGCCGGTGGAGACCAGCCCACTCGCGGCTCGTGTCGGAGGTATCACGGCTCGGGTGGGCCAACTTGAGGAGAGTGCCTTTCACGCCGGGATTACCCAGGCCTTCACCATCGCCCACGCCCATTACGAGAAGGAAATAAACCTGAAGGTGATGAGCGAAGGCTTTCCGTCCACCTACGAGGATGAAGAGCTGGAGGAAATGGAGAAGATGGTCGCTCCCCTTGCGAAGAACCTGGCAGACAATCTGAAAGAGATGGTTCTCCCTCCGTGGGAGTAATTAATCGAACAATTTATATGTAATATGTGGACAAGTGTCGATACTTTTCGAGTCTGGACGCTTTTCGAGCTTTTGCGTCTTAATTTCGTTTTGTTTGATTTTTTGCGATTTGATTTTTTACGATCTTACCGATATGTTCCCCTGAATTATGCCGCTGATTATAATGCGAGGAGATTGTTCCGAAGGAAGGAAAGGAGGTAGCCATAACTTAACAGCCCCCAAGTAAGGTCCGACCCCCGCACTTGCTAGGGTCGGGTGTTACTGGAGATCGGAATCGTGGTTTTGGTGACAATGGATGTCATCGCAATATTCCTCGCCCTGTTTTCCAACATAAATCCCAATTGGGGACTCTATGGGCTCGGCAAGGTGGGGCCTTTGAACCTATGTCCCTGTATTGTTTGGCCCGAGCCCCCGAGCCTTGTTAGGGTCTGATAGGGGTCGGCCGTTATTTGCGTGTTACCCCGTCCTCGGTTTTCGCAATCGGAGGGGCTGAGTGAACGATACTTGCCTCGACGGCTTGAGTACCGTGCTCAACGAGCTCGCTAACGGGTATGTTTGTGCGGAATCCGGGTCCATCATTTGCTGATGGGGTCGGCAGAGCCCTCTGGTGGCACTCCACAACTTCTTAACCCGCCTCCCGGTAGATGCCTGAGTCGTTCGATAAGCTCAGGGGGCCTGATGGCCTCTCCTCGATGGAGATTCTGTGGGTTTGGCTCGAGGTTAGAATCGAACGAGAGAAGGTCGAGACGTCCCGGTTCGCTTCTGAGCGGGGTCGGGCAGGGCCGCTGGGGCTCGTCTCGGTTATCTCTCCCTGGCTCTGTTCGGCGTGAGGCGTCCTCGAGCCCTTCACGGGCCGACCTTCGAACCTCAGCCTGTGGTCGCCTATATCGAATGAGGCGACAGCCGTTTCATGGTGCGACACGAATCGTTGGGATGCAATGTTTTGCATATGTAATGTTTTGAATGCCAGATTTAATTGAAAATAAAGGCGGGGTCGGTAACGTTACCTTGGTGATGTGAGTGGTGAAAAAGCTCCTACCAGATGGGTTCAGGCCCTGACGTTTGTGACGAGGTTGAAGTAACCTGCATAAGAATTGCTATTCTTTGTTTTTATGTCTGGGTGATGATCCGAGCCGTTCGATTAACTTGGACACCCTGACAGCTTCTCCTTTGGGGGAGATTCTGTAGGCGGACCCCTCCGATCCCCTCTTTGAGAAGGCAGACGTCGAATCTAGAGACGCGGGGGACGTTGAGTATGATTTTCCTGGTGAACAGAAACACCATAGCTATCGGGGCGTAGGGTTTGCTAGTTCATCCAGTTTTACTCAAAGCTTCGTGCCTGTATGTCGCGCCTTTAGTTTCAAACATTCGGAGGGGTCGGGTGAGGGGGATGTCTAGACTGGTTGTCATCCTCGGCATTCCCGGAAGCTCGTGAATTAATGCATAAAGTAAGAAAGCTGAGATGCTTATCTTCTTTTGGACGTTCGTTCGTCGTGTCTTCTGGGTCGAACGGCCGGCCCAGGAGATGCGAAAGGTCCCATCATCGGGTCGTTCGTGGTCCTGCATGGGGAGGCGAAAAGTTGTCTGCCTATGTGGGTGCCTTAATCGCCGCGTCCGGAGCGGGTCAGTGGCAGGCCATACCCAGGCAGTGTTCAGTTTGACCAAAGAGGGACGCCTCGTCGACCGGGGTTCATCCCGTCAGTTCCGGCGCGTCCCCTTAGATATCAATCAACATTGATTGCGTATTAAAAAAGGGGAAGGGAGAGGGTTTTTTGTCCAACCTTTCGCCTTTCCTTAGTTACAGCGTTTCCTCTTTAAATAGGGAGGGGGAGAGGATTTCTCATCCCACCTCCTCTTCTACCTCTGAGCCGCTATCTTTCCTTCTTCTTCCTTTCCGCCGAACGCGCGCGTGCGTCGCGGCAGTTCCTGAGTGAGGAAGAGTAATGCCAGAGAGAGATAGAGAACTTACAAACTTGCTCATGAGTCTGGTGCGTGATGTTGAGCCGGAGGTTATCCAACGTAGATGAGATGGTGCGCGCGGCCCTTGCTGAGGAGTCGTTGCTGCTGAAGGAAAAAAGGCGTCGGTGGGCGTCGTACGTCGTTGACTGCGCCGTCGTTCGCTGTGGTCCTCCCTTGGCGGGAGGCGTTTCCTACCCATACGCCGTTGTCAGGGTTATGGCTAGGGGTGATGGCGTAGTCCCCAGACGCCATGGCGGTGGCGTCGCTGCTGGGGTTGCGGCTGACGACGATGGCGTAGTCCTCGGACGCTCCGGTAGAGGCGTCGTAGATGGTGGCGCCTTTGAGGATCCAGCGAAGATGTCGCCAATGGAGAGCGTGGCACGGCGACCGCAGTAGCACTTGTGGTAGAGCTGAGCAGAGACTGTAATGAAATAACCTTGTGGGGAAGCCCTCGGGTAAACAGTCCTCTGAATTTATAAGTATATTGTTCCTTTTTGTAATGAAATCGCTTTGTGAGTGATGAATTTGTGCAAAAAATGAACAAAATTACATCCCTTGCTTATGGCAAGCAATTTTTTTTATCTTTCTCCCTCCGGTAGGAATAATTTTAGTGCTTTCCGACCCTTCTCATGGTCTAAGTCATAGGAAGCTAGGAACGTGGGCGAGCTAATTCTGATTGAACTAGTGAGCAAAGAGGTTGCAGCCGCTGGGGCGTGGGCATCTCGCAGTCCTACCAGTTGTATTCAGAATTGGTTCCCAAGATCTTAGCCCTGGAGACTCGTTTATGAGGCGAACGGAAAACTTAAAGAATGTTTGTGAGTATATCACAGGAATTTTTTGCGAGCGTAATACTTGTATTACACATGACATATGTTACGATCACATGCCAGCCCCCGAGTGAGGCCTGACCCCTCGCGATTTGCAGGGGTCGGAAGTCACTAAGGGTCAGGGTTCTGTTAAGACAAAAACTGATAAGAAAAAGTGTAAGCTTATTTTAAGGATAGAAACGACGTAGCTGCTCAATGTTCCAGGCGTTGGTGAAGACCTCGCCTTTGATGGTTTTCAACCGGTAGGCGCCTGGGCGAAGTATTTCCGCGACGATGTAGGGCCCTTCCCAGGGCGGGGAGAGTTTGTGGCGATCCTTGTTGCTCTGCACAAGACGGAGGACGAGGTCTCCGACGTTGAAGGCTCGACCCCGCACCCATCGGCTGTGGTACCGCCGTAACGCTTGCTGGTACTTAGCTGAACGGAGGAGGGCGATGTCGCGGGCCTCATCTAGTTGGTCCATGGCGTCTTGGTGAGATGCCTCGGCTCCTTGTTCGTCATATGCTCTGATTCTTGGTGCTCCGTAGTCGAGGTCCGTCGGGAGAACGGCCTCAGAACCGTAGATCATGAAGAAGGGTGTGTAGCCGGTGGCCCAGCTAGGAGTCGTCCTTAAGCTCCAGAGCACGGTCGAGAGCTCAGTGAGCCAACGTGCGCCGAACTTGTTCAACCGGTTGAAAATTCTGGGTTTGAGGCCTTGAAGAAGCATGCTGTTTGCGCGCTCGACCTGCCCGTTCATCCGGGGGTGTGCGACGGCTGCCCAATCGATTTAGATGTGTCGTTCATCACAGAAGCGAACGAATTTCCTACCGGTGAACTGCATGCCGTTGTCGGTGATGATGGAGTTCGGTACTCCAAAGCGATGGATGATGTCGAGAAAGAACAGCACAGCTTGCTCGGATTTGATTGTGGATATTGGCCGAGCTTCAATCCATTTTGTAAACTTGTCTACGGTGACAAGCAGGTGGGTAAAGCCCCCGGGCGCCTTTTTAAGTGGCCCAACCAGGTCAAGCCCCCAGACCATGAAGGGCCACGTGATGGGGATCATCTGGAGAGCCTGGGCTGGGAGGTGTGTTTGCCGAGCGTAGTATTGGCACCCTTCGTAGGTGCGTACAATTTGCTCGGCATCGGCTACTGCTGTGGGCCAATAGAAACCCTGTCGGAATGCATTCCCAACCAAGGTTCTTGGTGCGGCATGGTGACCGCATGCTCCACCGTGGATGTCGCTCAATAGAAGTTTTCCCTGTTCGCCAGGGATACAAAGTTGCAGAATTCCGATGTGACTTCGTTTGTAGAGTTCGCCCTCTACAAGAACGAAGGATTTGGCGCATCGTGCGAGCCGTCGGGCTTCTGTCTTGTCGGTCGGTAGTACGTCGTGGAGGAGATAGTCGAGGTAAAGCGTTCTCCAGTCATTGGGAGGATCGGACTCCATTGCTGGGTCCTCTTCAAGCTCCATGACCTTGGGGTCGGGCGGAGCAGTTGGTGGATCGGCCTTGGGGGTCAGACTAGAAGGGCCATCGTCGGCTCATTCCGACCCCGCGTAGCGTACCGAGGGTTTGTGTTGGTCACTGGCAAAGACACCTGTTGGAACAGGCTCTCGGCTGGACGCTGCTTTTGCGAGTGTGTTGGCCGCTTCGTTGAGGCGCCTGGGGATATGATTGAGTTCGAGGCCGTCGAATTTGTCCTCCAGACATCGGACCTCTTGACAGTACGCTTCCATCTTGGTATCATGACAGCCTGACTCTTTCATGACCTGGTTGACGACCAGCTAAGAGTCGCCCCTGACGTCGAGGCGTCGGATGCCCAGCTCGATGGCGATTCGTAGGCCGTTGATGAGCGCTTCGTATTCTGCAGTATTGTTTGATGAGGGAAAATGAAATCGAACCATGTACCTCATGTGGACCCCGAGGGGGGATACAAAGACTAGTCCTGCTCCGGTGCCCTTCTTCATCAGCGATCCATCGAAGTACATTATCCAGTACTCTTGATCGACGGCTACTGGTGGTATCTGGACCTCGATCCACTCCGCGATGAAGTCAGCTAGTGCCTGAGATTTGATCGCCGTTCGGGGGACATAAGAAATGCCCTGATCCATCAGCTTGAGTGCCCACTTTGCGGTTCTTCCCGTAGCGTCATGGCTACGAACGACCTCGCCGAGGGGGAACGACGTCACCACTGTTACGGGGTGTGACTCGAAGTAGTGGCGTAGCTTCCTTTTGGTGATGAGGATGGTGTAGAGGAGTTTCTGGATCTGGGAGTAGCGGGTTTTGGAGTCGGATAACACCTCGCAGATGAAATATACAGGGCGCTGCACCTTGAAGGCGTGCCCCTCTTCCTCTCGCTCTACTATTAAGGCGGAGCTAACCACTTGGGTGGTGGCCAATATATATAGTAGGAGAGATTCTCCGTCGCATGGAGGAACTAGGACCGGCGGCTTAGTTAAAAATCATTTAACCATGTCAAGCGCCTCCTGAGCCTCGGCTGTCCATTCGAAGCGGTCAGTTTTCTTCAGGAGTCGATAAAGGGGGAGTCCTCGTTCGCCGAGGCGTGAAATGAATCGGCTGAGGGCGGCAAGGCACCCTGTGATTCTCTGAACCCCCTTTATGTTTTGGATTGGGCCCATCCTTGTGATGGCTGATATTTTCTCTGGGTTGGCTTCGATGCCACGCTCTGATACGATGAAGCCAAGCAGCATGCCCCTCGGAACCTCGAAAACACATTTTTCGGGATTGAGTTTGATGCCGTTTGCCCGGAGTTTCGCAAAGGTGCGTTCAAGGTCGGCGACAAGGTGGTCAGCCCGCTTGGATTTGACTACGATGTCGTCGACATAGGCCTCAACGGTTCACCCAATGAGGTCTCCAAAGCAATTAAGCATACAGCGCTGGTACGTTGCCCCTGCATTCTTCAGACCGAATGGCATTGAAATGTAGCAGAACGATCCGAAGGGCGTGATAAAAGATGTTGCGAGCTGGTCGGATTCTTTCATCGTGATTTGATGGTAGCCGGAGTATGCGTCAAGGAAGCAGAGGGTTTCGCACCCCGAGGTGGAGTCGACTATTTGGTCTATTCGTGGCAAAGGAAACGGATCCTTTGGACACACTTTGTTGAGGCCGGTATAATCGACACACATTCTCCATTTCCCGCTCTTTTTTTGGACAAGAACAGGATTTGCTAACCACTCTGGGTGGTATACTTCCTTAATGAATCCCGCGGCCAGTAGTTTGGCTATCTCCTTGCCGATGGCCCTGTGTTTCTCCTCGTCGAAGCGGCGCAGTCGTTGTTTCACCGGCTTGGAGCCTGGGAGGATTTGGAGAGTATGCTCGGCGACCTCCCTCGGGATGCCCGGCATATCCGAGGGTTTCCATGCGAAGATATCTTTGTTGGCGCGGAGGAAGTCGACGAGCGTGCTTTCCTATTCGGAGGAGAGCGCGGTCCCGATTTGGACTTTTTTGCCCTCGGAGCTACTGGGATCCAAGAGGACGTCCCTGGAGCCCTCTGCCGATTCAAACGATTCGGACGACTTCTTTGCGTCGGGTGTCCCTTCAATGACCTCCTCCCTGAGCGTGACGAGCTCTTCGGATGCGATGACTGCGGATGCATGTCCGCAGCATTCGACCTCGCACTCGTAAGCGCGCTGGAAGGAGGTGCCGATGGTGATGACCCCACGAGGACCCGGCATCTTCAGCTTCAGGTACGTGTAATTGGGTACGGCCATGAACTTCGCGTAGCATGGTCGTCCCAGGATGGCGTGGAAAGTCCCCGGGAACCCTACTACATCGAAGGTGAGGATCTCAGTCCGATAATTGGACCGATCCCCAAAAGTGATGGGTAGGTCGATCTGCCCCAGTGGCACGGCTTGCCTTCCTGGCACAACACCATGAAAAGGTGCTCGGATAGGACGGAGGTGCGTTCGGTCGACGCCCATCTCGTCGAGAGTCTTGGCGTACATGATGTTGAGGCCGCTGCCCCCATCCATCAGTACCTTGGTGAGCCGCTTTGGACCGATGATCGGGTCGACGACAAGCGGATACCTTCCCGGGTGTGGGATGGCATCCGGATGGTCGGTCTGGTCGAAGGTTATGGCGGATTCCGACCACCGGAGAAAGGCTGGCGTGGCCGGTCCAGCGGTATAGACCTCACGACGTGCGACCTTCTGGCGGCGCCTGGAGTCATAGGCTATTGATCCTCCGAAGATCATGAGGGCACCGGTCGGCGTTGGGAAGGTGTCATCCTTCTCCTTCGTGTCGTCAGTGGTGGGAACCGGCTCCTTCCCCTGCTCCTCCTTGTTCAGGCCCCCGGCCAAGTATTTGCGCATAAGGCCGCATTCCTTGTATAGGTGCTTGGGCGGGAAGGCGTGGTTTGGGCATGGCCCCTCGAGCATTTTCTCGAAGTGGTTCGGAGTGCCCTCCGCGGGCTTCTGGCCACCTTTGCGGTCGGCAGCGGCCACGAGTGAATCGTCGCGCCGTTGCTTCTTATTTTTCCCTTTGGCGGGACGGTTGGAGGCGCCTTCGCTGGCGTCCTCGTCCCGCCTTGTCTTTCCGTCGGAGCGATCAAAGATGGCTCCGACCGCTTCCTCTCTAGAGGCGTGACTGGTGGTGATGTCCAGAAGTTCCTTGGTAGTTTGCGGGCCCCTGCGTCCTAGCTTGTGAACCAGGGATTCGCAGGTCGTCCCGGACAGAAAGGCTCCTATCACGTCGGCGTCGGCGACATTCGGGAGCTCGTTGCACTGTCGGGAGAAGCGCCGGATGTACCCGCGGAGGGTTTCATCGGCCTTCTGACGGCAGTTCTTGAGGTCCCATGGGTTTCCAGGGCGTTTGTACATGCCCTGGAAATTACCCACGAAGATCTCAGTCAGATCCGCCCAACTCTGAATAGCATTGGACGGTAGGTGCTCCAGCCATGCTCGTGCTGAGTCGGCCAAGAACAGCGGGAGATTGCGAATAATGAAGTTATCATCACTCGCACCACCGGCCTGACATGCAAGCCGATAGTCTTCGAGCCAAAGCCCGGGATTTGTTTCGCCAGAATATTTAGGAATGTTTGTAGGAGGTCGATACCTTAGGGGGAACGTAGCGTTGAGGATGTGCCGGCCAAAGGCCTGAGGGCCTGGTAGGACGGGGCTCGGGCTTCGGTCCTCGTTGCTGTCATAGCGCCTGCCACGTCAGGGATGATAGCCGCGGCGCGCTGCTTCTCCATCGTCGCCGTGGGCACGTCTCCGGGCGTCGATGATGCTGCGTACATCGCGGCGACGGCCGAGGCGTTGATGTACTGGGACGGTGGAGGGATGCCCGCCAGCTGGCGGTGTTTGGTGTACGGAGGCGTCCTTGGTGGGACGCACTGAGGGCGCGCGTTGGCTGGTGTCGGGTTCGCGTCATCCAGACAACGAACTTTCCGCCTGCTGCGCTGCTGCACGCTCGAGCAACTTGCGAATCTCCCGATAAGCGCGTCGATCCTCAGACGTTGTGGCCTCTGGAAGGCCATGCAGCAAGGCGGTTGCTGCGGCGATGTTCTGGCTGGCTCGGGCAAAGTGAGGAAAGGCCCCATCGTCGGTGAGGATCCTTTGATGTATGGTGCGGGCTGTGGCGCGCGCGCGCGCCCCATCTTTGCAGCGTTCAATCTCGCGATTGATGTCCGCATATTCCCGGACGAGCCCTTGCCCGGCCTCGTCGATCTCTTGCTGCCGGGCCCTCAACTGCTCTATCCTTAGGCGGGATGGGGCTGTCATCTCATCTCCAGATCCGCTGTCAGGGTTGTTTGTAGGGGTGACCCCTTCCCTAGAGGCGCTTTCGACGTGACCTTCGGGGGTCTGCGTCATGAAGCACTCCCGAGAAGGGTGGTGGCTCCCCCTACTGGAATCCGAGCTAGAGAGCGATACTGGCTCCTCGTTGAGGAGTTCGTAGAGGGTCTCCGTATCCTGCTCAATCGCCCCCACGAACTCGATGTCCGTGGGTGATTGAACCAAACGTAGCGCCAGAAGGCGGCCAGCGGTCGCCGCAGCGTTGCGGAGACCGAACGGAAACGCTGTCGGAGCGCTCCGTACGGACCCTTCCGGACATAGGGTGGCGTTGTGAGAGGCCTCCTTGGGTGACGGGACTCCCCGGGAGTTGCCCGGCGGGGCCTCAAGCCTGAGATGGCTGAGGTTCATGGAAGGGGGAGATGGGGCGGCTGAGTAAGTCAGCGCCAGCTCTCCTCCTAGCGTGACGATGAAATCTAGGTTGCCGAAACGCATGTGTGCGCCCGGGACCCAGGTGATTACGTGGGTGGCCATCTGAGGCCTGATTTGGAACGCGCAAAGCCCCTACCTGGCGCGCCAACTGTCGGTGTTTCGTACAAGCACCGGCAAGTAAATTTATACTAATGCGCGTTAGGCTCGGATGGTGCGCTAAAGGACACAAGATTTATATTGGTTCGGGCGGAACGTCCCTATGTTCAGTTTGCTGCTGCTTGTGTTATTAGCACCGTGAACGATCTGTAGTAAGGGGTACAAACTATCGAGAGAGGGACTGGTCCCAAGTCTCTGATGGAAGGGTTGAAAGGTGGTCAAGAGCTTCGTAGCCGCTTGACTGTGCGTATGAGTGCGTTCTCTTGTTCGGTCTTCTTTTTTTCGGTCCCTCCTTGATGGAGGAAGCGCATCCCCTTTTATAGATGAAGGGGCTGGCTTTACAAGGGTGAGGGTTCTAGGATGCGTACTCTACTTAGTCTTGTGGCTCACGTCTACCTGGTCAGGTCCTCCATTCTGATGAGTGTGAAGGAGGATAAGTGCTTACAATGCTGTCGATGTCTCTGTAGGATGTCAGGTTAGTCACAGAACGCTGCCCTGCGCAGGGTATGGGCTGTAGTACAGTGGTTTTGACTTATGAGCCTCTCCCAGCCTTGCCCCGCACGCCCTCTGGTTCCCATGAGTCCTTGTTGGGAGAATGCGGGGTCGGGGTCCGGTGTAGCGCCGTGGCCAAGGCCTTCTGACTGGGAGGACCTGAGGGGTCGGGAAGCGGGCGCCGCTCCCTCAGGTCCACAGCGTGGTTCGTGAAGATAGCAAATCCCTTCCTGGAGCGTAGCGGTTGTCGTATATCTTCATCGGGTTCCGTGTCCCAGAGCTAAAGGCGGCGCCTACAACTCTACAGGGCGAGATGCACTCACCTGTAATGCCTTTTGGGTTCTGTGGCGCCCGGAAGGGTCTAAAGCATCAGTCCTGTCGTTCCCTGGCAGTACTTTTCCTGCCAGGGCGCAGGGTATGGTCCTTGGAGCCATGGTTGACCCGAATGTCTTGTCTTTCCCTGTGCCCATCATCATGAGGGATAGATATCGATCAGGGCGAGACTCGTTCCTGGGCGTCGGGTGAATAGGAGACCAATCCCTATCTCTTGGACGAGACTAACCCCGCCCCTCCAGGGTCGGGCGAGGCGGAATCCATCCCTCAGACATCGGGCGAGACCGAGCCCGTCCTAAAGGCGTCGGGCGAGACGGAGTTTGTCCCTCGGCCCTCGGGCGAGACCGAGCCCGTCCCAAAGGTGTCGGGCGGAGCGGAACCGAACTCCTGTTACTCGTACAAGGGATGACACGGCACCCTTATGCGTCCAGAAGTTTTTCACGTTCGGTGGTTATTGGTTCCACCTTCTGGGGTACCCCGGTATTAGGTCCCTGACAATACCTACTTGGGAATACTCTAGAAGGCACCAGAAGGCAACCCACCGAAGAAGACCACGAGCGGATGACATGTGGGGCCGGCCGGCCCCACCTGTAGGCTGGCTGGCCCAGTGACCCCACCGTTCAGTCTCCACTTCGAATGTCGGTTCTCCACCGCCTTCTAGATTGCATCTACACCATCCTTTTAAGTCGGTTTGATTCGAGGGTTCAGAATTGACGCTACCCCCTATATATATGGCCCTGTACCCCCTCCAGCAAAGCCATCCTAAAAACCTAATTCATATCTTCCTTTCATCAGGATCAGAGCCAACTATCAAGAGAAGATTAGTCCCCCATAGGATCTAGTCTTGTAAATAGAAATAGTGAGATAGAGAGTGAGGGACGAGTTTGGAGGTGCCGGTCTATCGGTGCTCTCTCTCTCTCTACGGCTTGTACCTTAGTGGATTCAAGTTCTATCTGAGCTTGCCTCTGGGATTTCTCTAGTAATCAACTTCTGATTCAAATAAGCATCTTGTTTATATTGTTTATAAGGATTGCGACTCTTTTGGGTGCTTTATTCCTGTTCTAGAGGGAGTAAAGTATTAATCATAAGTGTAAGCATGGTGCTTAGACTTAGGTTAATCATGGATGCACCCTGCATTCCGGATCGGTGGTAGCTCACGAGGGAGACTCTTATAGCCTCGTTGAATCCTCTGTAGTCTATCTCTTATTTGTAGGCCAAGTAGGACCCGGTTATGAAGGAAAGTATTCTCTGCTGGTGTCTTTTTCCTAGTAATATCCCCAGTTAAATAGTAGAAGACATAGCTTACCAAAGTCAGAACAAGAGAACCTTAGTTATCCTTTCTACGCTCCTATTTATCTTAACCTTGTTGCTACCCCTAGTTAAGTTAGACCATAGTTAGTCTCACACGTTTTCCTGTGGATACGATACTTAGAATACTTCCGGGTAAAAATTACAGCGGTATCCGTGCGCTTGCAGATTTATCTATGTTCATTAATAAATACCAACACTCCTCCTTAAGTGCTTCTCTTGAGAAGCTACAAATTGCAACTTTTCCTAACAAAAACGGCTAAGACTCCTCTACTATTCATCAGAAAATGGTTCCTTTACTTAAAGTGTTTGGTATTGTTCCTCCGCAAAAGCTGTTGTTGGAGTCAGAGGCGGAGCCTTTCTAAACATATCTGATTTAAGTCTTTGTAGACAAGATATTTGTGGTCATTTATGCCCTATTTGGTAGGGCTCCGACTCTGGCTTCTCCGAAAGAGCTCTACCAAACGATTTGTAGAAAACCGTTTTTACGTGAAAACAAAGAAGCTGGAGCGATGTTTTGGAGAAGCCATGGCTCCGGCTCCTCCGGAGAAGCCCCCGGAGAGAGAGGCATGCTAAACACCCCTTTAATTTGTAACTAACAAACGAGCACTCGTGAATCACTTGTAATTGGACAGGGGTGAGTGTCATTTCATTTCATGTAGCCATGTGCTCCAAAAGAAAACAAAAAACAAATTAAAATGGGATGATATAGCAAAATCAAAAGAAAGTGGTAAACAGAGGAAGTCCGATCTTTAAGCCTGTAATTAGAAAAATCTCGTAAAATTTTAGAAGACTTGCGAACTGAGTGTTAAATTCATCGAGGCACGCGAACTGAAACCCAAAATTATGAGATCTCTCCTTATCAGCTTGGCTGGCGGAGCTCGATTCGATGCGTTGCTGAGTCTGGGTAATCGATTCGTGCTGGGCGGCGGCGCGGTCGGAGGGATCTGAACCCTAGCGCCGAGCTGCTCGGCGCCTCGGCGGCATGAGTGGCTGGAAAGCGGGGGAGAGGAGAAGCAGCGGAGATATGAACGGCGGCGGCGGCGGCGGCGGCGGCAGCGGCAGCGGGGACGAGTTCGGGCGTGCGGTGGCGCGGGCCGCGGTGGCGCAGGCGCTGGAGGCCGCGGGGTTCGACTGCGCGCACCGCTCCGCGGTGGACGCGGTCGTCGACATCGTCCTGCGCTATATCACCCACCTGGGCCGGTCCGCTGCCTTCCACGCCAACCTCGCCGGCCGCGCGCTCGCCAATGAGCTCGACGTCATCCAGGCGCTCGAGGAGGTCGGCGCCGACACGGATGGTTTAGCGGGCGCCGCGACCACGGGCCACTGCCTCGTCGGCTCCGGCGTCGTCAAGGACCTCATGGCGTTTGTCCATTCCAAGGACGAGATGCCGTTCGCGCGGCCGCTGCCTAGTTTCCCCATCCAGCGCGCGGAGCCGCAGCCTTCTGCCAGCTTCGCGGTGACGGGGAGGGAGACTGGGATGAGGCACGTGCCGGAGTGGCTGCCTGCGTTCCCAGATCCGCACACCTATGTGAGGACGGAGGTGTGGGTTGAGCCGCCGGCGACCAAGGACAGGGTTGACAAGGTGGAGCAGGTGCGGCAACGGAGGAAAGCTGAGAAGTCCCTGCTCAGCCTGCAGCGAAGGCTGGCCATGGCAGGTGCGGATGGGTTTCGTCCAGCTGTTGCTGTGGTGCAGGATAGTGCCGAGAAGGGGAAGGAGATACAGGCAGCTGGGACGAAGAGGAATCCATTTCTTGAGTCAGCATTGTTGCCTGGAGAGAAGGATGTATCCGAGGTTGACCTGCCTCCTGAAAAGAAGAAACTCTCTGTCCTTGAGGCATTTGCGCCAGCTATTCAAGCTAGAACCATCAGGGAGATTGATGCTGGGGCAGGATTGGATCAAAATCAAAGGAGCATTGTTCCAAAAGAGAGGGCTCCAGTGCATCTTAAGATTGGATTTAGTAAGAAGCCATTAGCAGCAGCTCTGAATTCAAGAGCCCTGGACCTGAGGGAAGATCCTTCCTTCTTGAAAGAGGAAGCAAAGGATGATAAGAAGCGGAGAGCGGGCATGATATTAAGGGCATCAATGGAGAACCCACAAGAACTTCCTCAGCTCTAAAGTCATTTGTGGAGGAAGTGTGGTACCAAGAGTGGAGTCGCATCATGGTGTGATCGTAGAACTTCAGTTTCCAGAATCTTGAGGTAAACATTTATCTTGTGGTAACTCATTGGTCCAGACTGTCAATTGCTCTAGAGGTCCATGCGAATGAAACCCATGTAGTTGAAAATCCTGCGTGCGCATCAAAATGGTGGAACAATTTGCCAAATTTAGCCAGGCAAAGTAGTACACACTAGAGGATATTTCCTTGCCTATGTCTTTTCACATGTTTGTAACAGATTTCTACTTTTGTGCCCTCCGTCTTATCCCTAGTTGAGCAACTCTGCATTATGGCTTCATATGTTGCTCTTGTAGATACGATAACTTTGTTTGGTGGGAATGCCTATTTTAGTCTTTGGTTACCTACTTACCTTGTATTCCAAGTGAGATGGTGACATAGGTATCTTTTCTCTCCAAATAACAGAAACAAGATACAGTCTTTGGTTACCTTGTTTTGTAAGCCATACTGGGACATGACATAGGTATCTTTTCTTTCATTATAGCAGAAACGAGATATAGTTTCATAAGGTGCAGGATTCAAGAATCCATGCTACCAGTTGAGATGTAATGCCTCCAGGGCGTTTCCAAACATATAGTTACATTGTGCTACGCACTTATGTGCTGAATTTTTAGAGAATAATATAACTTTCCATGAAGACAAGATAATATAGCTAATGTAGCATCATTCCTTAAAAGTAAAATTCTCTCAGATGCAAAAGTAACACATCATATTGATCACTAGCAACTATAGTCTATAACTCTATATGGGTGCCATGTTTTTTCAAAGTAGATATAGCACCTGGTGCAACATTTAATAGTTCTACTGCAGTAGTAAAAAAGCCCAAAGCTAAGTAGTTCACAACAGATTTAGTAATAGTTAGGCACACCATATCAATACACCATCATACTGTTATTGCCTTTTCATGTGTCCAGAGTCAAGACCCGAAGTTTACTTCACTGAATGGATCTACGTTCTAGTAGGAATTATTTATTTTTTATGACATTCTGTTCTTTAATATTGTGGTAAATTAGCATGTCAAATAAATTATTATTCTGACGTGTGGTTTGGTGATTTCTGCAGGCCATGTTTCCGTGATACGACCTTCCTCAGAAGCTTAACCTGCACCCATCCCCGGACTCCACCTACCATTTTCCTTGAATCACCAGGCGCTGATAATTCTGCAGCGCTGTAACTGAAGTTCCACTATTTCACTGCATTGAACTTGCTTCTGCTGGTATTTCACCTTTAACTGTAAGTGGGTTGGTTCAAAGGGAGCTGATTTGTGAGGCCGTGGTTGTTCTCCCCAGACATGGCATCCAAAAGAATGATGCTCCCGAGTAACTTTCTGTAGCTGTATTCCCTGGTAGAATTGGGGAGGGATGTTTGTATAAAAGCTAACCTGATTCTTCTGACCAAGACTCGCCATAGACAGGGTTGATGTACTTAGTGGGTTACTCTCAAGAGCCAGCTTCTATATGCAGTATGTTGGCCTAATAGGGCAGTATGGCCCTCCACACCACTGCTGTGTTAGGACAAAAACACTTTCCAGATACCTGATGAAGGACACTTTTACGAGGATTGATTGATTCTAGTTGGTGAGTTGATGTAATGCTTCATAGTTGGAGACTGGGACTGTAACAACAGTGTACCATATGATTCATTCGCTTTTTTTTAGTCTAAGCTGAGCATCCCTGATTGAACTTGCAAATATTTTAGAAGGAAGCATGTTGAAATGTGTCTGGAGCTTGTACATTTGTCTGGCTGTTTGTGTGAACTGTGAAGATGTTGGGAGGTAGCATGCTTGTATGTGTTTGGAGTTTGTGCATTTCCGTGGATGTTTGTGTGAAGATCTTGAATGACAGCGTGCTGAACTGCTGATGTGTTTCTGGATCTTGTGCACTTGTCTGTCTGTCAGTAAACACAGCTAGGTCAGTGAAAATAGAGAGCACAAGAAAGAGGTACCTGATGTAATAAATTGTTTGTTTCGTGTTCAGGATGAGCTGTAGATCTTGTGTTCTTTTGAAATCTGCATGGTATTGGTTGTCGTCTACAGAAATGGTGGACCTTGATGATTGTCAATAATTAAGGTGTATCGCTTCGCGGCGGGCACAGATGTGTGAAGTCCTTAACGGTATTGTTACTATCGTCGAGAGCACAGGTACCAACTTTTTTTTTATACTCACACGTACAGAACTAGCATATACTCTCTCCGTCCATAAAAAATGCAATTTTTGTTTTTCGATAAGTCAAACAGCTTAACTTTGACTAAATTTCTATAAAAAGTGTAAACATTTATGATACAAAGTAAGTACCGTTAGATTAGTTATATAATATATTTTTATAATAAATTTATTTAGAGACATATATTGATAGAACGTGAGGTCCTACCGGAGTTACTGCGAAGGTTGTAAGGATGGGAGAGCGGAGGGCGAGGGCCTGGGAAGCGGTGGCGGTGTGTTGGCATTGTGATGGGTCACGCCATCATGGTGCTAGGGCTAAGTGCGAGAGGAAGGAGTAGCTAGGGCTCCCAAGGAAAGCCGGCAACTTTAATTGTTGCTTCTGCTTAATTCTATCAATAGAGTTTACAGATATTTATATCCCCTTCTATGCAACCTATTTTGCTAAATAACCTATCTGGGATAAATATAAATAACAAATAGTAACTAAAATCACAAATAATAGGATAATAGCGATAACTGGGTTGTTAGCCCAACTAATCTAGGCGCCATGAAGCCCTGGGGCGCCACCTAGCCTTCTGTTGTGCGCCGGCGCCTGGTATACTGGACGTCGGTTATAACATCTCTCCCCGCCTGGACAAACAGCTTGTCCCAGCTTGTCCTCGAGCTGGAACTTGGGGTAGAGGTCTTGGAACTCCTAGAGCGGCTCCCAAGTAGCATCTTCAGCGGTCATGCCCTGCCACTAAATGAGGATGTGCCACACATCATGACGGAGCTGGGCAAGCAGGACCTTGGCCGGAGCAGGAAGGAGGCACCCATCCAGGGTGGGCGGCATTGCCCTTGGAGCTGGCGGTGTGTCGCCGTGGTGGGGCTTCAGCAAACCCACGTGGAAGACATCATGCAGACGGGCGCCCTCCGGGAGCTGGAGGCGATAAGCCACCTTGCCATTGCGTTCCAGAACCTGAAACGGGTCGGCGTAGCGAGGGCCAAGCTTGCCTTTGGTGCGAGGATCCAGTGTACGCGTCGGGCGGTGGAGCAAGCGCAGCCAAACCTAGTCACCCATAGCAAACTCCAAGTCGTGATGGTTGGCGTCGCAATAGCGCTTGGAGATTTGCTGCGCCTGAAGCAGACGTTTCCGGACTTCAGCCAGGAACTCATCACGCTCCCACAGGAGGTTGTCAACGGCCTCTCTATGGGTGGCGCCTACTGTGTAGGGCAGCAGGGCGGAGGTGGCCACCCGTAGACCACCTAGAACGGCGTCATGTGAAAGGCGGTGTGGAAGGAGGTGTTGTAGCAGTATTCCGCCCATGGCAGCCAATCCACCCAAGCACGCAAACAATCATCGGTGACACATCGTAGGTACATGGCTAGTACCTTGTTCACCACCTCCGACTGGCGATCCGTCTGTGGATGGAAAGCCGTGCTCATGCGAAGAGTGACATCGACCATCTTGAACAAGTCGCGCCACACATGCCCGGTGAAGACAGGGTCACGGTCATCGATGATGGAAGTGGGGAACCCATGGAGACGAACTATTCTGTCCAAGAAGGCCCTGGCGACGGATGTGGTAGTATATGGGTGGCCCAGGGCGATGAAATGCGCGTACTTAGAGAAGGGATCCACAACGGTGAGGATGATCGACTTCCCATGAACTTTGGGCAGGCCTTCAACGAAACCCATCGGGATGTCTGCCCACACCTGAGACGGAACATCGAGAGGCTATAGAAGACCGGCCGGCTGCAGCATCTCCTTCTTGTTGCGCTGACACGTGCTGCAGGAACGCACGAAGTCACACACCAATGTGGTGTCGTTGGGAATGTAGAAGTCGCCCCGTAGCCTATGCAACATCTTCTGAATCCCCTCATGGTCGGCTGTATGGTCTAGGAGGAGCACCTGGTGGCGCAGATCACTGTGCACCGGCACAAAGACGTGGGAGCCGTGAAGGAGCAGGCCGTCCTCAAGGCGCCACGGGGGGTCGAGGTCACCGGCCTACAGCTGCTGGAGGAGGCGGCTGTCATCGTCGGGGCTTGCAGTGGCGCTGCGAATGTCGTCGAGGAGGCCGAATGAAGGCCCAGAGAGAGCATGAGCGAGGCTGTCGTCTGTGTCCCGACACAAAAGAGCATCTGCCACCGTGTTGCGGTGACCCGGGCAGTACTCCACAGCGAAATCAAAGCCAAAAAGCTTGTTGATCCATTGATGTTGAGGCACTGTGGAGAGGCGCTGATCCAACAAAAACTTTTGGCTGTAGTGATCCATCCGCATGATGAAGTGGCACCCCCACAAGTACAGGCGCCAGTGAGGTACGGCCTGGACAAGGCCGATGAGCTCGTGTTCAAAGGCTATGAGCTTGAGATGACGAGCAGCGAAGGGCCGACTAAAGAAAGCGAGGGGTCCAGCATCCTGGTGGAGGACGGCGCCGAACCCCACACTGAACGTGTCGCAGTCCACAATGAAGTCATGGATAAACTTCTGATAGTAGCCAGCAAGCCCTAGGAAGCCGCGTAGGCAGTGGACAGAGCGTGGCGCCGGCCATGATGCTACTGCAGCCACCTTGTCGCTGTCCATAGCGATGCCATTTGTGGAGATCACATCGCCGAGGTAGGCGACCAACGATGCCTCGAATGAACACTTGGAGCGCTTGAGGTGGAGAGTGTGCGCCCGCAGCGTGTCGAGGACGATGTTGAGGTGCTGCAAGTGTTCAACCCACGACGAACTGTAGATGAGTATGTCGTCGAAGAATATAAAGACGAACCTACGTAGGAAGGGGCGAAGCACATCGTTAATCAAGGCCTAGAATGTCGCTGGAGCATTGGAGAGGCCGAAGGGCATCACTAGGAACTCGAAGTGCCCTTGATGTGTGTGGAACGCCGTCTTGGCGATGTCCTCACTGGGACCGGAACTTGTCTTTGGCGGTCTTGGCATTGAGAGCCTGATAGTTGAAACAGAAATGCCACGATGTGTCCGCCTTTCGCACCAAGAGAACCTGGGTGGAAAACGGTGATGTGCTCGGCCGGATGATGCCTTGGGCGAGCATGGTGGTACACTGGCGCTCAAGTTCATCCTTTTGTAGCTGTGGGTAGCGGTAAGGGCGGACGACTACCGGTGCTATTCCTGGCAGTAGGTGGATGTGGTGGTCGTACGGCCGGGCCAGCGGTAGCCCGCGGAGCTCTTCGAAGACCGTTGTGTACTATAGAAGTTGGCGGTCCAGCAGGGGCTGCGTGGGAGCAGCCATGACCACTCGAGCAGCCGGCTCCCTGATGTCGTCACGGGGGGAGCCTAGACCCTTCCATAGGATGCACCGAGATCATCTAATGAAGGTCATGCAGAGGTCCTCAAAATCCCAGAGGATAGGACCGAGCGTGCGAAGGAAGTCAACGCCAAGGATGACATCAAAGTCGCCGAGGTTGATGCCGAAGCAGCTGATGGAGAACTCTTCCATGCCGATGGCCAGCGCCACATCATGGGCTACCCCTTCACAATTAACACGGTCCCCGTTGGCCACCAAAACCCGCATGGTGGGATGCGGTGATGTGGACAGGCGAAGGCGGCGCATGAGGTCAGTGTTGATGAAGTTATGCATGGAGCCAGAGTCGAGGAGTGCCAATAGACGATGGTCGTGGACATAGACATGGAGGTGCATGGCGTTCTCCATCCAAATGCCAGCGATCGCTCATGCCGAGGCACTCACAGCTACGCTCCAGCGGATCCAAGCAAACAACCATGCAGCCCTAGCAGAAGCAACATGAAATCAAGCCGAAGCCTTAACCGTGCAGCAGGACCATGTTGAGAGGGAGTTGCACCAGTAGCTTGCGCAGACCCAGAACATGGTGGTTGATCTTCAGCATGAAGTGCATCATCTGAACAACCAACTGCACCCGATCCTTGATGAGGAAGAAGATCCAGAAATGATGGTCGAAGATGACAGTTGGAAGGAAGAAGAAGTGGAGCTAGAGGATGAGGACGATGCTATCTCCACAACGAGCATGCTAAAGATTAGAGTCACCTAGTGACTAGTTAAAGCGCTAGATGTATCCCTGTTATTCATGTAATGGACTTGTAGCTTGAAGTTCAATATTCATGATTTAACTTCGGTGTAATATTGGCACTTTGCATGTTGTCTCACTATGGATTGAGCTTTGATGAAATTCTAGTTTTGTTTTACTGGTGGATTATGACATTTATATTAACGCGTTGCGAGTATGATAAGTGATCTAATTGGTGATGTCATCTTGTGAGAATGGATGATTATGCCTCTATTTTATTGTATGAATTTAAGATTCTCTCCAGTAATTTTAGTTTGGCATGATTACACAATACATCTGCAATCTCTTGACATCATCCAATCACTTATTGTTGCAACTTTGTAGATGACTCGCACTCGCGCTGGGGCAGGCACCAGCCAGGGTGGCAACGACGGTGACTTACCACCACCGCCAACACTGTCTGTGAATGAATTCTTTGCACAGTTCCTAGGTAATCAGAGAGCCATGGAGGATACACTGCGCCTCATTGCACAGAACACCGCTCATGCCCGTTAGCAACATCAAGGGCCTGAGCCAAATCAATATAGCTCTTTTAAGGATTTCCAAGACACCAAGCCTCCTATCTTCAAAGAGGCCGAAGAACCACTCTGGGTGGATGAATGGCTTAACATGATAGAGCAGAATTTCTGTCTGTTGAGGGTTACTAAGCATCTAAAGGCTGAATATGCGTCCCATCAACTGCAGGGACCGGCTGGGATATGGTGGACCCATTTCCTGTCCTCTTTACCTGACAACGCATGGGTCACATGGGAGCAGTTCAAGTTAGCCTTTAGGGGATATCACATTCCTCCGAGGCTAATGCGCATGAAAGCCACCGAGTTCATGCGACTTATTCAAGGGACTAAGACCCTCACTGAGTACATGCATACTTTTAACAATCTTTCCCAATATGCCCTAGAGTTTGTCAACACAGAAGAGAAGAAAATAGAGAGTTTCAAGAGAGGCCTTGGTACCAGGCTAATGAAGACCATGGCCAACTCGAGGTGTACCACATACAATGAGTTCGTCAGTGATGCCTTGACCCAGGAGAACCAGAACAATTTGCACTCAGCAACGAAGGGCCGCAAAAGGGCAGCTAAGGTAGGCATCTCAGGATCTTCCCAGTCCAGATCTCCAGTGGTGGCTAGGCCACAATTTCGTCCACCAGCGCTTAAGTTTGGGCCTCCTCCACCCAAAGCTCAGGCCAATCGCCCCTAGAAGACATTCCACAGGGTGTTCACCATTGCCCTACCCAAGGGAAACAAAGGGCAAGGAAGCTCAGCAGGACCAAGGAGCAATCAGCCATGCTTCAACTATAACCAGTTGGGCCATTGGGCCAAGGAATGCCCCCATCCCAAGAAGGGTGCCAATCAAAACTAGTGTAATCAGAAATAGGCAAATCCAAAGGCACGTCCTGGATACATGTATTACACAGCTGTTGAAGAAATCCCTATGGGAGAAGTTGTCACCGCTGGTATGTTTCTTGTTAACAAACATCTCGCCGTTATTTTATTTGATTCTAGAGCTTCTCATTCATTTATGAGCCAAGCATTTGCATCTAAGTATGATCAGAAAATAATTGAGGTAAACAAGGGTGGTTATAGTATAAGTTCAGCTGGGGCTACTATCTCTACAAATCAGATAGTCAGAAATGTGCTCATCTCGTTACAAGAGAAGGAGTACACAATGGATCTGTTAGTATTGCCCGGATTAGCCATAGATGTGATCTTAGGCATGAGTTGGATGAGTGACCATGGAGTTCTCATTGACACATCCACTCGAACAATCATGTTGAGGGAACCTAAGGGGGAGGGTGTTTTCTAGTGCCACTTCCCAGAAGTTTTGATCTTTAAAACTTGTCTTGTGCTATCCAAGCCACTACCCTCTGTGATATTCTAGTGGTTTGTGAATTTCCTGATGCATTTCCAGATGAATTGCTGGGTTTACCGCCTAATAGGGATGTGGAATTTAAGATTGAGTTAGTGCCAGGTACGGCACCTATCTCAAGAAGACCCTATAGAATGCCACCAAACGAGTTAGCCAAACTTAAAATCCAGTTACAAGAACTTTTTGACAAAGGTCTCATTCGACCTAGTTTGTCTCCATGGGGATGTCCAGCTTTATTTGTAAAGAAGAAAGACAAGTCCTAGAGAATGTGTGTGGATTATAGGTCACTTAATGCTGTGACCATTAAGAACAAGTATCCTTTGCCTCGTATCGATATCTTGTTTGATCAACTAGCAAAAGCAAAGGTATTCTCTAAGATTGACTTGAGGTCTGGCTATCATCAGATTAAAATCAGGCCAGAGGATGTACCTAAAACAGCTTTCTCCACTAGGTACAGCTTGTATGAGTATTTGGTCATGTCCTTTGGGCTGACAAATGCTCCTACCTACTTCATGTATTTGATGAATTCAGTATTCATGCCTAAGGTTGACAAGGTCGTGGTCGTGTTTATCGATGATATCTTGATTTATTCAGAGAATGAGGCAGACCATGCAAAGCATCTGAAGGTTGTTTTGTCCAGATTGAGGGAACATAAGTTATATGCCAAGTTCAGCAAGTGTGAATTCTGGTTGAGCAAAGTACCTTTCTTGGGTCACATCTTATCTGAAGATGGAATATCTGTAGATGCATCTAAAGTATAGGAAGTCATGGATTGGAAAGCCCTGACTTTGATTCATGAAGTTCGGAGTTTTCTAGGGCTGGCAGGCTACTATCATCGTTTCATTCCAGATTTCTCCAAGATAGCTAAGCCCATGACCAGACTACTCCAGAAGGATGAAAAGTTCAATTCGACTCCGGAGTGTGAAGCCGCTTTTCACACCCTACGGACTTTGCTAACTGCAACTATTTTTCTAGCACAACCCGACATTAAAAAGCTTTTTGATGTGTTTGGTGATGCATCAGGTATGGGTTTGGGGTGTGTGCTCATGCAAGAAGGACGAGTTATTGCCTATGCTTCTCGGCAACTGAGAAAGCATGAAGTCAACTATCCCACCCATGATTTAGAGCTCGCCGCAGTTGTTCACACATTGAAGATATGGAGACATTGCTTGTTGGGAAACATATGTCATATATACACCGATCACAAGAGTGTCAAATATATCTTCACTCAACCTGAGCTGAACATGAGACAACGTAGGTGGTTAGAGCTGATCAAGGACTATAATTTGGAAATGCACTACCATCCAAGGAAAGCTAATGTTGTAGCAGATGCACTCAGTCAGAAATCTCATTGTAACACCTTGGAAGCCTTGTTGGAAGATGGATTTAATTTGTTACATCCTGTGGTGCTACACAATATCACCGTTAGTTGTTCACTTGAGAGCAAAATCATCGAACTACAGAAGACGGATGTAGGTGTGTTTCACATCAAGAGAAAGATGAAAGAACAAGAAACCAAACATTTTAGGTTAGATGAAAGAGGTGTGTTGTGGTTCGAGGACCGACTCGTGGTACCAAAAGATCGAGAACTTAGAAATCAAATTTTAGATGAAGCTCATTCATCCAAGTTATCTATCCATCCATGTAGTAGCAAAATGTACCAAGATTTGAAGAGCTGTTTTTGGTGGACCAAGATGAAGAAAGAGATCACCGCCTATGTAGCTAGGTGTGATAATTGCAGTAGAGTCATGGCCATTCATTTGAAATCTACTGGATTACTTCAGCCGTTGCCTATTCTAGGCTGGAAATTGGAGGAAATAAGTATGGACTTTATTACAGGCCTTCCGATGACACAGCAAGGTCATGATTCTATATGGGTCTTTGTAGATCGCCTTACCAAGTTAGCACATTTTGTACCAGTTAACACAACATATCTAGCTGGGAAGTACGCTGAACTATATGTTTCCTAGATCATGAGGCTACATGGAGTACCAAGGACCATAATCTCAGATCGGAGACCACAATTTATAGCTCGTTTTTGGGAACACTTGCACCAGGCCTTGGGAACTAAACTAATTAGAAGTTTAGCATATCACCCACAAACATCTAGATAGATCGAGCTAGTGAATCAATTCTTAGAAGACATATTGAAAGCGTGTATAATATCTTCTAAGGGTTCATGGGAGAAATGGCTACCTTTAGCCAAGTTTTCCTACAACAACAGTTATCAAGCGAGCATCAAGATGGCTCCTTTTGAGGCGTTGTACGGTCAGAAATGTAGAACTCCCTTGAATTGGATTGAGCCCGAAGAAAGAAGATATTATGGCATTGACTTTGTCGCCAAAGATGAAGAGCAGGTACGCATTATCCAACAGCATATGAAAGTAGCTTAGTCTAGACAAAAGAGTTATGCTGATAAGAGAAGAAGACCACTAACTTTTGAAGTAGGAGATTATGTGTACTTAAAAGTTTCACTCATGAAGGGAGTGCAGAGATATGGAGTAAAAAGGAAGCTTGCGCCTAGATATGTAGGGCCATACCAGATTATTGAATGGAAAGGAAATGTTGCCTACAAGTTACAACTTCCTCCTGAGATGAGTGCGATATTCGATGTCTTCCATGTTTCTCAGTTGAAAAGATGCCTTCGCTATAACACCCTCGGTGTTACACTTCAAGTTTTCTACTAATAACACTTCATGAGCATCATGATGTGTTAGTGCATGTGAGAATGAGCAAAGATAAATTTCTTGGCATGAAAAATGATTAACACAAATGATACATAAAGAGAATTCAATAGGCATGTTATATCACTTAAGGTTGGAAACCAATTTTTATTAAGCAAAAGTGCTATAAAACATATATGTGACACCTTAATAAAGTTTGAAGTACACATTTTGTAAACGATAGTGCAACTTTTGTTTTAACAAGATAGTAACGCTAGATAACATTTCTAATAGCTTGGAAATCGATTTTGAAGCAAATCCAACTCAAGACATTCAATTTCTTAAGTCTAAAAACAGATTGACAAACCTATGTTTGGTAATTTTTGTAGAAAAATTGGGTTATGGAGTGGTGTTGTATTATGGCTTGTTTTAGTGGCCTAATATACCCTCTAAGGTATAGCAAAGGTGGTTTGGGAATTGGATCAACGGTTTAGGTTTCTCGAGCGCTATAAAATCCGTGCTTAGCGTGTTCTCGGGCTATTTTCCTGGTTGAGCGCGATCACCAGCATCGGGGGCACGACATCGCCAGGTCGGGCGTTCTGCACGCGCGCGTTGGCGCGCTCGGCTGTCCATCGTGGCCGGTCGGCCTGGCTATGCGGTGCTACTGCCATGCGGGCCCAGCGTCCTGGCCGCCGTTGCCGCCCTATCGCACGGACATCCTATTCTGATGTCGCGCTGCTGCTCTGGCGGCATCACTGGCCACCTCGGGCGACCACCACATGAAGTCATGGCTGCCCAACTCATCCTGTCGCGTTGCCCCACCGCCTGCTGCCGTTGCCGCGCATTGCTGCTGCTCACACAACCATGCACCGCAGCCACCTACCCCACGTGCTGCTCTCACCGCATGTCATGACGCTTCCGCTACCATCGCATCATCGTCTCACTCTCACCTGCCGCTGCACCGCGCTACGCCACTGGTCCGCTTGGGCACTGTGCGCGTGGGGCTAGACTGCCGTCGCCATGCCATTTATGGCACTGCGGTGCGCGGGCCACGCCGTCCTTGAGCGCGTGCCATCGGCTAGCGCCGGCCATGGCATCGCACTAGGGTGCACTCGCCAGCTACCGACCATGTCCTCATCGCCTCCCATCCTCTCATTTCTCCCCTGCCTGCCTCTATGCGCCCGACCATGTCAGTTTCCACCGTCATGTCACAGCCACGGTGAGCCTGGGCGCAGGCACTTGCCTTCAATTTTGTGTGCCCGTGTATGTGCATTGATGTCCGCATGCCAACCATCCCCACCCTGCCTTGAATCAAGCTACGACGAACTCCAATTTGGAAGTCCCCCCCCCCGCCATGCCATTAAAGCCGGGACCGGCCGTGGTCGAGGGCAGCCACCCACCGCTCCACCCCTCGTCAATCCATCTACACCATGAACTCTATCTCCACCTCTACTTCACCTTGCGCACCTCACTTGCACGTCAACCACCTCACCGTAGCCACTGACGTGGCCACGCCGTCTCGGAGCGCCTGCATGTGGCCAGCCATGTTCGGGGAACCTCCAGCCAAACCACCACCATAGCTGCAACCAGGGTAAGATAGCGATGCTATAGCGCTAGCTAGTTCAGGCCACGGTGGCTTAGGGTGGCCGGCATGGTCACCACTTCCGCGAGCTCCGCCGCTTCGGTAACCTAGGCTAGTGTAGGCGCTAGGGTTGTAGACAGGTGTCGTCCTGTTAGTGGAGCCAGTGCAGGTACCAGCTGGCCGGCGTGGCCATCCAATGCCATCACCGCCATGCCGGCGTGCGCACGGGTGGCCGAGGACCATGCCGTTGTAAAGGAGGGAGTTTCCGAGGGTATCGTTGCATAGTTGCTCTCTCTAGGAATAGTGACATGGACTGCGGGTTAGTTTGCCCAGAGTTTAGGGGTGTTTTTGCAAGAGTACCAGTGCATGCCAGCCTCCTCACCATGGGCTGCCTCGCGCATGGGCCTGCTTTGCGTGGGCCACATGGATGGGCCGCGCGAGAATTGGTTTTCCTTTTTCCAGCGAATTAGCAAATGTTTTTCTAATTTAGTTTTGAGCTGATCTTTGGAAAATTATAGCAAATTCTGTAGATGTCCAAAAATTATGAAACCAATTTTGTTAGGTTTCTAAAATTGTGCTCTATCTGTTAGTGTATTTAGTTCATATACATATTTGTTGATACCAGCGGCTATTAAATCATTTGCGAGTGTTTAGTATTATTTAGGTTAGTATTTGTAGGAATTTTTGTGGCAAATTGGTAATAGCTTTGACCATGAAATTTTTATAGTAGATTCATTGTATTATTATATGCTTACTGTAATTTTTGTAGCCTTAGAATATGTTGAGAAATATGATAGCTAAGTACTCCTTGTTGTAGTATATAGAAAATCATTAATAAGAGTTAGAATATATTTTAGTTGCTAAGTAGCACTTGTAGGTGAAACCTTGCTGGTTTGATGGGAATGATGATTAGCTTGGTATCTTAGTCATTAGAGCTAGCTTAGTGGCTTAGTAGATGTATTCTTATTTTAAGAACTGTTGTTGCCTTAATATTGAGTGTTGCATCGTCATTGCATGCATGTAGAGAACGAGTTGGTGGAGTTCGTGACCGCGGGCGAGCAGGAGTACGAGGAGTAGGTTCTCGTACAAGAGGGAGCCCAGGATCCACCAGTGACTGACTTTGCTGACACCCCACCTGCCCAAGACAAGCCCCGGTGCATAACACTGAATATATATATCTATGATGTGCATTTACGTTACATGCATTTTATGGAAACCATCTGCATAAATATATCTATCCTATGAGTCCTACTAGTATAGGTGCGAGTAGCTGCTATGCTTAAGATTTTTGGTAGCTTGAGTAACCTGCAGTTACTCATAATAGATGATTATTATTATCACCCTTATGATAAAATGGTGAAAGGAAAATGGAGATCGAGCATGGATGTGGTATGGGTATTGGTGGGTGTAACAGGTTGTGTCCTGTGGCCAATGGGGCATAGCTTGGTTACACTATTTCCCCTATCCGCGTTGGTTAAGGACATGCCGTTGCATTGGGTTCTAGTCGAGTCATAGACTTATTATCCTATGCACATGCTTGTTTATGGGAGCAGGGAAGGCTCGTTGCTCTCTTGTCGCGGGTTCCGGCTCTTTTCGGACCGACTGATTGGAGGCAAGGATGGTGGAGGTCTAAGCACCACACTGAGTCCAGGTCTTAGGTGTGGGGGCTTGGAGTCCATGTTTGGACGGGGACCTAGACCCCTTGACAAGAGAGTGGTGGGTTGGTCCTGCTTGTGCCTAGGGTACAAGCAGGGCATGTGTTTCAGGGTACCTAGCTGGGCACATTGATTCATGAAACGCTGGGTAATCCGGTACGACTTGTCTACACTCTAGCACCGTAGTAAGAACTGGAAGATGAAAGATGATGAAATGGATCTGTTTGCTCAACTCTTGCTTGAAAGTAGAATAGGTGCTTACCTAGAATGGTTAGATAATGAACTAATTATGACTGCTAATAAGAAAAATACATAAGGATTCACTACTAGTATTGCTTTCGGCAAAAAGGAAACCCAGCAACCCAAAAACCTTATCATATCCTTTGGAGTCGGGAAGTTATTCTCACTAGTTGGGTAACTCTTGCGAGTACATTATGTACTCAGGGTTTATTTACCCCTGTTGCAGGTGTAGCTTGAAGAGTAGCTGTTGTGTGGAGGATTCTTATGGTGGGCATAGACGAATCCTTGTATTCTATTGTTAGATGTTTATTTTAATTTCGCTGTTTAATTTTCACATTCTAAACTTGATACTGTAATAATGTATTTCTAAGAACTCTGGTTGTATGAAATGGACTAAGTATTGTAAACTCGTTCTCATTATTGAATCCTAGAGGAAAATCATGGATTATTTGAGTTCTCCCTTGGGGTGTGCTCGATGGAACTGCTCGAAGTATCTCGTTTTCAGGGTGCTTAGTGTCTGGTGGAAGGCGAGAGCCTCCAAAATTGTGCTATGTTGGGCGGTTCTGCCACAGGTGGTATCGGAGCCAATAATGAGTCTACGAGTTTCATAACTCTTTTCAAAACCTAAAATTTGACCAACAAAAGTTTTGTGAGAAGTAGGATGCGATAAAATTATTTATAAGCCCTAGTAATATGGTCTATCTAGGATAGCGGCACTGGTTTTATCTAATCAATCTTCTGTAGGTACACTAACTTACGCTACGTAAGAATCGTTTAGCATACGGAAAGTGAGTGTGCAATGTGCCAAAATTTTTTGCTAATGCCGCTATATTCTAGCTTGAGTGAATGGGTAGGCAGATGCATGCATCATGAAAACAGAATCTTGCTTAAACTAGACTTCCCCCACACGTACAATATGGATTAGTAAATTGATAGGATAATCTAAAAGAATGCTTTAATAAAAGTCTTATCATTTCTCTAAGTCTCATGTTCCTAATCTTGAGGGTTGTCCCTAATGGTTGGTTCTTATCTGTTTATAGATGAACTTGAGGTCTGGTCGCGGGAGTACCAGCGCAGGGGCAAACCTGGGTGATAACGGTTGCAGTGAGGGCATTGGCAACACCAATGGGGAGAGCCACGAGGCCCCACTTCTATCTCCTCCTCCTCCGCCACGACCACGTCCAATGAACCATGCGGAGATGATGGTGGAGATGCTGGCTGTTCGGCGTGAGTCAGCCCATGTCTTGGAGACGCTAGCCTGGGCGATTGGTGGCTTCGCCCATGGGGGCCACGGAGGCAATGGCAAGAACGGGGGGTGGGGCCTGTGGTCTCGAGGGACCTCATTCTTACTAGGATTTCTTGAAGACGCACCCATCCACGTTCACGTCGACCACGGAGCCTCTGGATGTGGAGCATTGGCTTCATTTTCTAGAGCAGAAGTTTTAGCTGCTCACTATAACTGAAGAACAGAAGGTGCACTTTGTAGCGCAACAACTATTGGGTTCTGCCAGTGCATGGTGGGACACGTTCAATGCCATGCAACTAGTGAATCACCATGTGACTTGGTAGGAGTTTACTGCCGCTTTCAGAGAGTACTACATTCCTACTGGTGTGCTGAACTAGAAGTTGATAGAGTTCCTGGACCTAAGGCAAGACAACATGTCTGTGATGGATTACATGAACAAGTTTAACCATCTGTCGTAGTATGCTGGGACCCACGTCGATACTGATGAGAAGAAGAGGGACAATTTCTGTCGTGGCCTCTCTTGCAGCCTATAGAAGGAGCTATACATAGGGAACTACTAGACTTTTGGTGCTATGATGAATGCTGCTATTGCCATGGAAGGACTTCAGCGTGACTCTCAGGCGGAGTGGAAGCGCAAGCGGGTGATTACTGTGTCTTCTAGTCACCCCTAGGCTTAGAAGGTGTAGGTTGTCAGGCGAATGCCCTATCAGTCTTCGGGTGGGCAGCCATTCTGTCAGCCTTAATAGACCTACCAGGCACCTCCCACTCAGTACCATGCACCTACTCAGCAGGTGCAACAATAGCCTCAGGGACAGTAGGTTCTACCTCATTAGGGACAGGGGAACAAGCCTAGTGCTTGTTTCAAGTGTGGCAAGGAAGGCCACTATGCTCGGGAGTGCCCACCGAACCAGCCTACGCAGTCTTCCCAGCCTTCAGCCAACTCTCATCTGGTCAAGAGGACGATTATCAAGAAGAAGGTTCCTGTAAGCCACTCTGGACAAGTCAACTTCACTAAGGCTGAGGAGATTTTGCAGAATGAACCTGTGATGGCTGGTATGTTTACCATTGATTCCCACCCAGCATATGTGTTGTTTGATTTTGGTGCATCACATTTATTCATGAGCATGGGGTTTGCACAGAGGCACAATATATCTCTTATGGCCATTCCTATTGCCTATAAAATCAGTACTTCAGGTGCGCAGTTGTGCGTTAATACTCGAATGGACATAGTCAGATTAGTGCTAGCCACTCACACTTACCGCCTCCAGTTCATGGTGCTGCCTGGGCAAGGCATAGATGCAATTCTGGGCATGAACTGGTTGTGAGTTTATGGGGTAGTCTTGGACCTTAAACAAAGAGTTGTTGAGTTACGGCTTCCTTCTTCCGAGGATAGGATGTCTCTTCTTATGCCCTCAGCTCTAGCCTTACCAGTTGCTGCTCATGTTGAAGTTTCTCCTAATCTAGCCTCTATTCTTATGGTCTGTGAGTTTTCGGATGTCTTCCCTAAAGATCTACCTGGGTTGCCACCGGATAGAGATGTGGAGTTTTCCATTGAGTTAGAACCTAGCACTACTCCTATTTCTCGGTGTCCCTACCACATGGCTCCTAAAGAATAGCTAAAATGAAGAAGCAGTAAGAGGAATTATTGGAGAAAGGATTGATCCGTCCTAGCTCTTCACCATGGGGTTGTCCAGCTATTTTTGTGAAGAAGAAGGACGGTACCTTGTGGATGTGCATGGATTACCGCCCTCTCAATGCGATAACCATTAAGAACAAGTATCCTTTACCTTGTATTGATACTTTGTTCGATCAGTTGGTGGGTGCCAAAGTGTTTTCAAAGATTGATCTCTGTTTAGGCTATCATCAAATCGAGATTAGACCTCAAGATATACCGAAGACAACTTTCTCTACTAGGTATGGGCTATATGAATACCTAGTCATGTCTTTTGGTCTCACTAATGCTCCTGCATTCTTCATGTATCTCATGAATTCAGTCTTTATGCCAGAGTTGGATAAGTTTGTAGTGGTGTTCATTGATGATATTTTGATATACTCCGAGAACCAAGAAGAGCATGCACTGCATCTTCAGATAGTACTGACTCGATTAAGGGAACACAAGTTGTATGCCAAATTCAGCAAGTGTGAGTTTTGGTTAGATCGAGTGCAGTTTTTGGGACATCTTCTAACACCTAAAGGTATCTCTGTAGACCTAAGCAAGGTGCAGGATGTGTTAAATTGGAAATCTCCCAAGTCAGTGCATCAGATTTGTCAGTTCCTTGGTCTTGCTGGTTATTATCAGTGCTTCATTCCTGACTTCTCCAAAATAGCTCAGCTGATGACCAAGCTGCTCCAGAAAGATGTCAAGTTTGTATGGAGTCCGGCTTGTAAAGAAGCTTTCTAAGGTCTGAAGAAGTTTCTTACCTCTGCTCCTATTCTTGCCTAACCAGATATTGATTGACCTTTTGATGTATATTATGACACCTCGAAGATGGGGTTGGGATGTGTGTTTATGCAGGATGGGCGTGTGATAGCTTATGCTTCACGTTAGCTGAAAAAGCATGAGGTGAATTATCCCACCCATGATTTAAAGCTGGCTGCTGTGGTGCACGCTCTAAAAATTTGGAGGCATTATTTGTTAGGAAATAAAGTACACATTTTTACGGATCACAAGAGCCTCAAATATATTTTCACTCAGTCCGAGTTAAATATGAGGCAACGGAAATGGTTGGTGCTAATCAAGGATTATAATTTGTAGGTTCATTACCATCCTGGAAAAGCTAATGTGGTAGCTGATGCTTTGAGCCGGAAGTCATATCAAGTTGAAGAAGCACATTTGTCTCTCAACCATGCTGTGGTGCTAACCCATATTGCTTTAGTCTCGGATTTACTTGAGCAAATTATTATAGAGCAAAGACAAGACACTTCAGAAATTTCTCACATCAAGAAGTTAATTGCTGAAGGGCGTGGTCCTCATTTTAGTATTAATGGTCATGCTATAGTGAGGTTCAAGAATAGATTGGTTGTTCCATCAAGTGAGGAGCTTAGAAGAAAGATTTTGGATGAAGCTCACCATTTCAAGTTGTCCATCCACCCGGGAATTAACAAGATGTACCATGATTTGCGCCACTCATATTGGTGGTCCAATATGAAGTAGGATTTCACCAAGTATGTCGTGGAGTGCGATACTTATGGTAGAGTTAAGGCAGACCATATGCGTACCCTAGGATTTTTGCATCCCTTGCCTATCCCTGTTTGGAAATGGGAGGAGATTTCCATGGATTTCATTGTGGGTTCACCCTGCACGTCCAAGAGCTATAACTCTATTTGGGTCATTGTGGATCGCCTTACCAATTCCTCTCATTTTCTCCCGGTGGATACTAGATATCTAGCCAAGAAGTATGCCAAGTTGTATTTTGACCGGATTGTGACCCAGCATGGAGTTCCTCTTGCTATCGTCTCTGATAGAGCATCAGTCTTTGTCTCTCATTTTTGGGAGCAACTCCAGGAATGTCTTGGTACTAATCTCCTCTAAAGTTTAGCTTATCATCCATAGACGGATGGGCAAACAGAAAGAGTCAATCAGGTACTTGAGGATATGTTGAGGGCTTGTGCCATCTCTTTTCCTGAAAAGTGGGACGAATGCTTGAACTTAGCTGAGTTTTCTTACAACAATAGCTATCAAGAAAGCATCCGTATGGCACCTTTTGAAGCTCTGTATGGAAAGAAGTGTAGGACCCCGCTTAACTGGGTTGAAGTGGGTGATCATGGATATTTTGGGCCTAATTTTATCAAAGAAGCTAGGGAGAAAGTTTGTATTATTTAGAGCCATTTGAAGGCAGCTCAAAGTCGTCAGAAAGCTTATGCGGACAAGCGAAGAAGGCCCTTGCAATTTGAAGTTGGTGATCATGTGTATCTCAAGGTATCTGCCATGAGAGGTGTACATCAATTTGGTGTCTGTGGGAAGTTAGCTCCTCGCTATGTGGGTCCTTATAAGATTTTGGAGTGATGTGGTCCGGTTGCTTACCGTCTCCAACTTCCAGACATTTTGTCAATAGTACACAATGTTTTCCATGTTTCTCAGTTGTAGAAATGTTTGAGAGTTCCCGAGGAAGTAATGGAAATTGAAGGACTTTTCCTCCAGCCCGACTTGTCCTATAATGAGCATCCCATTAAAATCTTAGATGAGAAAGAAAGAGTGACTAGAAACAAGGTGGTAAAGTTCTATAAAGTTCAGTGGCAAAATCACTCGGAGGACAAAGCAACTTGGGAGCAAGAAAGTTATATCTCAAAGCATTATCCCCATCTTCTCTCTAGTTCGCCATGGTAATTATTTAAATCGAAATTTATTCCTTATCTCTTTTCCACACTAGGCACATGGAATCTCGGGACAAGATTTTGTTTAAGGGGGGGAGTTGTAACACCCTCGGTGTTACACTGCAAGTTTTCTACTAATAACACTTCATGAGCATCATGATTATGTGTTAGTGCATGTGAGAATGAGCAAAGATAAATTTCTTGGCATGAAAAATGATTAACACAAATGATACATAAAGAGAATTCAATAGGCATGTTATATCACTTAAGGTTGGAAACCAATTTTTATTAAGCAAAAGTACTATAAAACATATATGTGACACCTTAATAAAGTTTGAAGTACACATTTTGTAGACGATAGTGCAACTTTTGTTTTAGCAAGATAGTAACGCCAGATAACATTTCTAATAGCTTGGAAATCGAATTTGAAGAAAATCCAACTCAAGACTTAGTCAATTTCTTAAGTCTAAAAATAGATTGACCAAGCTATGTTTGGTAATTTTTGTAGAGAAATTGGGTTATGGAGTGGTCTTGTATTATGGCTTGTTTTAGTAGCGTAATATACCCTCTAAGGTATAGCAAAGGTGGTTTGGGAATTGCATCAATGGTTTAGGTTTCGTGAGCGCTTTAAAATCCATGCTTAGCGTGTTCTCGGGCTGTTTTGCCGGTTGAGCGCGATCACCAGCGTCGGGCGTTCTGCGCACACGCGCATTGGTGCACTCAGTTGTCCACCGTGGGCCGGTCGACCTGGCTATGCGGTGCTGCTGCCATGCGGGCCCGGTGTCCTGGCCACCGTTGCCACCCTATAGCGCGGACGTCCCGTTCCGCTACTGCACTGCTGCTCTAGCCGTATCACTGGCCACCTTGGGCTGCCGCCACGTCGAGCCATGGCTGCCCGACTCATCCCGTCGCGCTGCCCCATCGCCTGCTGCCGTTGCCGCATGTTACTTTTGCTCGCACAACCGAGTGCCGCGGCCACCTACCCCACGCACTGCTCCCACCGCACGTCACGATGCTGCCGCTATCGCTGTCGTCATGTCACCGTCTCACTCTCGCCTGTCGCTGCACTGCGCTACGCCACTGGTGTGGCTAGCAACTATGCGCGCAGGGCTGGACCACCATCACCATGCCTTTTATGGCACTGCGGCGCACGGGCCACGCCGACCTCTAGCGCATGCCATCGGCTAGTGCTGGCCATGGGTCATACTGGTTGCGCCAGCCGCATCGCGCCAGGGTGCACTCGCCAGCAACCGACCGCGTCCTTACTGCCTCCCATCCTCTTGTTTCTCCCCTGCCCGCCTCTATGCGCCCGACCGCCTCTGTTTCCGCCATCACATTGTGGCCATGGTGAGCCTAGGCACAGGCACTTGCCTTCAATTTCATGTGCCTGTGTATGCGCATTGATGTCCGTGTGCCAACTATCCCCACCCCACCTTGAATTGAGCCATGACGAACTCCAATTTGGAAGTCCCCCCCGCCATGCCATTAAGGCCAGGACCGGCCGTGGCCGAGGGTAGCCACCCACTGCTCCACCCCTCGTCAATCCATCTACACCATGAACTCCGTCTCCACCTCCACTTCACCATGTGCACCTCACTTGCACCTCTACCACCTCATCATAGCCACTGACATGGCCACGCCATCTCGGAGCGCCGCCGCATCCTACCACCCGCACGTGGCCAACCCTGTTTGGGGAACCTCCGGCCAAACCACCACCGCAGCCATAACCAAGGTAAGATAGTGATGCTATAGCGCTAGCTAGTTCACCCCATGGTGGCCTAGGGTGGCCAGTATGGTTGCGCCACTGTCGCGCATGGGCGCACACCATGGTCACCACTTTCGCGAGCTCCGCCGCTTTGGTAACCTAGGCTAGTGTAGGCGCTAGGGTTGTAGACGGGGGTCATCCCATTAGTGGAGCCAGCGTGGATACTAGCTGGCCGACGTGGCCGTCCAATGCCAACACCGCTGCGTGGCGCGCGTGTGGGTGGCCGAGGACCATGTCATTGTAAAGGAGGGAGTTTTCGAGGGTTTCGTTACATAGTTGCTCTCTCTAGGAATAGTGACATGGACTGCGGGTTAGTTTGCCCAGAGTTGAGGGGTGTTTTTGCAAGAGTACCAGCCCACGCGGGCCTCCCCGCCGTGGGCCACCTCACGCGTGGGCCTGCTTCACGTGGGCCATGCCTGTGGGCTACGCGTGCACGCGCTGCGCGCATGTGGGCCACGTGGATGGGCCGCGCGAAAATTGGTTTTCCTTTTTCCAGCGAATTAGCAAATGTTTTTCTAATTTAGTTTTGAGCTGATCTTTAGAAAATTATAGCAAATTCTGTAGATGTCCAAAAATTGTGAAACCAATTTTATTAGGTTCCTAAAATTGTGCTCTATCTATTACTATATTTAGTTCATATATATATTTGTTGATACCAGTGGCTATTAAATCATTTGTGAGTGTTTAGTATTATTTAGGTTAGTATTTGTAGGAATTTTTGTGGCAAATTGGTAATAGCTTTGACCTTGAAATTTTTATAGTAGATTCATTGTATTATTATGTGCTTACTATAATTTTTGTAGCCTTAGAATAGGTTGAGAAATATGATAGCTAAGTACTCCTTGTTGTAGTATATAGGAAATCGTTAATAAGAGTAAGAATATATTTTAGTTGCTAAGTAGCACTTGTAGGTGAAACCCTGCTGGTTTGATGGGAATGATGATTAGCTCGGTAACTTAGTCATTAGAGCTAGCTTAGTGGCTTAGTAGATGTATTCTTATTTTAAGAACTGTTGTTGCCATACTATTGAGTGTTGCATCGTCATTGCATGCATGTAGAGAACGAGTTGGTGGAGTTCGTGCATTTATGTCTATGATGTGCATAGCCCTTATTTTGAATAAGCACTGAATATATATATATGTGATGTGCATTTATGTTACAGGCATTTTATGGAAACCACCTGCATAAATATATCTATCCTATGAGTCCTACTAGTACAGGTGCGAGTAGCTGCTATGCTTAGGATTTTTGGTAGCGTGAGTAACCTGCCGTTACTCACAATAGATGATTATTATTATCACCCTTATGATAAAATGGTGAAAGGAAAATGGAGATCGGGTAGGGATGTGGTATGGGTATTGGTGGGTGTAAGATGTTGTGTCCCACGGCCAACGGGGCATAGCTTGGTTACACTATTTTCCCTGTCCGTGTTGGTTAATGACATGCCGTTGCATTGGGTTATAGTCGAGTCACAAACTTATTATCCTAAGCACATACTTGTTTATGGGAGCAGGGGAGGCTCGTTGTTGTCTTGTCATGGGTTCTGGCTCTTTCCAGACCAACTGATTAGAGGTGGGGATCGTGGAGGTCTAAGCACCACACTGAGTCCAAGACTCAGGTGTGGGGGCTTGGAGTCCAAGTTTGGATGGGGACATGTACCCCTTAATAGGAGAGTGGTGGGTTGGTCCTGCTTGTGCCTGGGGTACAAGTGGGGCGTGTGTTTCGGGGTACCCAGCTGGGCACATTGATTCGCGAATCACTGGGTAATTCGGTATGACTTGTCTACACTCTAGCACCATAGTAAGAACTGAGAGATGAAAGATGGTGACATGGATCTGTTTGCTCAACTCTTACTTGAAAGTAGAAAAGATGCTTACCTTGAATGGTTAGATAATGAACTAATCATGACTGCTAATATGAAACATACATAAGGATTCACTACTAGTATTGCTTTCCGCAAAAAGGAAAACCAGCAACCCAAAAACCTTATCATATCCTTTGGAGTCGGAAAGTTATTCCCACTAGTCAGGTAAGTCTTGCGAGTACATTGTGTACTCAGGGTTTATTTACCCCTATTGTAGGTGCAGCTTGAAGAGTAGCTGTTGTGTGGAGGATTCTTCTGGTGGACACAGACGGATCCTTGTATTCTACCGTTAGATGTTTATTTTAATTCCACTGTTTAATTTCCGCATTCTGAACTTGGTACTGTAATAATGTATTTCTAAGAACTCTGATTGTATGAAATGGACTAAGTATTGTAAACTCGTTCTCATTATTGAATCCTAGAGGAAAATTGTGGATTATTCGAGTTCTCCCTTGGTGTGTGCTCGACAGAACTGCTCGAAGTATCTCATTTTTGGGGTGCTTAGTGTCTGGTCGAAGGCGAGCGCCCCTGGAAGTGTG
Organism: Miscanthus floridulus; assembly: GCF_019320115.1. Taxonomy (NCBI): domain Eukaryota; kingdom Viridiplantae; phylum Streptophyta; class Magnoliopsida; order Poales; family Poaceae; genus Miscanthus; species Miscanthus floridulus. The sequence goes on from NC_089594.1 coordinate 41,231,217, forward strand.
CTATTTTGGGCGGTTCTACAACATTCGCATACCTGAGGAAGCCATTGCACCCACCAACATTAAGATCTAATCAGATTTGACATATGAAGAGAAACCAATCTGAGTGCTAGAAGAATTGGAAAGAGTAACACGGAGCGAGGTCATTAAGTTCTATAAGGTGGTGTGGAATAACCACAGTGAACAAGATGCCATGTGGAAACGGGAGGATTATTTACGTGAGGTTTATCCCGCCTTTTATGAGGAATGGTAGGTCTTTCAAATCTTGGGATGAGATTCCTATAAGGGGGAGGGGATGTAACACCCTAGTGTTAAGCATTGCATTTGGCATTTGCATTTCATGATCATAATCATCATCCAGGCATTCATGAGCATGAGCATATAAAATTTCATTTCATTCTTATACCTTATCACATGAAATGTTGATTTTATATATATGCTTATGCTTGAAATCACATGTGACCAATGTATGAAATGGTAGTAAGGGCACCAATATACCTTAGACACATCTAGAATGATGAATGGAACAACTTTTGTATTCATGCCATGGACCAATTTTGCTTCTAAGTGTTGGTGTACTTTGAAATGTCATTTTCATGATACTAGTTTGACCAAAGTTGAACAATAGCTTAGATTGTTTGCATGGCTATGTGACCTAAATAAAAGGTGTAGTTCACATCAAGGGTAACAAACTTTATTTAAGGGTCATGAGCTAATTCAGTGTCTAACATGGTCAAATAGAGCTCACAAGTATCAATAAAATGCTGTTTTTAGAACTTGAAATTTCGCTAAGTCTTGAAGCTGTTTCTAGTTTCAATGTAGCTCACTTTAGAGCTTTGTAGTCTAAAAACCATTGTGAATTAGACAAAACTCCTTTAAGAAATCTTGTAGTACTCACATATCTCTACAATTTTTATTAAGTAAGTTTTTGCAAAATCGCCATGGATTAGGAGTACTAATCGCTTGAAGATGCGCTGTTAGTCGGGTTCAGGGTGGGCTGAATCGACGCCGCGCGCGCGCGTCGTGGCCGCCACGCGGAGGCTATTTGCAGGCATCAGGCCCACGCATTAGGCCGATGCTGGCAGCAAAACGGTAGCGACACACCCTCCCTCCTCACTCGCTCTCACTAGCCTCTCTCTGCCTCTCTCTCGCCCTCGCCACGCCCGAGCGAAGCCGTAGCGCGCTGTGCCATTACCACCGACCTTCGCCAAGCTCGCATGCCACCGCCACCATACCATTGTGCGATTGCTCATGCACATCGCTCGGACATCACCTCCTCCACCTCGCTGACCCGCCATTGCCTTAGCTCGAGCCAAGGTAAAGGCCTACGTGACGTTGTCGTCGCCGCCATGGCCACAGAGCGCCACCGAGCTCTGAGCTACCATGGTCTGCCCTATCCACCGCTCCTCCTACCTCTTTATCCCTAGTTCTGTCATCATCTTAGGTAACAGATGCTCATGTTGTCATTTATTTAACTGCTACTGCCACCATCACGTGGGAATGCGCGACGCCGCTGTGCACGTCCGCCATGGCTGCAAGCACGCGCTCGTCGTCGCCGACTTCACCGGCCACCCTTAGCCCGCTCTAGTACCCATTACCATGTCGCCTAGAGATGTAGCACATTCCCCGATGATGAAGACCTACCTTCAACCACCATCTCGTTAGAACAGTGACACCACCGATGTGCTCTACGCGCCACCGTGCCGCCATGCACGTGGTTGGAGCTCACCGCCAACGAGTTTGCCAGTAGGTGCGCAAGAGTGAGGGGAACATGACTCCGGTGACCTCACCATCGGTGACCTCACCGTCAACGAGTTTGTCACTGGTCAAGCCGCGCCCCTGCTCTATGTGTCGCTGACATGTGGGTCCCGTTGACCCATGGGTCCCAGCTGTCAGTCAGTATTTGAAATGTTTTTCCTGATTTATTCTCACAAATTTGAATGCAAACTTCAAAAATTTATAACTGGAGCTGGGAATATCCAAATGGGGTGAACCAAATTTTGTTGGATTCATCTTGAAGTGCACTATTTGATAAAAATATGAAATATACTGTTTAGGGTATTTTTTGGGAGAATTAAATTAATCAAGATAAGTGCTTTTAAAATAGTTTCTATCTTTTAAATTTCATAACTTCAGCTAGGAAGGTGATAAGATTGTGATTCCTATTTTGCGGGTCTTGTGTTGACATGCTCTAGCTAGGAAAAATACTAAATCTATAGTAGGCATACTTGAAATATGGTCTTCATATTTAATCCTAATTAATTGCTAGTTTCTAGTAAAATTAATTGGGATAAAAATACATAACATATGATCATACAAATTTTTACACAGTATTTTCATACTAGGAGGAAAGTGAGAAAAATATTAAATCTATTGCTTGACACGTTTCACTATGCTAAACTATTTTTTGCTAAAATAAGCATATGTAACTTGTTATTTTTGTAGGGGTAGCTATACTTATCTAAATGACATAAAATATGTACAGTAGACTATTGGGGTCATGTTTACCTACTGTAATTTTCTAGGAATTTATTGAGCACTGGAAATAGTTATCCTTTAAACCACCTTATTATCTAAAGAAATTAATAAATGAATATAAATAAATTAGTTATGTTTAACCATGATGTTTTTTGTGGTGCTTGTGATGCATATGATCTGTTGATGTTATTAGTTAGGCTTGGAAGTAATTGATTGTATGCAACTAGTTAATTATTGCTTTATAATTCAACTAGATGGCTGCATGTATAGTTTCTGTTGTGGTGATAATTTCATGATGATAATTGTCTTTTCTGTAAAACTTGTTAATAACAAAGTTGTAGATAACTTACTTATCTACCTGTTATTAAATTTTCATAGTCATAGGCCTTATGGTTTAAGAATTATAGCTATTAGAAATCTACTGCCAGAAATGCATGCTCTCTAGACAGATCTGAAAGATTGAATTGTTTGACCTAGATAACTGCTGAGTCATAATAGGATGATTAAAATAAAGTTGTAGGCAATTTCGTAAGATTTCCATAAAGTCCACAACCATGTTATTTTGATGTGTATAACTCCAATTATGATCAAAACAAGTGGTTGTTGTCTTGTAGTCCAGAAAATAATTTACATAAGTGTTTGTTTAAGTTACTAGAGAAGAGATATGCACCTACTTAGTAAAAGAAAATGTAACTTGCTATCACCTTAATACAATGCTGCTGAGAACACTTATGAGGATGCATTTATCACATCATATCACATTATACATGTCGTTATATATGCATCCACGATATCTTATTCCATGATCATGCATATAGGATCGTCTGAGGGGATAACTCTTTTGGAGTTCAACGAAGAAGAAGAGGAGGAACAACAAGAGACACCTCATGACCTCCCTGAGTGCTCGGATCATTGGCCAACCACTTTTCTCAAAGGCAAGCCCCGAAGCATTCTAAGTCTCCCATGTTTTACAACATATCACTTGAGTCCTTTTATGTTTGATGCATTAGGTGATAATAGTTGAGTTGAAACCACTTGATGCATAGAACTACCTTGTCTAGATATATACACCTTTTATCCTGTGTAGGTCCAGGATCGAATACATGCTTAGCCTTGCTTAGACCGGTAGAAGTCAGGTGATTTCCTATCACCTGCGAGATATAGGTGGATACTGAAGCACGGTTGGCTATATTTGCTATCATGGAAAAGAACCATGGGGTGATATAAATGGAGGTCGGGTGGAGTCTATGTGTAGGTTGACTCATGTGAATCCGTCTATGCCAATTAAGGATCGTACCGTTGTTGGGCGCTTCTGATAAGATTGAAAGCATACCTCTCACTTAGCTAGCCGGATAAATAGTTCTGATAGCGAAGTCGAGTAGCTCAACTTAGGCCAGGCCCTATTCTGTTAGAGTGCGCACTCTGGATGGTAGTAAAGATGTGCGGGGAGCCAAACGTGAGCCCAAGGGTAGGCCAGGCCTGAACGTCCTAGCAGTTGGTTGTCCCTAATTGTGCAGCACTGGTCGAACCCATAAAATATGGACCTGAGTTGTACCAAAGGTGACCTAAGGTGACCGTTGATCTGGTCTGCCTAGGTTTGTGTTAGGAATAAATTCCCAGCTGGCTGAAATCGATTCGAATTGCCATCTCTCCCAAACAGTGAGAAATTTGGCTAGTACCAACATCGTAGTAACTGTATTATGGAATGATGGTTATGATGAACATGAAATTATTATACTGGCTATGGTTACTATTGTTATGCTATTAAATGATATACCACATGTTTGGTATATGTTAGTTGCTAATCTAGAGATGAATAGCTATAATTAACTTGGTGACCGAATTATGAATGTACAACTGAATTAGTCGCTTTTTATGCCAAATATTGTCAAGCTAGCTCCACTTATAAAGCCTTGCATAATCCTTGGAGTTACTTTATTTTTGGTTTATGACGGGTAAGTCTAGCTGAGTACCTTCTCATACTCAGGGTTTTATTCCCATTGTTGTAGGTGGTACAGTTTATCATGGCTATTGCAAGATCTGCTTCTGTCCCGCCATGGACGAGGAATAAGCCCTGGACAGGCATCTCTTATTAATCCCTCTCTTATGCTTTTGTGGAAGTGTGATCATGAGCTGGTACTATATTTAAACAATGTTGCAGATGTTGGTTTCAAACTTTTAATTTGCTTCCACTACTATCTTACCTGAACGTGGTTTGTAATAACTTTAATTTGTACTCTGATGGATGAACTGTATTTGTAAACTTTATGTAATGTGTGACATGTATGTTGAATCATGTATGATCTTGGTTGTATGTTGGTTGAATCGAGACCCTTCACGGTACTCGACGGACTACCGGGTTTATATGGGCTCAAGTATGACAATGCGACCGCTTGCGGGCTGCCATTGTACTTGTGCTCTTATAAATTGGTTGGTTCTGCTACAACCTAGATACATCATCTTCTTACTATTGCTCAGCCATTTAGCATCAGTGTCCTCTGAGCAAACCACACATCCTTTGTATCCTTTCATAACTTGTCCAGACAAGGAACCAAGGCCTGGTAGGTCAGTGATTGTTACGACTCTCAGATATAAGTGTTTTTGCTTGTACTCGTCCCACACCTTGACCTCCTTTGATGACAACATTTCCATTAGCTTGTCCACCACTGGTTCTAGGTACACATCAATATTGTTGCCAGGTTGCTTTGGCCCTTGGATTAGTAACGATATCATAATGTAGGTGCGCTTCATGCACAACCAAGGCAGTAGGTTGTATATACACAGAGTCACGGGCCAGGTGCTGTGATTGCTGCTGACCATGTTGAAAGGATTCATCCCGTCAGTACTCAACCCGAACCTTATGTTCCTTATTTCCCTTTTAAATGACTTGTACCTTGATTCTTGAATCACTAGCCCTCCACTGTGATCCATCTGCTAGGTGTTTGACCTTTCCATCATTCATGCGTTTTTTGGCATGCCACCTCATCAGCTATGTTGTCTTTCCATTCGCAAATAATCTCTTCAAGCGTGGAATTATAGGAAAATTCCACACAACCTTCTTGATGGTCTTTTGATCCGGTCACCTATCATCGCCTCAGTAGAGTCAGACTTGTAGCATGAGGTTTCGCACATCGGACACTGATCCAACTCTACATATTTGCCACGTACAATATGCAATCATTGAAGAAAGCATGGATTTTTTGTACTTCCATCGCTATTGGACAGATCATTTGCTTCGCTTGATATGTGTTCTCCGGCAGCTCATTTGACCATGGAATCATCTTCCTCAAATGAGTTAGCAAATCATCCAATCCTTTGTTGGATAGACCATTACTTGATTTGACCTCAAGTAGCAAAAGGTCGGCTTCTAACTTGGTCATAGTAGAACCATTGTACAACGATGTTTTTGCATCCTTTCTCATTTGCTCCAACTTCTTCAAAAAAATTTCATCAAGGAACTTTGGCTCCCCATCACGTAGCATCAAGACTTTAGTATCCAGCAAAGTGTCATGGCCTGTTTCATTGATGGTTTCCTGCATGGTTTCACTCACCGTTTCATGGATGGTTTCCTGCATGATTTCACTGATTGTTTCATGGATGGTTTCCTGTAAAGTTTCATTCACCGCTGTCTCCTGCAAGGGTGCCTAGATGGTTTCCTCAGGTAAGATCTCACCCTCCTCGCCATGCATGTTCCAAACCTTATAGTTTTCCATGGAACCCCTATGTATTAGATGAAATCGTCTATGCTCGATGCTCCTATATGTCTTTTCATTCTTGCAATCAACACATGGGCCATGTATGTATCCTTTACTTCGAACATTATTTGCTACATACACCTTGGCGGCTTTCATAAAAGAGTCAGTGCCTTCCATGAACGGGGCATACATAGTGTCCAAGTACATCCACCCACGATCCATCTGTGAATAACACAACTTTAGTGACATAGGTCAACTAGTCATTCAATTTGAAACAATCAAACTATAGGATACACACTGGGCATAGGGTAATTTGGTGGGCATGCAACAATCAAGAATAAGAAGCCGCATCCAAAATCAAGAAGCGCTTTAAAAGGAAGAAGGATGATTTTCTGTCATAATTTAACCACAGGGGCCGCATTCACAAAAGAGTCAATGCCTTCCATGAATGGGGCAAACATAGTTTCCAAGTACATCCATCCACGATCCATCTATGAATAACACAATGCAACTTTAGTGATCAACATAGGTCAACTAACTAATGTGTCATTCAATTTAATACAATCAAACTATATGACACATATTGACTGTAGGGTAATTTGGTGTGCATGCAACAATGAAGAATTAGAAGCTAGCTGCCTCTGAAATCAAGAAGCACTCTAAAATGAAGAAGGATGTTTTTTTGTCACAATTTAACCACAAGAACTAAGGTAGCTACACGAAAAGGGTTGTTACTTACCAACCATAGAACATCCTTAAAAATTGACAGCCTTTACTAGCAAACGGTCGCCAAAAATGGTGGAGGGAGCCATGGCTGAAGAAAAGTTGACCGAGTGAAGAAGAAGAGGAGGGAAATGGGGTTTTCATTGCTCTTACAGCCATTTACCACCGCCGGGTTAACTCGACAGCCGATGGCAATACCCATTTTTACCGCCGGATCACAACCTATGGTATTCGATGTCCGAACAAACCGGCGGTAAAATTTCTTATCACCGCTGGCATGGCAGGCGGGAAGACATCGCAAATTATTGTGATTTCCTCTACCGAATCATAAGACCAACTGATGGTGCTAGATTCTTTCACCACCGTATGTAATGGTGGTGCATCCATCCATCTTCAAACTATTGGTGAAAACTTCTTACCTATGCTGATTTCTTAGCGCTTCATGCATCAGATGAACAACCGGCGGTGCTAAACGTTCTATTGCCGGTTCGGCGTACGATACAGTGGAGAGGTCTAGCAATTTGTTCGCTACCAGATCATACGGCAAGACGGCGGTAAAAACTTTTATCACTGTCGGTTAATCAACTAGAAAGGGGCCCTCAGGTCATGGGCTGGCGGTGATACTTATCACCACCAGTTGTCTTAAAATCGTTGGTGAAAGCCCCGAGGGTGATTAAAGTTCCTATAGTAGTGCAGAACTCCTCATGTACCACATGGGCTACATGGGCCAACAACACAACTACTATAGGGTTCTAGCGGGATGGGGTGTTACATTCACCCCATACGAAGCAGATGTCTAGGATCACCCCTTGGTACAACCCTCCACGAGCACATGCAGTAAGGGTTGACGCTCTGAATACCATCTGTAACACCCCTGTCCAAAATCTGCTTATATGGCCCAGTTCCTCACATAGAACAAGCCTGCATACGCCCTAGCTTACATTTTCGTCCTTGCTTCATGTAAAAGGGTTAGCCCGGAGGTGCTACATTTGGAGCGATAAAGATTATAAGTTGGCCCTCACCCTTCTAAACTTTCAAGGTTGTACTAAACCCACCAACTACAACTCCTCATGTGCCATATGGGCCACATGGGCCAACAACACAACTACTATAGGCTTCTACGGGCTGGGGTGTTACAGGGCCGGACACCGGGAGCCATCAGACGTGCAGGGAAGAAGGACGCGTCGGGGGCCATCGGATGTGCGGAGAATCAAGGAGGACGCGCCGGGAAGAAGGAAAGAGGTGAGAGAAACATGAGAGGAGACAAAAAGTTAAGGGCATTCTGGGCATTTAATTTTTAGTCTACTTTGTGAAGTTGTTTTGCTAAACGGGGCTAAAAACAGCTCAGCTTCACCGAGTAAGCTGCTCGTGAAGCTAAACCATCTTAAAAAATAGCTTCACTAGTGAAGCTAAGCTGTGCCAAACGGGGCTTTAACCTTTTTCTTCACTGTCGATCGTCTTGTGGGCACCGAATACTTTCACATTCACAAGCGAATAGACATGTTGTGCAACACACACGACATAACTCGGCACGGCACATCTGGTTTGCCATTAGCATAATCGAACATGTATCAATATGAACTCAACCAGAAAAACCTCAAGCATGTCAGCTCTTGTGTCAATCATTCATCAGTCATCACACATAGATGAGATCAATCCACTTTTCAACTTATCTTTTAACTTCAAAATAAATACATATAGAAGGTAGAATAATTCTATTCCATGGTGTCCACTCCCACACTATGTGCACGTTGTTATCATGCATTAACTGGCACGTACTCTCCCAACTACCATGCTCAGTACTCTCCCAACTACCATGCTACCTACCACGCACCGAATGGAACGCAGTAATACATTCCAATCATCCTACGTGTATGTGAAGCAGCGTGTATCACGTTGGATCTAAACACTATAAATACCACCAGGCTACAAACATCTCTCCTCACTCCAAATCCATCAAACCGAGCTCCATTTCTAAAAGCATCCCTTAGCAGCAAGCTACTACTAGCTACGTGTATTTGCTTTGGAGGGAAAAAGAAAGCATTTAAGATATATAGCATCATTTTCGTTCCCATGGGTACTAATGATAGAGCGGTCATTTCTCTAGTATTGTTCCTTGTGTGCATGGCTAGCCGCTCCTTGGGTACCACTGAAACTGAAGCCGTGGTTGAGCAGAGCCGCTCATTAGTCCCATCCATCTATGTGTTTGGTGATTCCATTGTCGATGTGGGAAATAATGATTTCCTGCCGCCACCTGCGCCCCGTGCGCGATTTCCATACGGCATCGACTTCGCCGGCACCGGCATGACAGGGCGGTTCACGAATGGCTACAACCTTGCCGATTTAGTCGGTATATATTTATTTACTATATATATATATATATATATATGCATGCTTGTATTTTGTTATATGTGGATATTCTTTACAGAGGCTAAAGAAACTCCACTCTAATGGCTTTTCAAATCGTGACTTTCAAGTCCTCAATCATATATTGTTTTTATATTTCGTGTGTAACTATAAAATTATATGTAGCAACATTACTTTTTCAGCACATCGATCATGCAATATATATAGCTTCCATACATGTATCTTGATTGTTATTTTCATATGTAGGGATGTTTAGGTAATACTATAGTACATTTGAGACTTCACAGATCCAAGACACAGCACAGTAAAGAATCACATTTATATTCCCTAATTAATTAATAGAGATGGATACATCTAGAGATCGCATTTGTAAATTGTTACATAGTCTCTAGACAAACGTCTGCCTCACTTAATCGTTTTCAAAGGCAAGAATTTTAAGGTGACCACCACATCTGTTCAGAGACTATTAACAGAGGCGAGTGTCTTAAAACGTCTGCCTCTGTTAATTGAATTGGTTAATAGAGGTGGTTGAAAGTAACTACTAACACAGATGAGCATTCTAAACTTGTCTCTAGAAATCGATTAAGTATTAACAGAGACATACATCTTATTAAGAGACTCGTCTCTAGAAATAGTTACATCAAAAAATAATTCACAACCTTTTCATATTAAATCTGATGAAGACAAACATTATACGGAAATTATAGTTCTTGATCCAATCTACAACTTCGTAGTTGGAAATAAGTTTTTTATTTGAAACTGTTTAAAGTGCTAAAATGTTGTTTTAAGTTCTTAAATGTTACAATTAAAAATTTTAAACAACCTCAATGTTGACATGGTCTATAACAAAGTTCTAGTTCTCAATACAATCTACAAATTTGTAGTTGATTTTTTTAATTTGATGTTGTTTAAAGTCACAAATTTTTTCGGACGTTCTTAGATTTTGAAATCCAATTTTAGAATTTCAAAACAACTTTGAATGTTCACATAGCTAATACTAAAGTTGTGGTGGCCGACCAGATCTACAAGTTTACTGTTGATAATTTTTTGATTCGAAGTTGTTTAGAGTTTCAAATATCTGTTTTAAATTCACATATTTTGAGATTCAAATTTTTGAATTTTTCAAACAATATCTGATGGAGACATGTCCTATACCAAAGTTGTTGTATGCCAAGATTTAAAACTTTGTAGTTAAAACTTTTTATTTGAGTTTTTTAGTAGCTAAAATATTCAAAGATTATGAAATGTTGATACAAAATATAGCATCGTATATATCCTTACAAAAGGTGCAATGGTAGGGACGTCGTTGTGTGAGTTGAAGGTTGCAAGTTTGAGTATTGAGAAGCACATTTTTCTTTGTGCGATACAAAGGCGGTCGGACTGTCCGCCTTGCTCATCGCTGAAAATACTCCCTATAGTAGTGAAACATATATAAATTATTGCAATGTTGATGGCTATTACAACAACAATTTGGATATTTGTGGGTATACACATGGTTAGCTCCTATACTGCTATACAGTTGCCATGCATGAGCCCATGAGCAATAAACAGGTATAGTATAGCAATTCATCAAAGTTTATTATATGTACAGCGCGACGTCTGGGGTTCATGAAGAGTCCACCTGCTTACCTCTCGTTGACACCGTTAACAAACCTTGACCTATTGAAGTGCCGAGTTGGTGCCAATTACGCGTCTGGCGGATCCGGCATTCTTAACACCACGGTATGCTCATATATAAGCTGTTTTTTTAGATTGAGAGATGCTGCTCATAACCTGTGTATACATTACACATACATATTATTGCTTCTCACGATGAGTACACAAATATATCCCGATCACCACACTAGCTAATAATTACTGGTAATTAAATTCAATCATATATTGTGTAAAAGTGGACAAGGAGAATTACATTACATATATTTGATAAACTAATTTCATATCTATGGCTGTCGGCAAATATGTATATGCAGGGAAATGGGACACTCACGCTGCAAAAACAGATCATGTTATTCTCCAAAACTAAAGCAAGAATGTGGCGGTGTGGCCGGAAGCTCAACTATATGATATCAAAGTCGTTCTTCCTTATTAGCGCCGGAGGCAATGACTTCTCTGCCTTCAGTGAAATGGGCATGGGCGAAGAAGATGCCCCAGCCTACATCAGTAGCATGGTCTCAACCTATGTCGAGCATATCAACGTACGTACGTGAGGGACCATATATCTATGATACAAGTTCATTATTGCGCATCAAAAGAATGCAACCAAAAAAATATAATATGTCACAATGGGGTTATTATTTTGGACATTGGCAAGGTCTATCAAATATTTTGTTACTATTACTTTCTATTAGAACACATTGACAGACCGTAGAAAATGTATGATTAAGAGACTAACTCTGTGGATTACACTTTGAAATGTTCAATCTCAATGTAAAGCAAAGTAATTGATGGTCAAAGTTTAGATACGTTTACCACATCCATCTATTGTTGCACACTTTTAATGTAGCCTGTGACATTATTTCTTACATAGACATCATTACAAAATTTCTTTATCCAGAACAACTCCAAGTATAACTCAATTTTGTTGTACAATATATGTGTAGGGAAAAATATAACAGAAGAACACCCCATGAAAAAAGTTTTCACAAAAAGAATGCAACAATGACATGGTGGCTACATTCTTTCTAAATAAACCGCCACGCACATACTTCGTGAATGCAGGCGTTGTACAAGTTGGGAGCACGGAGGTTGGGGATCCTAGACGTGCCAGCAATCGGTTGTACTCCAGGTTCGAGAGTCCCCATGGCCAACGGCGGCTGCAACGACGCCGCTAACTCTATGGCACAGAACTTCAACAAACTCCTAAGGCTTGAGGTGGCAACAGCCGTCGCAACCTCCATGCCCGACATGAAATACTCCATAGCAAGCACCTACAATTTTCTCACTGACTTGATGGACAATCATCTCGTGGCTGGTATGTTCAAGGCCATCGTTTAATTTGTGCAAAAATCTTATCTTTAGGTTGATTAATTCATCAAGATCAATTATTTAGTACTAGCTAGTATTTTGCAGTAACTAATGAACTGTTCTTAACACAATTAGCTGTGCATTTCTATGATCATATTCAGGGATCCCGGTGGTCGAGATGGCATGCTGCGGATCAGGAAAATTGAACGCGGTGGTAATGTGCAGCAAGCCAAACACGACTTATTGTTCGCATCGCGATGACTACATGTTCTGGGATATGTTGCATCCTACACAGGCTACATATGAACGAGGGGTGCTCGCAATCTTCTACGGCCTGCAGGAGTATGCGGATCCCATCAACTTTGCAGGATTAGTCAACAACGCCACAGATATAAATACTACTATGACTCCCAGCGTCTCTGCCATATAATAAACTTCTATCTCGGCCTGCAACTGCAACGTATCACTAGCAGAATACTATCAGCTTTTGGCAGGCATTATTTGAGAAGAAGTAATTCAGTTGAAATAATGTACGTTGTGTGTATCATCAGTATGATGGCAGTCTCTATCTATATATATGTGGGAAAATAAGGACCAGGCCAACAAGTGTTAATTAGCTGCATATGCATGGAAAGTAGCTGGAGACTGCAGCAATGTATTTCTTCGCGTCTTATGGATGGTTTTTTATTTCTAGAATTGTGTTTTGAGTCGGTTTTGTTTTGTAAACTCGTTCATGCAGTCATCGTGGAGTTATTGTTGTAATAAAGTGGTCTGATTCCTCTTCTTCGAGGATGAAGCCGGATGTTCTAGTTCTTATAAGTAGACTCCCTACCCGCTTGCAGCTTGAACTAGTTTGACTTTTGTATTCCACATACTCCCCTCGGATTTTTTACATGTCATATAAGCTTTACCATAAGTCAAATATTTGTATCATTAACCATCGATGTTTTTACAAAAATTATATAGGTACATGACATAAAATTTATGTTTTTAGATTTAGTATGAGAAATACTTTCATAGTATAGAATTCATATGTTGTTCTTATATAAAAAGGATTTTAGATAACAATACTACAAAATTCATTTTCAGAGTCGGCCAAATGAGATTTCCAGAGGGGGGCGCTCTCCTGCCTCCATTTAAAGGTCAATATTAACCAGGATTTTCAGAGGTGTTATATAATGCACACCTCTAGAAATAAATTTTAAAAAACAAACCACAGCTTAGCTCCACTCAACTTTGACTTCCAACTAAACCAGCCTAGATCAAAGAGAGTCAAGTAGAGTGGTTCCTCGTCTTTCTATTCTAAGAGTTGTGCATCGAGCTCTAATTTTTCTTTGAACATCTATTGACTAAACATTTTGGCATCATCTTGCGTTAATATTCTTAACAGAGGCGGTTGTCAGAAGGCGCTCGTCTCCGTTAAACCTTTAACGGAGGCAGCCGCGCTATGACATCCGCCTCAATATCTGGTACATCCATTCTAACCTTTCTATACCCATTAACCTTGTACGTAGCGGAAAAAATATATTAAGACACATCAAAATGAGATGGATGGTGGCATCATGTATAAAATCTACAATTAACATTAATTAAAAATCTACAATTAATTAACACAAACAAAATAAAAAACATGACTTTAAGACATATAATGGCAAAGATCCCTTTGAACATCCAAAAGTGATCACCAAATGATTGAACTTATCTTCTGGGACATTGATCCATAATTGATTTATCAAAATTCACTTTAAGACCAATAATTCAGCAAAGGAGATGAGCAAGTCTTTTAGGTATCTCAACTGACACTACCCCAGATTTGGACATCACTGCCGGCCTCATCACTGCTGAATTTATGACAACCGGCAGTGATGTACCTTCACTATCGGTTATGAGCTTGAAAATGAGAAAATGATTGGGGCTGGGCTAAAACCGGCAGTGAAAGACCACATCACTAACCGGCAGTGAAAGACCACATCACTGCCGGTTTGTGACTTGAATCAACAATGTTTTGGCGGCCACTTATCACTGCCGGTTTAAGCCAAGAGCCGACAGTGATTTTGATCTATCACTGTCGATTCTAGCTAACAACCGACGGTGATAAGCCTACAGCACAAAAAGGCTGCAGCTGTCCTCTTCTTCCTCCTCTCTTCCATCCTGAGAACAGAGGCACGCGTTTGGGCCCTTCCCTCCATTATTGCGGCTGCTCTTCACCATGAAGCTAGCGCTTGGATTTTGAAGAATGGCTTGATCTTTTTGCTTTAAGGTTAGTAACAAACGTCCACTCCTTTGATTTTGTTGCTTAATTAGCTTCGTTTTGATGGCTACATTGCTTGATTCTCATTCTAGTTCTTTCTCCATTCTAGAGAGCACTTTTCCAATTGGACATTTGTGCAAGGCTCAAATTATGGTGAATCCATCATCCAAAAGGTTGGTGTCTATGAACACATTTAAATTCCTAGCTAATTATTCCATGGTGGTCAAGATCATCATTGTTAGTATGTGATGCTATAATTAGTTCTTAGAAGTAGAGTAGAATAGATGTTCTTTATTATTGTGCAATAATTGTTTTTTACTATGATTTTCAATTTACAGGGTCGGGGCTACCAATTTCAATTTTCCAATAATTAGTGTACAATAATGTTTTCCAAAAATGGTACTTTCGAGCTATAATTGTTGTTCATGAAGCTCGATTTCTTATTAATTCTTTGTAATTACTGTCTTAGTATTTTTTTATGCAGAGATGGATCAAGAGTGGATGCATCTGTCCTGAACGGACAAGCGGTACATGCATGGCGTTAGCCAGTTTATCACCGATGCCAAAGCCCATGCTAGGAATAGGAACCCTGTCTTCTGCCCATGCAAAGATTGCAAGAATCAAAGGAACTTTCGTCAAATTGAGTCTATACGATCGCACTTGATTACCAGAGGGTTCATGCCAAACCATACGATATGGACTATGCATGGCGAGGTTGGTGTGAATGTTCTGTAGTAAAACGATGATGATGTGGACATGCCTGACGTAGCCATCCATGATGCTGACGAGGAATCCGGTGTCAACACGGAACCTATGGCCACAGTTAATAATGTGTTTAGGAACACGCTAGCTGATGACACCGAGGATAACGTAGAGACCGGATGTCTTAGTGAAAGACAACTGAGAAAGCTAGAGAAAATAAGACAATATGGCACAACACCATTGTATAGGAATTATCCAATTAGCAAACTGGAAGCCGACATCATGCCGTTAGAGTTCAAATCGACAAACGGATTGAGCGATAAAGGATTCGATCAGTTGTTAGGTATAACAAGGAAAATGCTCCCATAAAAAAATGAGTTGCCAGAAAAGACATACTTAGCCAAGCAAACGATTTGCCCCATCGGCCTCGAGGTTGAAAAAATCCACGCATGTTCCAATGATTGGATATTGTACCATGGAGAAAAATATAAAGACTTAGACAAGTGCCCCAAGTGTGAAGCTCCATGGTACAAGGAAGGGCCATCAGATGAGGGTACCAAGACCAAAGGAGGTCCCGTAAAGGTCGTTTGGTATTTCCCTATAGCTCTCCAGGTGCATAGGCTGTTTGCATGTGCAAAGTCAGCCAAGCTGTTGCGCTGGCATGGCGAAGAGTGTAAGAAAGATACAATGATGAGGCACCCCACCGATGGGCATGACTGGAGGACTGTCAATACTATGTTCTATAAGGACATCGGTGGAGAGGTAAGGCACCTTTGGTTTGCTTTGAGCACAGATGGGATGAATCCTTTCGACTAGGTTAGAAGCAATCATAGCACCTGGCTAGTGACGCTCTGTATATACAACCTTCCACCTTGGGTCTGTATGAAGCGGTCGTACATCCAGATGCCACTACTGATCCAAGGGCCAAGACAACCTAGGAATGGCATCGATATATTTCTGGAACCAGTGATCGATGAACTAGTGGAGATGTTTGAAATGGGTGTGCCGGATGTTTGGGACAAGTACAAAAAGGAACATGTCACGATCAAGGGAGTACTTATCGCTATAATCACTGACCTACCAGGTCGAGGTTCATTGTCCAGAGAGAAGACAAAAGGCTATACTGGATGTGTCGAGTGCTTGGACGACACCGATGCGGTAAATCTGCCAAATAACTCAAAGATAGTTTATATGAGACACCATAGGTTCCTACCTAAGGATCACCCTTACCGTAGGAATAGAAAAGATTTCAACGGTACTATTGAGAAACGCTTAGCTCCAAAATATCGAGACAGGCCTACGATACTTCGAGAACTCAACAAACTGGAGGTTGTCCTTAGGAAGGGGGACAATGCAGTAGTAGCGCCTGATGGGAGCATTTGGAAGAAAAAAATTGGTTTTCTAGAAACTACCTTATTGGCCATTTCTAAGTGTACGCCACTGTCTTGATCCCATGCACATCACTAAAACGTGTGCGCTAACACTCTTAATACCTTGATGGACACCAGGGGGACATTGAAAGATTCACTAGCCACACACCTGGACATGCAACACTTGGGAATCAGGAAGGAGTTGCATCCCATGGAGCTAGAGAATGGCCAGTTTGAACTTCCAGTTGTGTCATGGACATTGAAGAAGGAAGAAAAGCGTGCGCTTATTTCTTTCTTCAATGAACTCAAAGTCCTAATGGGCTACTGTGCGAACCCAAAGAGGCTAGTGCACATGACAGAACTCAAGTTCAACTATGGCCCTATGAAGGCCTATGACTATCATGTCATTATGACTCAGCTGCTCCCTATTGCCCTACGTGGTATCCTCCCCCCAAAGGTTGCACCCCAATCATAAAGCTTTGCTCGTTCTTCAACGCGATCTCAAAAAAGGTCATTTATGTGTCCATGCTAGAATAGCTGCAGTGGGACATAGCCAAAACTCTCATTAGGCTTGCGATGCATTTCCCTCCGACTTACTTTGATATCTCATTGCATCTGCTCATTCATCTTGTTGACCAAATTAGAGCCCTTGGCCCAATGTACCTGCATCAGATGTTCCCTTTCAAAAGATTGATGAAAGTTTTCAGGAGGTATGTTAGGAATAGATTCGGGACAGAAGGGGGCATGGTTGAAGGATGGTCAACGGAGGAGGCCATTGAGTTCTGCACATATTATCTGGACATAAAAAGGGTTGGAGTTCTAGAATTTCGTCACGAGGGAAGACTATGTGGTAAAGGAACGATCGGGGAGAAATCTATTATAGTAGACATCCCTGTTTCTTTCAGACAGGCACAATTTGCTGTTCTCCAACAAGCTGAGGGTGTGATGCCATACATTAACGAGCACAGGCAATCGCTGCAAACTCTGTATCCGAGCAGGTCACAGGCTTGGCTAGAGAAAAAACATAAGGAGGAATCTGTCAACTGGTTGCGACGTCGCTTGCTTGGAATAAAGTTGGGTAATCAACTGGATGCCTTAGCTAAGGGACCTTCGAGTACATATCTTAATTACCAAGGGTATGAGATCAATGGATTCACATTTTACACAAAAAAGCAAGATGGAAAGAGCACATACCAAAATTGTGGTGTTCGTTTTGATGCTCACGACAAAAACGGCAACGTGCAGGCGACATACTATGGTTTCATAGAGGAGATATGGGAGCTAGCCTATGGTCCATTGAAGATAGCTCTTTTTCGCTGCCAGTGGGTCCGGCTCGAGGAAATCAACACTGATAGCGAAGGGTTCACTAACATTGATCTCACTAAGACCGCATATAGAGACGACCCCTTCGCCCTTGCAAGAGATGTTATGCAAGTCTTCTATGTAAGGGACAACAAGATAAAAGGAAGCCTAAAAGTAGTCCTAGAAGGGAAAAGGAAGATTATCGGTGTCGATGGAGTGACGGATGAAGAAGACTACAGGGGCTATCAGGAAATGCCTCCATTCGGGGCGAACGTACCCCTACCTATCCTTCAAGAGGGTGATGAACCTGCTTACGTATGGCTTGATCACAATAAGGCCCTCATTGTTGATGCACCTAAAGATAGTTAGATTATTATTAACTATGTAATCATTATTCGGACGTTGTTCACCAACTATGTAATCTAATTTATATTTTGTGCGCTTCTCTAAAATTAAATAATTGACTATGTAATCAAATATTGAGATGATGTTCAGAAACACTATTATTTGATAATTATAGACCATTAATTAATTATCATGGAATTAAATAATTGAGACACAAATATTTGTGTTATTTTACAATAAATTATATGTATTTACTCCCGTTCAGAGGATAAAACAAAAAACAAAACGTACCTTGACATACTCCCTATCATAGCGCAGCAGTAAAAGTCAGCTACTGTGAAGCCCGCGCCCTTGGTTTGAATCCTAGGTGTGGCAAACTTTTTTTATATTTTTACAGAATTAAATGAACCTCAACTTAAACTATAAAAATGATAACAAAATGTTTCCTAACGTAAATCCTCCTTGAACGCAGCAGTTAAGCCACTAATCCATCTTTCTCGCTCCCTCAGTTCGAAACCCAGGCAGGACAAAATTTTTTTATCTAGAGCCCACAGCAGTGGCTCTTATTTCAAAAAAATAAAAGCTGTCGGTTTGTCAAGCCTATCACTACCGGTTCTAAAAACCGGCACTAATGACCACTATCACTGCCGATTTTTTAACAAAACCGACAGTGATACGACAGTGGCTTTGATTTCAAAAAAAAAGCTATTGGTTTGTCAGGTCCATCGCGACAGTGATACATGGAATCACTGCCGGTTCTAAAAACCGGCACTAATGACTCATATCACTGCCAATTTTTTAACAAAACCAATAGTGATACGGCAGTGGCTCTGATTTCAAAGAAAAAAAACTGTCAGTTTGTCAGGCCTATTGTGACAGTGATACATGGAATCACTGTAGGTTCTAAAAATCAGCACTAATATCCCCTATCACTACCGGTTTTTTAACAAAACCGGTAGTGATATGAATATTCCCTCATGGACCAGCAATGCTCCCTCTGATTACCATAGCAAGAGCACTGCTCCCACCTACCACGATAGCTAGCGTATAAAATGGCGCCCTGCTAGGGAGCCTCTCCATGCATGGTTTCAGCCAGGGCTTATTAGCCATGATACAGTGTTTTCCTCTCACAACAAACCACAGATATCGTTATGCGTTGTAGTCCACCAAAATGGTGCACACAAGAGGTACTAGAAGAATGCTATTGAAGATAGAGCATTGCCGAAGATTGGAGATGCCACGAGATTCACAGAGCCATCCACTGCGGTGCGCATCTAGAAAAAGGCCATGTACAGACAAGGCGGATTCATCGATGCCACCTTGTCATCTCCAACCGGTATAGCTCGTAGACCACCTCGGTGCTGCTGTTTGACCCTAGTTGGTGCTAGAAGAATGCTACTGAGGTGGTTAAATTATAATATGTTGATACACATTAATTGTAACATTGACCTATATGCAAATAGGTCTTTGTTATCATATATGGAATTTTAGTGTAAGGTCTCTGTTATTGTATATGTAATTTATTTCTAATATTTTTGTTATTTTTTGATGTATTTCATTACTATCTAAATAAATATATCGTTGTTGTTAAAACTTTCCCACTGTACTATTTAAATAAATATATCCTTTACATATATGCACATTCATTGTCGGTTCTATTTACAAACCGATAGTGATATTCACTTTCACTGTCGGTTCTATTTAAAAACCGGCATTGATATTAACTTTCACTATCGGTTCTATTTAAATACCGACAGTGATGTCCATGCCCCCCTATATAAATCAAACCGCCAGCCACATACATTGATCCCACCCACCCATGAACTCTCACAGTCTCATTTCTCACGTTTCACTCTCACTTCTCAAGAAATCCACTCTCTCTCTACGTGATTTGGTCATGGCTCCTTCATTTTTAATGGTATTGACATGTTGTCTTCTCCAATATTCTATCTATATTCATTTGATCTATATTTATA
The DNA here is from genome assembly GCF_019320115.1 of Miscanthus floridulus. Classification (NCBI taxonomy): domain Eukaryota; kingdom Viridiplantae; phylum Streptophyta; class Magnoliopsida; order Poales; family Poaceae; genus Miscanthus; species Miscanthus floridulus. The sequence continues at coordinate 41,251,387 of NC_089594.1, forward strand.
TTCATCTTTCTTTGCATTCTATATTTATATATATTCTTATTCCTTGCATTCGATCTATATTTAATTATGTTGCCATATTTTACTTGGAAGAATTTTTTGTGCATATATTTTATGTTCATATTTTTTTTGCATTTTATCGATCAGGTGGTATGAACAACGGACCTCCCCCACCACAAGAACCAGGTTTCCACCCTGGCGATGAGCCATTTGCTCCTAATGTGGCCATTCCACGATTCCCTGTTCTAGCTATTGTATGAAATATTTTCCAATATCTTTTGTTTTTTGATGCTAAAAAATAAGTGTAATTAGTTTAATGTCATTGTTGCATACATATATGTCGCAGACTATATCCCCAATAGATTGGCTATGAACAACACTTAGCTGGTTCTTTATCTCGGACATCATCGAGAACATGGCATCTAATGCAAGTGGTCGGCTATGGACGTGTGAACTCAGTTTTTCCATCCCTTTGAGGGCTGCAAATCATCGGAACCATATCCATGAGATGGGCAGACAGAGCCTGGACGTGATAAGTGCCCAATTCAGTGCCATGTGTATCTGCTTAGAGGCACTTCACCGTGTTTGCTATGATGTGCCTGATTTCTCGCACTTCAAGGTACTTGCTTTAAATGCTGGTGATATCCCCGTCCCGCAAGCAAGCGAATGGTTTGCGAGCTACAACCGTGCGAATGTGGTAAAATGGTTACTTATACCTGAGTCATGGTTATTTATTGTTTATTATTGTAATAACATTCTCTAATTTTTTTCTTTTTATCTGCATGCAGATTGCGCTCTAGGACCTTACCTATGCTGCATGTGGATTGTGGGCCGTTCTAGACCAAGCTACGGAGCAACTCGGGTACGATTGGGACTTCTGCAATGGAAACCTCGGCCAGCTCACTATAGAAGGACGCCAGTATTGCATAAGGATTACTAACAGGGGCAATGGTCATTTAGTAGGTTACATCTATGGCCGACCATTCTTTTGGTATTGTGAGGCACGAGAGAGTGCACTCATACGGTCATTGACCTTCATCGATACAAGCGGATACATAATCCATGACATCAATTACCATATATGGCTACAGAGGCATGTTAGTGTTCATGTCTCGGTCGATCCCGGCAGTGATTCTGATAGTAATTAATGTTTATTTAGCTAGGTTTTCAAGGTCGTAGTTTAATTGAGTTCTAATTTTAATTTGTACAGCTTGTGTATTTAATTATTGTCATGCATGTAATTCGTGTAACATTTGTTGGGCAACTAGAAATATAAATTCTGGGTCGTATTAGTCTCAAAATTATTCTCAGGCTTGCACGTGACACAGGTGAAGGAAACACCAAGTTTGAGATTTTCCGGAGATGGTTTGCTACTTTCTGAGGTTTAATTAAATTTTCGCGCAATGACACCGATTAATTATAGGTTGAACTGAATCTACCCATAAAAAGATCCAGAATGGTGCCAAACTTTTACATAGGCTCTAATGTGCCCTAGGGATAAGAATTTTGTGGAGGTCGATAAAAACATCTATTGCGTCCAAGATGTGATTCACCATCTTTTGTCTCATTCAGCACAGAGAAAAATATATTAATAAAAAAATGATCAGAAAAACCTCAGATCTTGTTTGGGGCCTTAATTTTTGTATACATGCTTGCCAAAAAATTTCAAGTCATTTTGACATAGGCGGAGTATATATGTTTCACAGAGGTACATGAGCCCTTTCATCGAACCATGACTATACACATAGGTTATCAAGGTTTCTGTGGTTCATATGCATTCCGGTGTCATATTGGTCTCAAACTTTTTCTTAGACTTGCACGTGTCACGTTTGAAGGAAACACCTAGTTTTGGATTTTTCGAAGATGGTTTGCTACTTTATGAGGTTTAATTGAATTTCTGCGCGACAACACCGATTAATTATAGGTTGAACTGAGTCTACCCACGAAAAGATCCGGAATGGTCCCAAACTTTTACACAGGCTCTAATGTGCCCAAGAGATAAGAATTTTATGGAGGTCGATGAAAAAATCTTTTGGGTCCAAGATGTAATTCACCCTCTTTTGTCTGATTCAGCACACAGAAAAAATATATTAATAAAAAAATGTTAGAAAAACCTCAGATCTTGTTTGGGGCCTTAATTTTGGTATACATGCTTGCCAAACAAATTTCAAGCCATGTCAACATAGGCAGAGTATACATGCTTCATAGAGGTACATGAGCCCTTTCATCGACCAATGACTATACACATAGGTTATTAAGGTTTCTATGGTTCATACGCATTCTGGTGTTGTATTGATCTCAAACTTTTTTTTAGGCTTGCATGTGCTACGTGTGAAGGAAACACCTAGTTTGGGATTTTCCGAAGATGGTTTGCTACTTTCTGAGGTTTAATTAAATTTTCACACGACGACACCGATTAATTATAGGTTGAACTGAGTCTACCCACGAAAAGATCTGAAATAGTGTCAAACTTTTACATAGGCTCTAATGTGCCCTAGGGATAAGAATTTTCTGGAGGTCGATGAAAAAATCTATTGGGTCTAAGATGTAATTCACCCTCTTTTGTCTGATTCAGCACACAGAAAAATATAATAAATAAAAAAACTGATCTGAAAACCCTAAGATCATGTGTGTGGTCTTAATTTGGGTGTACATGTTTGCCAAAAACATTTCAAGCCATTTCGACATAGGTGGAGTACATGCTTCACAGAGGTACATGAGCCCTTTCATCGAACCATGACTATACACATAGGTTATCAAGGTTTCTGTGGTTCATACGCATTCCGGTGTCATATTGGTCTCAAACTTTTTCTTAGGCTTGCACGTTCCATGTGTGAAGGAAACACCTAGTTTGGGATTTTCCGGAGATGGTTTGCTACTTTCTGAGGTTTAATTGAATTTCCGCACGACGACACCGATTAATTATAGGTTGAACTGAGTCTACCCACGAAAAGATCTAGAATGGTGCCAAACTTTTATACAAGATCTAATGTGCCCTAGGGATAAGAATTTTATGGAGGTTGATGAAAAAATCTATTGGATCCAAGATGTAAATCACCCTCTTTTGTCTGATTCAGCAAACAAAAAAATATAATAAATAAAAAAACTGATCAGAAAAACCTGAGAAACTGTGTGGGGTCTTAATTTGGGTGTACATGCTTGCCAAAAAAATTTTAAGTCATTTTAACATAGGAATACACATGCTTCTATTTATTCAATATATAAATTTTTTTAATATATATAAACATCACCGTCGGTTTCAAAAAACCGATAGTGATGAGACGAAACTAACAGCGATGCTGGTTATCACTATTGGTTTATTTTGAAAACCCGCAGTGATATATAAAAAAATAAAAAATTATGCCAGCCCTCGGGTTCGAGCTCGGGTCTTAGGCAGCAGAGTTCTGAGACGTAACCACTGCGCTAGAATATGATGTGTGTCAAGGCTAATTTATTTTTTATTTTTGACCTTTTAGTGCGCTTAATAAATAAGAAAATTAAACCAAAAAATTTGGGCCGCCTGGGACTCGAACACGGGTCTCGGGGGCTAAATTACGAGGTCTTAACCATTAAACCAGTTGGAGAAATTAAAAAGAAAGGGAAAAGATATCCTACTTAAGTGGTAACTGCTACACCGCAATCACTGTCGGTTCAAAGAATAGCCCGGCAGTGATATTTCTTCATCACTGTTAGTTTAGTCTTACAACCGACAGTGATAAACCATTTCCCAAAGTCATTTAATAATTTATAAAATTAAACCAAAAAATTTTGGCCGCCTGGGACTCGAACACAGGTCTCGGGGGCTAAATTGCGGTGTCTTAACCATTGAGCCACTCGGAGGAATTCAAAAGAAAGGGAAAAGATATCCTACTTAACCCCTAACTGCTACACCCCCATCACTGCCGGTTCGAGGAATGGCCCGGTAGTGATGTTTCCCCATCACTGTCGGTTGATAATTAGAATCGGCAGTGATGAACCATTGGTATAAAAGCAAGGCACGGGTTGAAATTTTTTAAATTCATTTCAACCCCACGCCAACCCCTCCCCCCGCGCCACCGGAGCACCACCCCACGCCCACGGGCACCACCGTTCCCCGCGCACCCATCCACCGCCCCCGCGTCGCCATTCCTAGCCCCGCGCTCCTCTTCTTTGACGTCGACACCCGTGCACCGCCCCACACCGGAGCACCGCCCCTCACCATCCACCGCCCCACGTCGGAGCACCATGTAGTATGTGCCCTCGTTCCTCGTCCACAATTACAGCCGTGCCCCTCCTCCTCCACGCCTGCACTCCCACCGCTGAGGCCTTCAAGAGCGCGCTGACAGCTGGTTTCCCACCCCGATGGTGAGTGCGTGGCTCACTGTCCGCTATGTGTTTGATGAAATGCCCCATGGTGAGTGCAAGGGCCCTGGATTCTGTACTTGCTTATGATGCTTGCGTCCGCCTTTGCCTTCACGCATGGGCTAGAGGCTATATGGAAGCTCCTGTTTTCTAGAAAATGAATGTACGCTCTTGAGAAATACATTCAGGTAAGTTAAATCTTGCACATAATTGAAGATAGGTCACTAAAACCAAACTATAAGGACTGCACTAGATATTGTATCTGCACCATGCTCGCTGCCTCTAGCAACTATCAGTTCTGTCTATGATGAGGAATTGAGGATAGCCATTACTTTGTGTTTTGCATTTATAGGGTCAGGTGGCAGCACCCAAAAAACCGCAATTGTGCAATGTAGGAACATGTCTATTCTATTATTCTTCTTGGTTATAGCTGCTGCTGTCCACTATGATATGGGATTTTCTTTAAATTAATTCACCATGAAATGATATTGACTGTTGAGGCACATCGTGTGTTTTTGTTCAAGGTCAACTATACCAAAAATCGATAGGTGTGTAAATCCTACCTGTTCTGTGTGCTATATAACCATGGCTATCAAAATCATTCGGCTTGCATGATCCTCCATGGTTCCTATATAATTTTGGTATTATGCATCAGTATACAGCCTATAAAGGCTTGCAATTAGAATGAGCTTAACCAGATGTTGGTCCACTCCATGGTTCCTATATAATTTTGGTTTTGTGTTGAATGTTGGCATTTTAAACAATTGTTTTAACTTTTTAGACGAGAAAGTCTTTGTTACAACAACAACAAAGCCTTTAAGTCCCAAACAAGTTGGGGTAGGCTAGAGTTGAAACCCAGCAGAAGCTATCAAGGTCCAGGCACGTGAATAGCTATTTTCGAAGAACTCCTATCTAAGGCTAAGTCTTTGGGTATATTTCATCCTTTCAAGTCTCCTTTTATTGCCTCTACCCAAGTCAACTTCAGTCTTCCTCTACCTCTCTTCACGTTACTATCCTAGCTTAGGATTCCACTACGCACCAGTGCCTCTAGAGGTCTTCGTTGGACATGTCCAAACCATCTCAACCGGTGTTGGACAAGCTTTTTCATGCTAAAATCATGAAGAATAATTTAATTTGTTAGATGCTACAAGTACCTCCTCTCACAATGTAGCTTGCTCCATGCCTCTTTATCTAGATAATATTTGTTCATTAGCTGTATGTGAACTTAATATTCTTATACATCATGTTTGAATGACAACCTAATTTACTTAAATATATAGGCAACCATGGTATGGTATGTAGTGCATGTTGGTCACGTGCCTGGGATTTATCGAACCTGGGAAGATTGCTATGCTCAAGTCAATCACTACCCTGGTAATTTGCACAAAAAATACAACACAGAAGCTAAAGCTTTGAGGGCCTACTATAGTCATCCGGCCTACCTTGTAAGCCATGGGCAACTGGCCTACTATGGTCCAATGAATGCAAACCATGGCCATCCGCTGGCACTAGAGATTGAAGAGAAGCCACCCGCCGGAGATGTGAAGATTAGGAGAATTGCTCCTTGGTCTTGGAAAGATGTCATGCTTTTATTTGTAGCTATGGTCATTGCTTTTCTTATTTGGAAGTTGATGTAGGCTTAGTTTCATAGAATAATAGGTGGACTTTGTTGTATGTGGTCAATCAAACAATAAATTTGTTCTAGGTGAACATATGATATTATTGGACTTTGTTGTATGTGGACTTATTATTAGACTTTGCATTAAACATATTATATGTATATATATAATATGAACATATGATATTATTAGTTGTCCGCAGTCAAAACTAACCATGATCGTGTCACAGCCATGACTCGCCGTTGCCTGTTACCCCATCACCGAAGAACAGATCGGCAACAAGAAGCGGCTGATATCGCTGGGATGGGAGAGCCGCATGATTCGACAAATGGTGACAGTGTCAATCAGGACGGTGAGAACGAGCAGCCATGGACCCCGTCCGGCCTGCTTGAGCTGGGTAAAAATGACCAAGATGGCCAGGTAACTTTGGTATCATGTGACTATGTAGCCACACACTCTAATCAATTGAGAGGGTCATAGCTTACTTGGTGTTTCCAGTAGGAGCCTCCGCCGGCCGAGGAGCCAGAGGGTTCGGTTAGCAGGAAGGCCAGATCCAAGTGAGGCATGTCAAAGATTCCTGTTGGTAGGAATGCACACTAGCACATCACTGAGTTTGATGAATTCGGGGATCCACTCTCACCGCCTATAGCTTTGACCAAATACAAGACCATCCTTAGGTTACTTGTAAGGGACTTCATCCCGATTAGGTACAGGAAGTGGAATGGGAAAAATAATGACCCATGGAGGGTTCCCGAAAGTGAGAAGGATTACATATGGGATATCAAGATCCCAGAGTATTTCACTTTCCCAATGGAGTATGATAAGGAGGTAGTCAAGAAAAAAGCAAAAGAAATCATGGGGACATGCTTCAAGAATTTCAAGGGGACATTGTACAAGAATTTTGTCCTCCAAAATAAAGAGCCAGATTTTGATGGTGGACAGTTTAGCAAGCAGAAGGACTTCTGGTAGGATTTCAAGGAATATAGGTTATCCAAGGAGTACTTAGAACTGAGCAGGAAGAATAAGGAGAACTCACAGAAAGCGACGAATCCTCATCATCTCGGCTCTCGTGGCTACGCCAAAAAGATACCAGAATTTGAAGTAGAACTTGAAAAGATGGATCGCCTTACTAAGGAAGGCATTCAGGTTGAGACCGCCCATTGGGAGCCAAGATCGGTATTATACTGTATGAGGAGGAATGTATGCCACGCCAAGGATGGGAGCTTTAGCTCCACAAATCCACCCATGAGCGAACTCATCTAAAGGATCTCCCAGGTAACTGAGGAGGTGTGGCAAGGGACTCACACTTCTAATAGGGAGAAAGACGTGCTCACCCAAGCACTCGGAACCAAGGAGCACCCTGGTCGCACTAGAGGAACCAGTGTTGTTCCTTAGAAACTAGCATTCCCCGAAGAATCTCACACTTACCAGAGCTGCTCGAGGGGTAAAGCAGATCAGGAGGCAGAGTGTTTGAGGCAACTAAAAGAGATGGAAGACAGAATGGATGCATGGATTGAGGAGACTGTTAAAGCACGAGTCCAGCAAATTTTGCTGTCCAAGGGGTCAGGAGTACCCCAAAACCCTACTCCTACTGCTTTTAGCCCACAATTTAGGGGTCGCAGCAGCTATGGATCGACCCCGCTCAACGAAGAAGATGCGAATGTGCCTCATCCGGTGGACGGCATCACTGAACCCATCAATGTCAAGTTGTACATCCGTCAGGAATGGACAAAGGACAAGGTGGAGCTCGGCTAGGCCTAGCCTACGGGAGATGGGACCATTGATGGCCGCCCAATTCCACTAGGGTACGCTCGCGTCACCATTGATAGAATACTTGATAAGAAGTATAACAAGATACACATTAAGTACCCCGTAGTGGAAGACATGCCAAAACTTGGTCATAACAAGGGCTCTCAAGTGGCATGGCGCAAGCGCTTCATTAAGCTTAACCACCAATTGTCCTCTGATGATGAGGATGACTGTGAGTCTTCGCCCACCCACGATGATCACTCACCATCTCCCAACAGAGATCACTCCCCTCCTCATCCCTTGCCATCACCCCTGAGAAGATAGAGGTCTCCTTCTATTCCTTCTTATCTGACTCCATCTTCATCAGCCCCGAGAAAAGAGAAGACTCCTCCTCCTCCATCTTCATCAGCCCCGGGAAAATAGAATTCTCGTCGTCATCCTCCTCCTCCACCTCAGCCCAAAACAAGATCAAAGGTATCCTCGCAGTCGTAGAAAAGGTCCTTCAATTTAGTCGCTAATGCTCCCAAAGTGGACCAACAAAAAAGAAAAGGCCGTTCAGTGGCAGCGTTACAAACTTGATGGAAGGAAAATTTACAGCACACATCTCGAAGGAAGATTATGTTAGTTTCTTCAATCTCTGTGCCTCACTGCCTCCGTGTTTGTTGAAGTCTGAATTCGAAAGGCAAACACAGAATTAGTACGCTACAATAAGAGCCGATGAAATACACAATGAAGATTTAAGAAAGATACAGAAGTATGTCAAAGACAACCCTGAATTAACCATGGAAGAGGTTGCGGACATCTATTATGATGTACAAGGGATGGGAACACCGGCAATGAAGTATGAAAGGGGTAATCTTTTGGTTCCCGATGACGAGTATAAAAATTTGACAACATATATGGACCAGTTGCATGAATATTACATGGGTCAAGCGACTTTGGTTTTGTGGTTCTTATCCGTTTGCCATATGTTTTTCATTATCCTGAAGAAGAGAAGTTTGATGTCGAGTGGGAGTGCTTGTTCCAGCTATACCAGAAACGCTCTCTCGATTCACAAATGTTGACGTTGTGGACTATGTAAGTACCCTACACACATGATATTATAATTAACTACTCTCTCGAGACACAAATTGTTAACTTTTGACTAATTCCCATGATTTTATGTAGGTGTATAACAAAATTTTGCATACTAAAAAGCAAATAGGATAACATAGGCTTCCTGGACCCCTTGCGAGTCAATGAGAAGACATGTTTAGGCCTCTGTAGATGTGATGTGGAAGACTTGAAAGATAGATTGATTGCTGTTTTTGATGAATTCAAGATGAAGAACAAAATCTACATACTTCTAGCCTACAACTGCGAGTATGTGTTCTCGGCTTTTAATTTTATGCCTCGTTTTTTGTTAAGATTATTCGATAATTAGGATTCTATGATTGCAGCAACTATTTCATCTTTATTTATGTCAATCTTGCTAAAAATCTAATCGAGGTGTGGAACTCGAAGAAAAAACCATTTCATCATCTTGAGTCACCGGTGGCAGTGCTGAATTAGTAAGCGATCATAATAACATATTATTTTCTAGTTACACATGCCACTTTCTAATGTTTCTCCTTTTAATGTTGCACAGTGTCCGAAGAAGATATATTGGTGGGACGCAGGTCCCATTCAAGGTTATCGAAATGGAGGGGAAGTACCTAAAATAGACGGCGGGAAACAATGAATGCGGGTTTTATGTAATGTGGGCAATGCTTCGCTATATCGGCGGGAAATCGGAAGAAGCAGATAAGTTGGTGTGTATAATCCCTATTTCATTTATGTCTGTTAATAATTCAACAAAATGATTTACTGATTCCTCTTTGGATATCATCTATTTTGAACGACAGCGCAAGAAATATAACCACGAAAGACTGTTAGACATGGAGATCATTGCACTGCAATCGGAGCTGGCAAAATTCATCTTAGCCGAGGTATTGGAAAAAGATGGAGTATTTTCCATTACACAATCCGTGAAGTTCAAGGACCAGTATGGCCCAGAGCGGCTCGCTAGATTATTGTAAGAAGTCCGAAAAGCATGCTTCATCTTATCGAATATTTTTTTTTATTTTGAGGAATCGAGATCTTGATAAGAACATTTGAACTATAACCGTAACATTTGTAATGTTTAATATTGATGGACCTATCGTCTACGTAGCGTATATAAAGTGAAACTCGATTCCACAAAAAAATACAAATTAAAATAAATTATAAAACAATAAAATACGAACAGGCCATCAGTGCCGGTTAGCAACAAACCGACAGTGGTGTCGTAACCATCACTGCCGGTTAGCAATAAACCGACAGTGTTGTCGTAACCATCACTGCCGGTTAGAAACAAACTGACAGTGTTGGCTTGCTCAACACTACAGGCTTGAACCATGAACCGACAGTGATGGTTACGATAACACTACCGGTTTAATCCATGAACCGGCAGTGTAGGCTTGCTCAACACTGCTAGCTTGAGCCAAGAACTAACACTCTTGAAGCAACCTTCACTGTCGGTTGGGACTATAAACCGGCAGTGTTGTTCAACTGGACACTGCCGGGTGGAGCCAGGAATCGACACTGTTGCTTGTAGATCAGTGTCGGTTTTTAAGGACCGATAGTGATGTCAACCCCCATCACTGCCGGTATGCCACTGTCGGTTCAAAATCCGGTAGTGAAGGGGTTTTTTGAACCGACAGTGATGTCTAGATCTGGGATAGTGTGATCAACATCCTCTTGCATAAAAATGAGGGTGTCCTCTGCGTATTGCAGGATGTGGAAGTCCTGGTCGCTCTAGTAAGGAATTAGAAGATGCAGATGGCCATGGTTGTTGGATGAGTTCAGTAAAGTTTGAAGGAAGTCATCAACCAACATGAAAAACAGAGGTGGCAGTGGATATCCTTGCCGAAATCCTCTACGGCAAAGAAAAACTTTACCCCGGCACCCCATTAAGTAGGATAGCTAATGTCCCTGAACGAAAAATAAGTTTCATCCAAGTTAGTAATTTAGGTGGGAATCCCTTTCTTTGCATAATTTGCGGTATTAGTTCATGCTCAACTTTGTCAAAAGTCTTTTCAAAATCAAGCTTAAGAATGATCAATTCTTTCATCTTGGATGGTTCAATGTTTTATAAAACCATATTGGTTCTTATGAATCAGGGCGGGCATTACCACGTGAAGTCTATTGGCCACAATCTTGGTGATTATTTTAATGGAGGTGTGGAGCAATGAGATGGGTCTGAAATCTGAAACCTTTGCTGCATCATCTTTCTTGGGAATTAAAGTGATATGAGATCCATTTATTCTTTGAAGATAGAAATTCCGAGAGAATTGACAACTTTATGCCATGGCAAGGCAACAAGAGATTATCTTTCAATGTGTAGCACTTATGAAGAAATTATTGGGAGCAATTAGAATACAACACAAGCAGCAAGATGGGGGAGGAAATGCATTCATGTCAAGTCTGAATTGGCCTTTTCCTTGGGCATCCCTCTAACCGTTGGGAGAACTCCAATAAGAACCTAGCCTCATACCCCCAAATCCCTAGCTCTAACCTTGTTGGTTCATTCCTTGATTAACAAGTACTTGAATTCATTTTAAACTTCTCCTAATTTTGTTATCTTATTACACTGCAACTGTACGCTTTGATTAATACCAACACATAACAACAAAACAAGAACAACAAAACCACTAGTCTAGTACCGTCACATAAACACAAAAGAGAGAAGTTTCAGCCAATGTCACGAATCGTTCGCAGCGAAATCCTCATCCCTGTCGTCGCCCTTCCATATCAAATTCTCTCCATTCTCGATCCTCCTCATCCTGGCTATCATCTCGTCAATAGTGATGTCGAACGCGTCCCTCATCTCCCCCTGGAACCCCACCCTGGGGTCCTTGTACAGGAACCTCGGGATCATCTTGATCACCTCCTCCCTCATGGCGGCCACCCCCTCATCCGTGTACCTACTCAGCTCCTCCTCGATGTCGACTCTCCCTTCCAGCACGTCTTTGGAGTTGATGAGCACGTAGTACCGGCGGTCGCCGTCGTTGCTTCTGCCCGGCTCTGGCTCGTGCCAGCGGTACTGCGCCTTGAGCGTGGAGGGCCGGTGGAAGAAGACGGGGATGCAACCGGCCATGACGCTGTCAATGGACGAGCGGCGCGCGAAGGAGTCCCCACGCGGCTGCAGGCAGAAGCGCGCGGAGGTGAAGAGGGAGACGAGCTTCCGCGGCGACCGGCAGGTGATGCTGCCCTCGAGGCCGTGGCTGCAGTCCAGCATCCCGCACCGGCTGCGCCGCGCCGCGGCCTCGCACACGTCGAAGACGCGGTCGCGGATGGCCAGCTGCCCCTTCATACGCCGCGCGCCCGCGAACGCCAACAGGAACGGGCGCGGAGCAGCCCCCGCGTGCGCCTGCCACGCGGCCACCTCGCCGGCCGACGACGGGTGGAAGTAGCTCTGGTACGGCACGGCGATGTTGGACTCGTACGTGAGCACCGTCATGTTCCGGGACTCCGGCTGGCCGAGGAAGTTGTTGCCGCACCCTTCGTCGCTGCCGCCAGGCTCCCGCCGGAACATCCACGTTGTCTTGGCGGCCACCATGAAGTGGTCGCGCCCGCCGAGCGCCGCCCACGTGCGCTGCGAAGACAGCCACCGCAGGAACGCCTCCGACCGGCCGTCGCGTACCGTGGTGTTGAACCCGCACAGGTGCTGCTGCAGCTCCAGCGCGGGGTAGTACTGCACGTACACCGCCGTCGCCGCTGCGGGGTCGTCGGTGAGGCACTCGTACCGCCGCATCCAGTTGCGGAAGATCACCTCCAGCGAGTACTGGTCCGTGCTGTACCTGCGGCGCCGGCAACACACATCCGTGAGCACAACCACTTTGTCCGGTCTCACAAACTTAAAACCAACATATCACCGGACACTGATGTGTGTGCTAGCTTACCATCCGGTGCTGGGGATGATATCTGTGTCACCGTCGCTGCCATGGCCGCCGGCGGGGCCAATCTTGGGGCCAAGCCCGGCATTGACCTTGATTGCACACCAGCCCCACATGTCGTCGAACAACGGCGAGCCGGCAACGCAGTCCCTGAGCATATCGAACCGTGATGGCACGTCCAGCATGTAGACATACCGTCCCTCGCACGATGGTGGTGACGACGGCGAAGGTGACGCCGCCACCACCGACGACGATGCTGACCGCCGTCTGTTGTCAGCCTCGACGGTCGGGGAGGGAAGGAAGCTTGCATCCAGCGCGATGGGGAGTACGACGAGAGCAGCGGAGCGGGGTGCTATAAAGGAGGAGAGCGACAGGTGGAAGTACTGGAAGTGGAGAAGACAGGAGAGGAGCCATGAGCTGAGTACGAGGAGCACTGCCGGAAACGTTAAATTTGCCGAGTGTTTTATGTTTGTCGAGTGTATTCTCTCAGTCACTCGACAAATAAGCTATTTGTTGAGTGCTGCGCTAAAAACACTCGACAGAAAAAAAACACTCGGCAAAGATGAGGTGTGCCGAGTGTCAAAAAAAATACTCGGTAAAAAGAGGTTTGCCGAGTGTTTTTTTTTTTTTTGCACTCGGCAAATAAATAAAATCTTTTTTCTGGGAAAGAAGGAGAAGAAAAAAAATAAAAAAAAACTTTGCCGAGTGCCCAGATCTATGACACTTGGCAAAGAAATAAAAAAAATTCTGGAAAAAAAGGAGAAGACAAAAAATGAAAAAAAACTTTGCCGAGTGCCCAGATCTAGGACACTCGGCAAAGGAAAATGTAACACCCCAGGTGTTTGTCACCAGTTAAGCAATGGGTTTGAGCACAAACATGACATGTTAAGTGGTGATGAAGATGAAAGATCAAATCTACAAGAGTGAGCTCCAACTTAAACTTGGACGACACACCCTTACTTACATGTGAACCCTTGTTAAGTTCATGCAAGAATAATGTTAAACATACCTCTCTCATGTGCATCACCTTAGTATCAAGCTCTCTTGAACATTGGAAAAGTTTCATGAAGTTTGGAATCAAAAAGTCACATGAAATGATAAGTCATATCTTTGCCTGAATTGCTTTATCAAGTGAATGGAAACATATGAAGTCAACCAAACCTTGTAACCTTGCTCAAACAACTCTAATTTAACTCTACAACAAAAGTTATGAAGGGTTCGTGTTGAGCGAAGGTGGAGAAAATGTCCGAAAATAATGAAAACCCTATATTTTGTAGCAGAAAGGACTTTGCGTTGATCGAGAAATAAAGTTGACTTCTGGACCAGATATGAGGTTTGACCAAAAATGAAAGTTGAAGAAAAGTTTGAGTATAACAAACTTTGTTAAAGGACCAAGTCATGATTTAGCTTCGAAATAGATCAAAACAGTGCTCAAAGTATAAGAGAAAAGCTGAAATCAACCCGACCGTGTTTGCAGTCCGGATTTCACCGACATCGACGTTGACATCCCACGTTCTCCAAATTTTGTTAAGCAACATGAGTTGGTCCAAAAATAAAAGTTCAAGGTTATGTTATGGAGAAGAGAATGCAAAAAGTTGCACTAAGTTTGATCGAGTTTTGACCTCCGAAAGCGAGTTTCCGTGATCGCTGTTAACATATTGACACTATCATCTTGGAGCTTAATTATCCGCTGTTACAGAGCTCAAATGGCCGGGCACCTTAAATAAGAAACGTAGAGCAGGCCGAGGTGAACAAACTTCGTTTATGGCCCAATGTCTAATTCGGCCTCGAAGCGGCCCAAAACGGCGTTCCACCTTGCCCACGCCGCTGCCCGCCACGTGCTCGGTAAAACGCCTCAATGGGCGGCGCGTGTCCAGGGCGTGGCCGCCATGCATAGAGCGCGCTCGCCATTGCTGTCGCGTGCCCTACTCGCTACCACGTGCGATGCACGTCCTTGCACCGCTGCGCCCTCCAGAAGTGAATGCCGAGCTTGTTCCCTCTCTCACTCGCACCCTCTCTGCCTCTTCCTCGCTCTCTGGCATCGCACTTGAGCTCCAGGGCGCGGCTGCCATTGATGCCGCCGGCCAGCTCCTGCTGCTGCTCACTTAGGCTGTAGCTAGGCCGCTGCTACACGCGGCTGGCTGAGCCAGGGCCCCGGCACGACCACAGCTCCCCTTCGCAGCCAGCTGGTCAGGCCCAAGCGAGCAGCGCCGTCGCCGTCCACCGCCGGTGCGCCCGTCGTTGCTGCCACTGTAGTACGCGGCTGTGCTGTCTCAAGCCACCGTGGGCCAAGCTGTGCGCGTGCGGGCCTTGGTCAGAGCGCAGCGCCGCCGCTCGCCGCCGCTGCCAGGCTCTCGCTGGCCGAGCCGGCCGGCCAAGCCTCTGCTCCGACTCGGTGAATAGGAAGAAGAAGGGTCTGATCGTAAATAGAAACTTTTTAACGTGTTCACTTTGTAAAATAGCCAGACACACGAAGTTACATTTACGGGCTTGGTTGATTTGAGTAAAGTCCAGGGTTCCCACAAAGGGCAAATTGTACTCGGCAAAGTCTTTGCAGAGTGAGGTACTCGGCAAAGAACACACGACAAAAAATTGATCGGCAAAACCCTCTTTGCCAAGTGTCTTTTATCGAACACTCGGCAAAGAAAAGCGACCATTACAACGCCGACCCCGTTGACGGTCACTTTGCCAAGTGTCAACCCTGCAGACACTCAACAAAAAAATTTTATTACTTTTTTAAAAAATTTCTTTGCCGAGTACCTTCTATCCGACCCTCGGTTAAGATGTTTTATTTTTTTCTAAAAATTCTTTGTTTGAATTTTTTCTTAAAAAATTTTCTTTGCCGAGTGCCCTCTGGCCGGCACTCGACAAAGTTTGATTTTTTTTTTTAAATTCTTCTGAAATTTTTAACGTGTAGACATTGTAGAATGCAGATTGCTACACCATTCTTTCCACAACACCACAAACTACAGGCTACCGAGTCACGACGGCGGCACCACCTATCCGGCCGGCCGCCTAGGCGCGCTCGCCATGGATGCGGTGGGCGAGCTGGATGTCCTTGGGCATGATGGTGACGCGCTTGGCGTGGATGGCGCAGAGGTTGGTGTCCTCAAAGAGCCCGACGAGTTAGGCCTCCGCGGCCTCCTGCAGCACAGCGACGGCGGAGGACTGGAACCGGAGGTCCGTCTTGAAGTCCCGCGGACCAGGCGCTGGAACGGGAGCTTGCGGATGAGCAGCTCCGTGCTCTTCTGGTACTTACGGATCTCGCGCAGCGCGACGGTGCCCGGGCGGAAGCGGTGCGGCTTCTCCACGCCGCCGGTAGCCGGGGCCGACTTCCGCGCCGCCTTCGTCGCCAGCTGCTTCCTCGGCGCCTTGCCGCCGATGGACTTGCACGCCGTCTGCTTCGTGCGGGCCATCGCGGGGGACTGGGGAGAAGGGGGTTTGCTCGGGTGTTTAAAACGGAGATGGGACTCTGGATTTGCTGTGGGGAATTGGAGCGAGACGAGGTGGTATCAATAGGAGCCGGGCAGAATTTGGCGCTCGGAGCGCGGAAAATTTTGGGGCCGAGTGGGGAATGAGGTGGGACGGGCGCCGTCGGATCGCGTGTGAATGGAGGGCTCCGATTGATTTGTCAGGCCTCACGCGGATCGCGATCCGTGGGTGGTGAATGGTAGCAAATGGGAGATCACCATCTGGCAGCTCCGCATCGGACTGGTTTTGCTGGTTGTTCACGGCTGCATGCGGCCGCACAGCTGGAACCTTCAGTACACGTGCCTACAGTACGCCCAACCAGGCTACTCGGCAAAGGTATTTAAAAAATTATATATAATTTTTTTAATTCCTCTCTTCGCCGAGTGCCAAATCAGTGGACACTCGGCAAAGAGCATGTTTGCCGAGTGTCAAAAGATGACACTCGGCAAACTAATATTTTTTTTGTATTTTGACCTCCAAACTTTTTATGTAGTCCTCTTAAGTACTTGTTACTCCATGTTGAAATTTGATACATTTTCCGAACTGTTTGCTATATTTAGTTACTTTATTTCGTTTACTTAATTTTTTTCGAAAAATATAAATTTGAATTGCATGTGGTACGAATAATGGAATTTAATGATTCAAAAAATGATAGTCATGTTACTGAGTATAATGTGTGGTCGTATCCAGGAACGGATCTGAAATTTCGAACATCTTGTTCACGAAACATGACCACGAACTTGCGGACGAATCATTTTTAAATTCTATAAAATGCAAACGAAGTCCGAAAATCATGAAACTTGTTAAGATGTCATGATATCGTATGTGGAAGATGTGATAAAAATTTGAGAAGGTTTGGTGCACGTTATCACGTACGTTGCTTACAAACCAGGATATCTCCACATGTGATATCTGATATCATATGAAGAAATATTCTGGTTTGTAAGCATCGTACGTGACAACGTGCACCAAACCTTCTTAAATTTTTATCATAGCCTCCACATATGATATCACGACATCTCAACAAGTTTCATGATTTTCGCACTTCGTTTGCTTTTTATAGAATTTAAAAACACTTTGCACACAAGTTCGCGGTCATGTTTCGTGAACAAGATGTCCGAAATTTCGGGTCCGTTCCTGAATACGACCTCACACTACACTCACTAACATGACTATCATTTTTTGAATCATTAAATTCCATTATTCGTACCACGTGCAGTTCAAATTTATATTTTTAAAAAAAAATCAAATAAACGAAATAAAGTAACTAAATATATAAAAAAGCCACAAAAAATCCCCAAATTCTAATTAGGAGTTCCTGGTACTTTAAAAGGGCTGCACAAAAAATTTGGAGGCCAAAAAACAAAAAAAAACTTTGCCGAGTGCCGGGGCATGGAACTTGGCAAAGGGGGTCTTTGCCGAGTGCCAAGAATAAGGCGCTCGGCAAAAATTTTTTTTATTTTTTTTAGAAATTTCCTCTTTGCCGAGTGCCTCAACAGGGGCACTCGGCAAAGACATTTCACAAAAAAAAAATCTTTGCTAAGTGCCGGGGCAGGGGCACTCGGCAAAGTATTTTTCAAAAAAAAAAATACTTTGCCGAGCGTCAGATCTGGAACACTCGGTAAAGACATTTCAAAAAAAAATTAAATCTTTGCCGAGTGCCGTGTCAGGGGCACTCGGCAAAGTATTTTCCAAAAAAAACTTTGCCGAGTGCCTAACAGCAGGTACTCGGCCGTTACGCGGGGTAGCCTATGCCGAGTGCCGCGATTTTGTCGAGAGTCTGTTACTTGGCAAAGAAGTCCTTTGTCGAGTGCCTTTTTTTGTCGAGTGTCCGGCACTCGGCAAATAACTCTTTGCCGAGTGCAGCACTCGTCAAAAAAGGTCTTTGCCGAGTGCCCGATTTTTGACACTCGGCAAAGGCTCTATTACCAGTAGTGAGTTGTCAATCAGATTTGGTCATTGAGATTCCCAGTGAGCCTCCCGAGGATCAGTGTCAAGATTCCAGTGGCTCTTAGGACGAAGATTAGAGAAACTGCTTAAAAGTTCTTGTTTCCATACATAAGGGGCCTGCTATTTGACTGAATACTGTGGAGGATTCGATGGGCTCAGGATGTGACCATGCTCGAGAGTTCAAGACACAATGTCTTGGATTTTCCTGATCCTCTTGCTGAATGTAGCTGGTTGACCTGCATGCATCAAAGTGTGTATAAGCACCATGGACCTTTTATAAGTTATCACACCGTTTCGTAATAGGGTTTAGGGGAATCAGTGTCGACAAGAAAAATAATAAGGTAGTGGCTCACAATGTCAAGAAGCAAGATAAAAAAGAAGTAAACCAAGCTAATTTGGGTGCCCAAAGATTCTATATCAACCATGAAAGGCACTAAAAAGGTTTGGATCCTAAAGAAGAAGTAGATTCCATGGAACTCGGAGAATTCAGAGACTTAGCATACTTACAATGTATATCAAGAGGATACATCACATTGGATCATGTCAAAGCCAAATGAGCTAGTGAAGATTATGGACCTAAATTTTAACCCCATGTTAGGTAACTAGATTTAAATTCATGTATTTTAATTAGCATCTAGTTTGCTTTTTCATATCTAGGATTGCATGAAGAAAGCGTCTAGCCCCTATTTGGGTTTTGGTAGTTAACGACAATACTTGTTACAACTCATATAAGAAATAAAGGTCTTAAGTTAGGCCCACAAGAATGCTTTGAGCAAAACATGGTGTCATGGTGGAAGACGGCATGAATGAAATGAAAGGAGCTCAAGGCAAAGGTACACAACATAGAGTTTATACGTTTCACCAGCCTACGGTGGTTATAAGTAAAATGGCCAAGTTTCAGGATATATAGCCGTACTATAAACAGGGGATTTTTCTATTGCAAATACTGTTGACTATTTGCCACTTTGTGAGATCATTCTTGTGCATTGCATTTAGAGTCGAGTGGCGATTTGAAATGCACGTGAAAAACCGTTCGAAACATTTTTGAAAATGTTAACCAAGTGCTAATGGTGATGATTATCCTGCGGGATGATATATGGAGTTAGCAACTTTTGAAAAATTTGGAAAGTGCTTTGAGAGACATGTTTGGTGGGTTGTTTTCTCCTCAGCTGGTCGGACTGCTGGCCCAAGTTCGGCCAGGCCTGATTGTCATGTGACTGTGGACTAGGGCAGGGCCGAGATGGCCAGTCTAATTAGGGCGCGGTCTAACTGTGGGCTTCCAGTCAGTCTGATCATTGGTCATGCGGAACGCATCTAGGAAATAGTGTTGGGCCTTGGCCTGGCTTATTGCGGCAAGTGGTTTCATCAGACCATGTGGTGGTCTGACTACCAAGGCCCTATGTGCTCCTACAAGAATCCGATTTAATGCGCGTGCCTTTTCTTGCATCAGGAGCTAGGATATGGTGCATATGATGCTCAGGAATATCTTGACCAGAAGATAACAGTAGAACAAAAATTTGCTTTCCACCATGTACCTGATCACCTGATCACCATATGGTTAGACAAGTTACTAGTGAATTTATAGATTTTGCTATAATCTGGTGGCAAGAATTAGCTAATTTGCATCGACAACCTGATTCATGGGATAAACTTAAAGAAGCAATGTGTGATCTTAGTCCTCCTTATAAACATGATTTGTGTAAGAAATTATTGCGCTTAGAGTAGGGAGATATGTCTATACATAAATACTATGCAGAGCTTCAAAAGGGCATTATTCGCAAAACTTTACTTTGGAACTGATTTTATGAACAACATGGTTGAACTCTCCCACATATTTAAAATCTAGTAGATGAAGTTGGTTCCACTCATTGACAGCCTCCGGTAGGATGACTACTTTCTACTATTCATGCCATTTTTAAAGAACCAGCCACAGAGCGCATGGGTCTTCTTCCATCAGATAGTCAGCCTTGAGATCAGGATGGATGTGGTTCATTATTATAAATAATGTATTGTACTTGAGAGGCTCATCCAAAGGAGCTACACCCTCTTGGGAGTTGCAAATGCCTAGTACATTCCGTACAACGATAGACTCACTTTGAGATCCATTGCCCAATTGGGGAAGTTGTGGCCATCAAGAGTAAGGGCCTCAAACTCTTTTAGCATTCAGTGTGCCTACATATGTCGGACCACATATTTGTTAAAATCTTTGACAATGTTGAACAAGCAATGCGAAATGCGAGTAATCAAGGTAAACTTGCAATACACAAAGGGGCATTCTCCTTTTTGTGGAACACAATGTAACACCCTAGGTGGTAAGCATGCATTTGGCATTGGCATTGCATGAGCACAAGCATCATTGATCATTCATGAGCATGAGCATCTCAAATTTTATCTCTATGATTGCTTATATCACATGTATTTGTCACTAAATGCTTTACATATGTTAGGGTTTACATGTGACCAATGGATAAAATGCTTGTGGGACCTTAGGAGTACCTTAAACATGTTTAGAATGTCACATGGAACAACTTTGGTATTCATGACTTGGACCATTTTGGCCTCTAAGTCATGATTATAGTGTAAGCTACTATTTTCGTGTTACCACTTTGACCAAAGTTGAACTATAGCATAGAATGTTTGCATGGTAGTGCACCCTTAAGCAAAGTTGTAGTACTTGACTAGAGTAACAACTTTTAGTTTTGGGTCAAGAGCTAATTCAGTGCCTAACATGGTCAAATAGGGATCACAAGAATCAACAAAATATTGTTTTCAACTTAGAAAAATTTGCTGTCATGAACTGAGTTTTGGTTTCAATGTACCCTACTTTGAAGCTTTGCAACTTGAAAACCATGGCGAATTATAGGAAACTTTCTAAATCAAAGTTGTAGATCTTGTGTAGCTCTACAATTCTTGTTAATGAAGTTTTTGCAAATAACAAACGGATTCAGAGATAGAGGTGGATGAACTTGCGTTGTCAGTCACTGATTGCGGGCCTGATGGCCGCGGACACCGCGTCGTCAGTGGCCGACTGGGGGCAGGCCAGGCACGCTATGTGGTGGCCGTACACCGGCGCCAGCCTGGCCGGTCAGGCCAGCGTAGGGAGAAAAGGCGTGCACCTCTACTGCTCGCCCCATTTTGCTCTCGCACCTCGCTCTCTCTCGCCCACACCAGAACAAAGCGGAGCACCGCACCGCCACACCATCGCCGTCGCTCCGCCGTGCCTGCTCACCGTCGTCGCCGCTCCACCGCTCGATTCCTCGCACCAATAGCTCCGCCACCTCCACCTCTACCTCCCCGAACCACTAGTACCTCACATCGCGCCTTGGTAAGGCCCTATTTTGCCTCGCCGCTACCGTGCCATCATCGGAGCGCCGCCGTGCTCTCGGCTCACCGCTCTCTCTCTAGTATTGTCTTCCCCTCTAACCCTAGTAACTCATGCCGGTGACCAATTAGCCTCTACCACCATGTGTTCGTTGGCACGCGGCAGCGCACCGCCGTGCCATTGCCACCGCTGAGACCTTCACGAGGTCGGAGTTCACCGCCGCCTCGTTGGAACCCTAACCAACCCTAGTTAGCTTCGTTAGGTTACCGTGAAGCCTTAACGCGCCTCGCCTGAGAACGCCATGGCTAGAGAATGCCGGTGTACCACCACACTACCTTCGCCATCCGCCATCGCCGCCGGTGAGGGTACTCTAGTGCACCGCTGGTCCAACGAGGGGTACCATTGGGTGCGGGGGATCACGGGGAATGCAACGGTGAAGACGCTACTGCCGAAGACCTCGCCATCGTCGAGCTATCGCCAGTCAAATGTCGTCCTCTATTCTGTTTTGCTGATGTGTGGGTCCCATTGATCGTGGGCCCCAGCTATCAACCTGTGTGTGTTTTGATTTTCTGATTTATTTTCTAGATTTGAATGTATGATTCAAAATTTCATATCTCAAGCTAGGAGTGTCCAATTTTGGTGTAACCAAATTTTGTTGGATTCCTCATGAAGTATAGTATTTGATAAAAATATGAAATGTACTGTATCTGATATTTTTCTAGGAGAATAAAATAGAGCTAGATAAATGCTTTTAAATGTTTTCAATCTTGTAAAATGCATAACTTCAGCTAGGAAAGTGATAAAATCATGATTCCAATTTTGTTGATCTTATGTTGACATGCTCTAGCTAAGAAAAATACTAAACCTACAGTAAGCATAATTGGAATATGATCTTCCTATTTAATCTTAAATAATTGCTAGTTTCTAGTGAAAATAAATGGGGCAAAAATACATAACTAATGATCATGCAAATTTTTACACAGTGTTATGGTACTAGGATGCATGTAAGAAAAATATAAAATCTATTGTTTGACACTTTTCACTAGGCTAAACTATCTTTGGCAAAAATGAGCCTATGCAACTTTTTATTTTTGTAGAGATGGATTTACTTACCCAAATAACATGAAATTTGTACAGTAGACTTTTGGGGACATAAGTAGGCTACTATAATTTTCTTTGAATTTATGGTCCACTTTTGATATATTTTCCTTATTTCACCTTAGTGTCCAAATAAATTAATAAACGCATTTAAATAATTTATTTGGGCTTGACCATCATGTTTTCTAGAGTGTATATGATTCCTATGAACTTTTGGTACCATTGGTTGTGCCCAAATTTGATTGCTTGTATGCAGTGAAATATTAATTGATCTATAATTCAATTTTAATGACAGTTTGGACAGTTTCGGTTGTGAAGTAAATTGCATGGGTAAAACGATGTTTCTGTAAATCTTGTCAATAATAAAGTGGTAGATAACTTACTTATCTTGATTGTGTCAAAATTTTATGGCAATAGGCTAAATGGTTTGAGAGTTATAGCTGTTAGAAGTTGGTCTCTAGAAATGCTTATTCTCTGGAAATTTCTGGATAGACCTGGTAAGTTTACCTATTTGGACTAGGATAATAGTTGAATAACCTTTTGGTGATTAAATAAAAGTTATAGGAAATTTCATAAGCTTTCTAGAAAGTCTAAGATCATAGTATTTGGTTGAGTAGAACTTCGTATATAGCCAAAATAAGTAGCTGCTGTTTATAGCAGGAAATGACTAAGTCAGTTGTAGTTGTTTGTCTTATGTGATGCTTGTGTAGATGCTTAGGCTAATTGAGATTAGTTGTTAGCTGCAGGTTCTAGGCCTCTTACATATGATGAACAACTTTACCTTATGTTGCTAGAAGTTGGTGAGTGCATGTTTCTTGTATTATAGAAGAGATATGCACCTACTCAGTGAAGACCAACTAGAAGAAAGTCATACATCTACTTGGTCAACAAATGTTAAACTTATCATACACCTTGCGGATAACCCTAATCCAGCATATGCAATTTATCATCTCATCTATTATGCATTCATGATACTCATTTGTGCATATGCATGCAATAGGTTCCTCAAAAGGAGTGATGCTTCTCGAGTTCAAACCCGAGCATCAGGAGGAGCAGCAGGTAGCCTAGGAGCAAGAAGTTTAGGTGGAAGGAGGAGTCAACATAGAAAATCTCCTAAAGTGTCCTAACCACCAACCTTCTTCATTCTTGAAAGGCAAGCCCTGGAGCATTATAGGCCTCCTATGTTTTTACAAATATCACTTGCGTCCTTTATGTTTGATGCATTATGTTATAGGAGTTGATTGGAACCACTTGATGCATAGAATTACCTTGTCCAGATAAATATATCTTGAATCCTTTGTAGGTCTAGGATTGAATATATGCTTAGCCTTGCTTAGTCCGGTAGAAGTCAGGTGATTTCCTGTCACCTGCAAGATATAGGTAGATATCTGATCACGGTTGGCTATAATTGCTATCGTGGAAATAACCATGTATTGATGAATGAAAAGGAGATCGGACGGGATTGTGATAGAGAAGCACAAGACATGGAGGTCTTGGTGCCTATTTATCCCCGTTTGTGTCGGTTAAGGACCGATTCATTGTACTTCCTCATGTCATGTTGAACGCATGCCTAGCACTTAGTTGGCCGGATAAATCGTTCTGACCACGAAGCCGAGTAGTTCAATTCAGGCCAGGCCCCGGTAAGTGAAAGTGCGCACACTGGAGGCAGTAAGGATGTGTGGAGAGCTAATGGCATGAGTCCAAGGGCGGGTTTGAGTCCCAATCTTCCTGGCAGATTGGTAGAATGTCTAAGGGTGCGGCGCTGATTGGACCCACAAAGTTGGTTCCTGAGTTGTACCAAAGGTGACCCAATGTGACCCCAACGGGTAAAGTATGGGTTTATGTTAGGAATAATTCCTCAGCTGGGTAGGAATCGATTCGAATCGCCGTCTCTCCTAGATAGTGAGAACTTGACTGAGCAGCGGCAACGTAGAGTAACTTAATGGAAACTTGATGGTTAGGATGATACTCAAATTATAATTATAATCGGATATGGTGACTAATGCTTGTTAGCTTAATCAAGTGATTGCTCAAGTACAGGTGCTGATATAGAGATGTTTAATTGAATAGGTATTCAAATTGATGCTAGAGATATTAAATCTCCAAGTTATGTTACTTAAGCTTTTATGCAAAATGTTGTCAAGCTAACTCCACTGATAAAGCCTTGCATACTCCTTTGTGTCATATTATTTATGGTTTATGATGGGTAAGTCTAGCTGAGTACATTCTCGTACTCAGGGTTTATTCTCTCTTGTTACAGATGACATGATGTATCATGGGTATTGTAAGAACTGCCTTCATCCTGTTGTGGATGAGGACTAAACCATAGGGCATGGTACTCTTGAGTTATTCCCTTCTGTTCTGCTTTTGCTGGAAATGACCATGGACTGACATGTATTTGATCTAAGTGTGTTGTTGATGTCAAGCTACTTTGCTTCCGCTATTTGAACTTGGTTTGTAATAACTATGTGAACTTCGATGTATGTGAGATACTTGTGAACTATTTGTGAACTGTGATGTAATATGTGACTGGTTGTGTTGAATCATGTATGATCTTGGTTTGTATGTTGGTTTGTTTGAGATCCTTTGTGATTTCATCGGACTACCGGGTTTATATGGGCTCAAGTATGATAGTTTGATCACTTCAGTGATTGCTGTTGCACTTGTGCTCTTATAAATTGGACGGTTCTATTACAGCTGGCATCGGAGCAAGATTCAACACTAAACTTGTCATATGGTATTTAAAACAAAGGTTTTGTTTTATAAAATCTATTTGACAACTTATAGCTATATATATAGGCGTGTTAAAAACCTAAATTTTAAATTTAGAGTGTGATAGTGGTCCATACGACATGCTATTGTATCAGGTGGGTAATTAAGTAAAAAACCCCATGTTAGTACTTAATTACCCCATATCCTTTATGCCCAGTTAAGGACTATCAGGTGGGTAATTAAGTACTAACATGGGGTTTTTTTACTTTCATTGTCCGTACGACGTGCTATTGTATGGATGCCATTCACTTGAGTGGTAATGAATGGATCGAATGCCTCTACGCCTAGGTAAGAAGGTAAGTTGATAAGTGGCATGACCGCAAGATGTGAGCGTGTGGTCGGGGAGAGCTAGCTTTGATATGGCTGTATATGCATGCTTACATGTGTGTATGGTGCGTATTTAATTGTGCGTAATAAATTGTCATCGGGTAGCTTTGATACGGAAGTATATGTATGGGTATACATATATGAAAGTATTTAGTTGCAACCTAGAGCCCGGATTTACATTTTTGCATATATAATTGTTAGGATGGGCTGAAATGAAATTCTTGTGCAGGTACACTAACAGCGAAACGTGTAGACCGATTAGTTACGTATATTGAGAGAACGTATGTATGCCACCGTGCATGTTGTTAGAATTTTAATTTTTTCCTAAGATTCGTGTGGATGTACGAAATGTGCATGCATCATGTTGACTCATGCATTTACATTTTTGCATCCCTCCCTTACTTATAATTGCTTACCCCATTCATTAAATTTTGTCTCACGTATGATATCCTCTCACAAGAGTTACACACTTTGCTACATATGGCAGCACCAGGAGCCTTGCCTCACAGTGACACGTTCCTGGCTGTGTTTGGCACTCCTACCTTGCTGTGGAGGGTGCTAAACTCAGTTGGGTACGCTGAGCCGCCCTGCTACTTCTGGAGGGAAGTGGCAGCTAAGCGGCAGTCGTGGTATGATGTACAGGTGACCATTCCAGCCCATGCAGACAATCCACAGTGGCAGGGTTGGAGTATCGAGTCAGATGGGCAGTCTCCTTGGGAAGGTGTCCAAGTGGTAGCTTTTGAAGCACTAAGTGAGATATGTTAGGAGTTTAGTGACGAGCTTGTCAACAGTCTCACCAGAACCTTTAACCGGGTGGATCCGTCGGTGACCGCTTGGATGCAGCCGGGCGGTAATGCACTGGTGAGGGACCATGATGAGAGAGCAGAGAGCTCTAGTGCTGCTATGAGCGCTATGTTCACCATCCTAAAGATGTTCTACTCCTGCCAAGACAGCTACGTCAGCTGCATGCTAGAGCTCTAGCGAGCATAGGCCGCACAACACCAGCTGCGAGGGCATGTGTGCAGGCATCGAAGGGCAGCTAAAGAGCCTCAGCGAGAAACCAATAATGCTATTACAACTTTAGAAGCTCATCGGGTGCAGTTGGTAAATGCTGTTGTAAAAAGAGATGCAGCTAGGGCAGAGTTATAGGATGTCCATGCTGAGAGGGACAAGGTCATTCGGCTTGCTAAAACTAGGGAGGGAGCTAGAATCTAGACTATGTTTCAGGCTGCTAGGTAGGCAACGGAGTTTGATCGTAGAGAGCAGGAACTCATATGCCAGATTGAGGAGCTTCAGCTGGATGTTCATCGCCTAAACAGCTTGGTGAACCCAATTCTTCCTCTAGCTCCAGCGGTAGAAGAAGATCCCAATGTGTAGATTACTAAGGACGATGGCATGGAAGTGGACGCTGAGGCTGAGCCTAAGGAGGAGATCGAGCCTTTTGAGGACGACCACGGTGATGATGTGTCTGACATCGATAGCGACCACCCCGAGGAGTAGCTTAGCTATAGTATCTAGCTAGATGTGCTAGCTCCTTATCTTCGATCCTTTATGGAATGAACTTGTAATGTAGGTTTCGATCTCATGATGTACTCCTTTGATGTAATCTCAGAACCTTGCATGTTTAATCTATGTTGTTGTTGAACCTTCATAAATGTACAAATTGTGTGCTAGCAAGTATTGACATGTATGGGAATGCATTGCGTGATCGCTAAGTAATATAATTAGTGATGTTGTGTTGTGGAATTGAATTATTATGCCTCTATTTTATTGTATGAATGTAAATTCTCTCCAGTAAATTCAGTTTGACATAATTATATAATTCCTCTACAATTTTTCTGGCATCATCAATAATTACTTGTGGTTGCAATTCTACAGATGATGCACACTCATAGGGGAGCTAGTGGAGATGATGCAGGTGGTAGTGATTCCCATGGCAATGGTAATGAGGACCTCCCACCAGCACCGCATCCCACGCCAGTGAAGATGATGGCCCTACTCATGGAAACCCAACGTTCCATGGGAGAAGTGTTGTGTGGTCTTGCACAGAATGCTGGCCATGGACGAGGAAGGGACCAACACCAAGGAACTAAACCTAACCAGTTTAGCACTTTTAAGGACTTTCTTGACACCAAGCCTCCTACCTTTAAGGAAGCAGAGGAGCCATTACCGGCAGATGAATGGCTGAATACAATTGAACAGAAGTTTCATCTCTTAAGGGTCATAGAGCACCTGAAGGCAGAATACACATCACACCAGTTGCAAGAGCCTGCATACATTTGGTGGAGTCATCATTGATCCACTTTGCCTAAGAATGCTCAAATTACCTAAACCAGTTTAAGGCTGCATTTAGGGGATATTATATTCCCCTAGGTCTTATGAGCATGAAGCATACATAATTCATGAGGCTGACACAGGGTACCAAGAGCCTAACTGAGTATCTACAAGCCTTTAACAATCTATCAAGGTATGCCATAGAGTTTGTTGACACTGATGCAAAGAAGATTGCTAGTTTCAAGAGAGGGCTTAGTCCAAAGCTGATGAAAACTCTAGCTAACAGCAAGTGTGCCACTTTCAATGAGTTTGTTAGCAATGCTTTAACTCAAGAGAACCAGAAGAATATCTATTCAGCATCTAAAAGTCATAAGAGAGCTTATGAAGCAGGTGCATCTTAGTCAAAAGTTCCTATTGCTGTGAGATTCCAGTTCTGCCCACCTGCTCTAAAGTATAGACCACCTCAGAAGAAGGTACAGACCAGTCAGATCTAGAAAGTGTATCACATGGCCTTTTCTATTGCCCTACCAAAGGGTAGCATAGGACAAGGAAGCTCCAGCATTCCACCTAGCGGCATGCCATGCTAGAACCGCAACAAGACTGGCCATTGGTCATGAAATTGCCTCTATCACAAGAACAACAACAACCAGAAGTAGGGTAATCCAAAATGCACGTCAGGGATACGTGTACTATACCACCCTAGAAGAGATCCCTTCAGGTGAAGTTGTTACTGTGGGTACGTTTCTTGTGAACCAAGATTTTTTTTAATTTTTAACACTTTTTGTAAACAAATTTTAAATGTAACACTGTTTAATTTTTCCCCCAAAACTAACACTTTTGTCCGTGCCTATTTCCCTGGTGCGGCGAAACACCTGTGACGCGCCATGCATGGTGGCACGACGAGAGGGATGACGTGGCGACGATCGAGGCGCTGACCGATGATGTGGCAGGGTCTGCCGCGCCACCAATCTTGGCATGGCTCTTCCACGCCCTGATCGGTGGCGCGGTAGAGCTGGATAAATACCGCCGCCTAGTCCTGCCTGTTCGCCGCGCCTGGCCGCCTGTTCGCCGCGCCTGCCCGCTGCCCCGCTGTCACACCCCCAAAATTTTTGATTTTGGGTTGTGCTGAGAAAACAATAAATAAAATAAATGATTTCAGTGTTGATATAAAATTTTCCAAGATTAGTTTAAGATAGTGCAAATTTAGTTATAGAAAAATGTGAGCTTTCAATCTTTTCCAAATTAATTTGATGGGTTTTGCTTGATGTGATGTTTTCTTGTTGCATGATTTTGTGTGGTGAGTGAGAAATGTTTTAAAAACACGTTTAGTAAGTCATTTATCCTTCTCTAGCATGTCTCTGTTTTTTAATCAAATACCTGCTCTCTTGATCTTAATCTTTTCATTTGGAGATTCATAAGATCCTTTTTCTTGTGCTCCAAATCACTTCTTTGAGTTCATAATCCATCGGCCTATCTCTAAAATCTTTCTGGGAATTTTTTCTGGCTTTTTTTGGAACCTTTTTCTATTTTTTTGTGAGCATAATCTAATTTTTAGATGCTCCAAAATATTCTTTCATGGGCTCCAAATATTTATTTGGGTTCCTCATGTTCCATAATGTCTCTGAGAATTTTCTCCGAATTTTTAGAGCTTTCAGAATATTTTTCGCGGCTTAAATATCAATTCTGGACTTTTCTAGAATTATTTTATCCATGAAGTTAATTAATTCCAAAAATAATAAATCTCTCATTTTTCCCAATGCTCAAAGCCCATGTGCAATAATCTTAATAAATCATAAAGGCCCATGCATTTATTTACTAATGGGCTTTAATGTTTATTTAGCCCCATTAGTGCATGTGGAGGGTGCAACGTCAATTAGTACCATATTGCTAGTTGATGTAGATGTGAGGAGTTTTTCTCCTTATAAATTTGTACCAACCCCTTAGGCAAAGTACACCAAAACTATCGTAAGGGGAGCCCTTAGTTTGGGAAATCCCTCGTGTAGTAAATTAGATTTTTCTCCTCCTTCTCTCGCCGTCGCCGTCGTCGTCGCCGCTGCGCTGCCCAGCCCAGCCATCCTCTCCTCGGCAACAAGTAAGGTCGCCTGCCATGTTCTTGCCGATCTCCAATATGGCTGCGTCCGATCGAGTCTTTGTTCCCAGCAATCTGCTATATGCTAATCAACAATCATAAGGTACCTCTCTTCGTTCTTTGCATCTTATCAACCTTGTTTGTATCAATCCGTTATAAGACCTGTCCCTGATGATAATTCCGGCGAACTCCAATGGTGTGCACTGTGCTTCGTTTTCCGGCAGTGCTACCCTTCGTTGTCGTCCGCTTCTGTACCTGGTGTGCCTATATCTATCAATCTATTCTTTCCATGTCGCGTTGGAATCGATGTAGTCTACTGTATGACAGCGGAGTTTAACAGGCTTCATGTTTTCTAAATTTTTAGTTTAAATATTAATTTTGACTAATCTCTATTCACACTGCTTTCCAAATTAAAAATAACATGGAGATTAACAATCATCTTTTTGTGCGCCACTGTTAACTTGATTAATAGCAACATAAATATGTTTGTAAATAATAATTTGGTTAGTGTAAACAATTACCATGTATAATTCGAATAAATGATCTGACATGTTACGTTATTTTGCAAAGTTAAAATCTAACTTGCTTAAAACTATACGATAATATTTATAAATAAAAAATGACTTGTTTTAACTCAGCTTTTGTATTAAAATTTAATTTATCTAATCTGAATTAATAACTCTTCAATGGTTTTGTTTAATGATAATAAATCAAGCTTGTAGTTGTTTTCTTTTCTTTTACAATATAAAACTCCCATTAGTCATTTCTTTTTAACAATAGTTCCGTAATTGGCATTTCTTGCATTCTCTCGATCGTAGCAGCGAGTTCTCTCTTAGCACGCTATTTTAAAGCTCTCGCTCTGCTATTCTTAGTTGCTTATATGATTGCCTATGTGTGGTGCTTGCTACGAGTAGACAAGAATTGTTTCTGGACGCTGAAGATCAGAAGGTGATGATCGAAAGCTGATGGTATAAGAGTTGAGCAAGTGCTTAAGGCAAGTATAGCATGGGACATCCTTGTTACCTATTCACATTTAATCACTTAATTCATATTGCATGAGTCTACCTTGATGCCATTAAGGATATCCTAGATATTTGATATCTTGTACCTTGAAACCTTTGGGTCATTGCATTGGGTAGTTTTTGCTAGTGCTTAATCAAAACCATGATCTTGTAACTTGACTAATGGTATATGCAATAAACATTAAAATATGACTTTTTAGTAACATGGAAACAGGGGGTTGGAGTATTTAACTACTTTCTAAATGCTTCAGATTCCTCTCCCTAAGGACTTATCTGTAAGAGATCATCCAAGACTTACAGTATAGCTGTGAGGGCCATATGGCTCTGGCTTTAGCTCAGTATGAGGACCTTTTCTAGCTTGTTAGTGGTTACCTTTATGGCGCATAAGGGTATGTTTCCTTTTCTGCTAGGTTGTGTGTACCGTGCTGCGATGCCCACGCGTGCCACTCCTAGAGATGGGCCACATACGCCTAGCGGCCATAACTTGTTAGACAAACCTTTGAAAGGCTTCATAGTGAACCCTGCCTACCTTCCTTGGAAGTGGGTCAAGAGATTAGCTACCTCGGGCGAAAGGGTAAATCATGACTCACAGTGAAAGTGTACAACCTCTGCAGAGTGTAAAACTGTTATAACAGCCGTGCTCACGGTCACGAGCGGCCTTAGACCCTTATGAAATAGAGATGATCACAAATGGATAATTGTACTAATGATCAATTGTTTATGCTATACATTATTCATGTTTACCTGATCATGTGTTTATGGGAACGATAAATTCTTTGCCACTCAATTACTTAAAAAGATGATCTATTAAAGCTAATCGCAGTTAAACCAGTGTCAGCCTTTTTGAGCATCATGAACCCCATGATATAATTGTTAAGTATGACATGTACTTACGCTTGTTTTACTTTTCTATACATTTGATAAAAATCCCGGATGGGTACCAGATTGCTGGTTTGGACGAGTTAGGCTTGTGGTCAACTAGTCAGTCGTCCCTGTGGATTTGGAGTCTTCGCCTGAAGATCGGAGTCGACTTTCCATTGTCTATGCTCTGAGGGTACTTTTCTTTTACTAATACATTATGTAATAAGTATTGTCTCTTGATATTACCCTTATTTGTGGCTATATGTGAGATTTGACTTCCTAGACTCACATATAGTGTGTATCTGGTTTTGTCTTTAAAACCGGGTGCTACAAAGTGGTATCAGAGCAATGCTAACTGTAGGACGCAAGCCTAGTAGAGATTGGTCGTTCTAAGGTTTAGAATTTGCTACAAAACTATTTTTTCATCTCCTTGACTAGTTGAATTGATTATTTCTTATCCTTGTCCTATTTTCTTCTCTCCTTGATAGCTTCCTTTGAGCTATTGCTTCTTATCTCCATGATTTTAATTTCTTGGGTTTACTAAAGTTTTCTGATCTCACCTTATTCAAATTTGCGATGGCCTTTCATCATAATCCACTCTTTAGGATGCCCGCCATTGCTATAGAAGCACGTATAGTTTCGATGTTGTGATGCATGCTTCTCTTGGTTGGTGTGTTGCTTGTTTGTCATCCCTATCTTTGTGATCCAAAGGAAGGCCCTGAAGACTACACCAACACGAGGATCTTCGTATGGAATATTCAGAGTTTAGCAAAACTTTTGTTAAGTGGGGTAGCATCCTCTATAAAGCATCATTGACCTTTATCTTCCTTGCTATCCTGTGTAACTCCCAAATCTACTTTATCATGCAAGTTCATCTCATGAATCTCGAATCAAAGAAGTGTGGAGGCGTGAAGATCTTCTTTATCTTTCTCCCTAGTCTTTCTGAATCTCAGGACGAGATTCCTGTTAAGTGGGGTAGTTTGTCACACCCCCAAAATTTTTGATTTTGGGTTGTGCTTAGAAAACAATAAATAAAATAAATGATTTCAGTGTTGATATAAAATTTTCCAAGATTAGTTTAAGATAGTGCAAATTTAGTTATAGAAAAATGTGAGCTTTCAATCTTTTCCAAATTATTTTGATGGGTTTTGCTTGATGTGATGTTTTCTTGTTGCATGATTTTGTGTGGTGAGTGAGAAATGTTTTAAAAACACGTTTAGTAAGTCGTTTATCGTTCTCTGGCATGTCTCTATTTTTTTAATCAAATACCTGCTCTCTTGATCTTAATCTTTTCATTTGGAGATTCATAAGATCCTTTTTCTTGTGCTCCAAATCACTTCTTTGAGTTCATAATCCATCGGCCTATCTCTAAAATCTTTCTGGGAATTTTTTCTGGCTTTTTTTGGAACCTTTTTCTATTTTTCTGTGAGCATAATCTAATTTTTAGATGCTCCAAAATATTCTTTCGTGGGCTCCAAATATTTATTTGGGTTCCTCATGTTCCATAATGTCTCTGAGATTTTTCCCTGAATTTTTAGAGGTTTCAGAATATTTTTCGCGGCTTAAATATCAATTCTGGACTTTTCTAGAATTATTTTATCCATGAAGTTAATTAATTCTGAAAATAATAAATCTCTCATTTTTCCCAATGCTCAAAGCCCATGTGCAATAATCTTAATAAATCCTAAAGGCCCATGCATTTATTTACTAATAGGCTTTAATGTTTATTTAGGCCCATTAGTGCTTGTGGAGAGTGCAACATCAATTAGTACCATATTACTAGTTGATGTAGATGTGGGGAGTTTTTCTCCCTATAAATTTATACCAACCCCTTAGGCAAAGCACACCAAAACTATCGTAAGGGGAGCCCCTAGTTTGGGAAATCCCTCGTGTGGTAAATTAGATTTTTCTCCTCATTCTCTCGTCGTTGCCATCGTCGTCGCCACCGCGCTGCCTAGCCTAGCCCAGCCATCCTCTCCTCGGCAACAAGTAAGGCCGCCTGCCATGTTCTTGCCGATCTCCAACGTGGCTGCGTCCGATCGAGTCTTTATTCCCAACAATCTGCTATTTGCTTATCAACAATCATAAGGTACCTCTCTTCGTTCTTTGCATCTTATCAACCTTGTTTGTATCAATCCATTATAAGACCTATCCCTGATGATAATTCCGGCGAACTCCAATGGTGTGCACTGTGGTTCGTTTTCCGGCAGTGCTCCCCTTCGTTGTCGTCCGCTTCTGTACTTGGTGAGCCTATATATGTCAATATATTCTTTCCGTGTTGCGTTAGAATCGATGTTGTCTACTGTATGACAATGAAGTTTAACATGCTTCATGTTTTCAAAATTTTTAGTTTAAATATTAATTTTGACTAATGTCTGTTCACACTGCTTTCCAAATTAAAAATAACATGGAGATTAACAATCATCTTTTTGTGCGCCACTGTTAACTTGATTAATAGCAACATAAATATGTTTGTAAATAATAATTTGGTTAGTGTAAACACGTACCATGTATAATTCGAATAAATGATCTGACATGTTACTTTATTTTGCAAAGTTAAAATCTGACTTGCTTAAAACTATATGATAATATTTATAAATAAAACATGACTTGTTTTAACTCAGCTTTTGTATTAAAATTTAATTTGTCTAATCTGAATTAATAACTCTTCAATGGTTTTGTTTAATGATAATAAATCAAGCTTGTAGTTGTTTTCATTTCTTTTACAATATAAAACTCCCATTAGTCATTTCTTTTTAACGATAGTTCCGTTATCGGCGTTTCTTGCATTCTCTCGATCGTAGCAGCGAGTTCTCTCTTAGCACGCTGTTTTAAAGCTCTCGCTCTGCTGTTCTTAGTTGCTTTTATTTGTTGCTTGTATCATTACCTATGTGTGGTGCTTGCTACGAGTAGATGAGAACCGTTTCTGGACACTGAAGATCAGAAGGTGATGATCGAAAGTTGATGGCATAAGAGTTGAGCAAGTGTTTAAGGCAAGTATAGCATGGGACATCCTTGTTACCTATTCACATTTAATCACTTAATTCATATTGAATGTGTCTACCTTGATGCCATTAAGGATATCCTAGATATTTGATATCTTGTACCTTGAAACCTTTGGGACATTGCATTGGGTAGTTTTTGCTAGTGCTTAATCAAAACCATGATCTTGTAACTTGACTAATGGTATATGCAATAAACATTAAAATATGACTTTTTAGTAACATGGAAACAGGGGTCTGGAGTATTTAACTACTTTCTAAATGCTTCAGATTCCTCTCCCTAAGGACTTATCTGTAAGCGATCATCCGGGACTTACAGTACAGCTGTGAGGGCCATATGGCTCTGGCTTTAGCTCAATATGAGGACCTTTTCTAGCTTGTTAGTGGTTACCTTTATGGCGCATAATGGTATGTTTCCTTTTCTGCTAGGTTGTGTGTACCGTGCTGCGATGCCCACGTGTGCCACTCCTAGAGATGGGCCACATAAGCCTAGTGGCCCTAACTTGTTAGACGAACCTTTGAAAGGCTTCATAGTGAACCCTGCCGACCTTCCTTGGAAGTGGGTCAAGAGATTGGCTACCTCGGGCAAAAGGGTAAATCACGACTCACAGTGAAAGTGTACAACCTCTGTAGAGTGTAAAACTGTTATAACAGCCGTGCTCACGGTCATGAGTGGCCTTGGACCCTTATGGAATAGAGATGATCACAAATGGATAATTGTACTAATGATAAATTTTTTATGCTATACATTATTCATGTTTACCTGATCATGTGTTTATGGGAATGATAAATTCTTTGCCACTCAATTACTTAAAAAGATGATCTATTAAATCTAATCATAGTTAAACCAGTGTCAGCCTTTTTGAGCATCATGAACCCCATGATATAATTGTTAAGTACGACATGTACTTACTCTTGTTTTACTTTTCTATACATTGGATAAAAATCCCGGATGGGTACCAGATTGCTGGTTTGGACGAGTTAGGCTTGTGGTCAACCAGTCAGTCGTCCCTGTGGATTGGGAGTCTTCGCCTGAAGATCGGAGTCGACTTTCCATTGTCTATACTCTGAGGGTACTTTTCTTTTACTAATACGTTATGTAATAAGTATTGTCTCTTGATATTACCCTTATTTGTGGCTATATGTGAGATTTGACTTCCTGGGCTCACATATAGTGTGTATCTGGTTTTGTCTATAAAACCAGGTGCTACAAAGTGGTATCAGAGCAATACTGACTGTAGGACGCAAGCCTAGTAGAGACTGGTCGTTCTAAGGTTTAGAATTTGCTACAAAACTATTTTTTCATCTCCTTGACTAGTTGAATTGATTATTTCTTATCCTTGTCCTATTTTCTTCTCTCCTTGATAGCTTCCTTTGAGCTATTGCTTCTTATCTCCATGATTTTAATTTCTTGGGTTTACTAAAGTTTTCTGATCTCACCTTATTCAAATTTGCGATGGCCTTTCATCATAATCCACTCTTTAGGATGCCCGCCATTGCTACAGAAGCACGTATAGTTTCGATGTTGTGATGCATGCTTCTCTTGGTTGGTGTGTTGCTTGTTTGTCATCCCTATCTTTGTGATCCAAAGGTAATGACACTTTTTATTTTCGTTTGAATGGTGGATTGAAATATTATGAATGGGAGTTAAGGTTAGGAGGAAAATTATGTTTGGGAACTATGGGCTATGGTTTGGAGGAAGATATTAGTTTGTTTTTGTCGATGTTAAGGTTAATTATTTAGTTAGAAGTATGTTTACCATGTATAATTTTGTTGCTATAAGTGTTGGTTATATTATTTGAGTTGCAATGAAAATGATTATATTTTACATTAATTTGTGTTGTTTTGATTGATGTTTAATTTGAACCATTTTATTAGATGGAAGACATGTTTCGGGAGCAGTTGTGGCGAAAACAAGGTCGTCCTAGAGAATTGTACCCCGACGAGTCTAGCAAAGATACCCCTGTCCCTCCTAACCTCCCTGTCTCCAAATGTGACTGTGGTTGTCCAGCCAACGTGTTTCAATCGAGACATCCAGACACAGCGGCTCATTGTTTCTACACATGTAGTCGTTTTAATGTAAGTAATTGTTTCCATATGTTTTTTCTTCATTTGTATTACTAGGTTACTAATATTTTGTTGGAATTTTGTTGTGTAGGCCCATGAGAGGTGTTTTTTCTTTCAGGGGATCAACGGTGCAGACAAGTTTGATACCAGGTACCTCCTTTTCGACGATTGGTGGAGAGGGCGACATCCACGAGAGCACTTCGAGCGGTGGGTTCCACCTCCCCCTAACCCCCCTCCAATGATGGCTAAGGAGAAGCACTTAGCCATAGTTAGATGACTTGAGGAACCTCCTCTATGCGATTGCGAATATCAAGCTATGATAAACCCTGAGAATACGTTGGAGTTTGTGTCCAAACAAGCACGAAGTAAGTGCAAAGTGTATGTGTTGAAATGTTGAGCTATATGTGTTCATGTGCTAATGTCACCTTATTTAGTTGTTTTCAATGGCGAAGTGTCATTTCAAGGAGTGGTTGTATGGTCCTAAGAACCAATGGCCGGAAGAACCGCCAAAGGTTAAGGAAAAGAAGAAAGAAAGGGTAATTTACAAAGCACCTCCTGTCATGTGCGAATGTGGTGTTAAATCCAACATGGCCTAGTCCCTTCGGAGCTTGGCATAGGCCATTATTATGGCCATATGGTTGACTATGATGAGGTTGGTTATTTTTGTGGTAAACATGAAATCGTATTTTGTTTCTTTTGCTAAGACATATATGATATGATTTTTCGTTTGAACAGAGCACTAGGAAATGCAGGTGGGAATGCTATGATGGTCAAGCTAAGTTCTTGGATGAACTGAAGGGGAGGCAAGTAATTGCATGGAAGAGGGGATATGAACCTGACTACGTCAACCTATTCATTAAACATCACAAAGACAAGATGCGTGGGTTTGCTAGATAGCGCATTATTCGTAACCCGATCGATGTTGGGCTTGACAAATGGGGATTAGAGAGACGGAGGGTGTTAGAGGAGGAGAGAGCAAGCAAGGAGGCAAGGGAGGAGACAAGAGTACAGATGCAGGTCTTGAACGAGCATGTTGTTGCATTATGTGCCAGTGAGTGCTTGAAAGCCATTTTTTCGTTGCCTGATTTTAAATGTAATATAATCGCATTGCTAACTGATTGCATTTTATAAATGAAGGGATTGGATACAGCGAGGACCATGACGGAGAGGTGGCTCATGCAAGGTATGAGGAAATGAAGTTAGATGAGCACAGAACTCGAGCTGGTCGCACCGTTCAATCCTCAATTATGTTGTCTGATGAGGGGGACGAGGATGAGGACGACACTACCAGACTGAGCGAGCTCATCGCTCTAGCAGAGGCGGGCTTGCAGGCGGAGGAGGATAAGGATGACACTGGCATACCCAGTGAGCTCATCGCTCTAGCAGAGGCGGACTTGTAGGTGGAGGAGACTAAGGACAACACTGACAGACTGAGCGAGCTCATCGCTCTAGCAGAGGCAGGCTTGCAGGCGGAGGAGTATGACGGCGTGTTCTTTACTCAGGCCGTAGAGGCTGCAGATGAAGTGGAGGATGCTTACTATAGGCGAAAGACAGATCAGGGCAATGCAGATGACCCTAGACATAGCAACAGGGTTGTGGTAGAGGATTGGTACTCAGACGGTGAGTTGCTTACCTAGTATGTTTCTAACTGAGGGTTTTTGATTGCGCCGTCTGTTAGTTCCTTGCTTTATTAATGATCAATGTAGCTATGTACTAGAACTTTCATTGTGTTGTCTTGTTTTCCTTTTGAACTATTGATGTATTGTACCCATGTATCATGTACTCAGATTACCCATGGTCGATCTTAAGTGATCCCATCCGTTTGTCACCCTCTAACCCATCCGTTTGTCGCTCTTCGATGAATCCAAGTTTTTTTTAATAATAGCGAATGCGTTGAGAATTTCTAAAACGAACAAAATTGAGTAAAATTATTTCGAATACAGTTGGCTAGCATATATATCTTGCATGTTTCCCATGTATTTTAAAATAGTATCATGTAATTTATGTTATTAGCATCAGATCAATGTAAAATAATAGGGCCCACGCGTGCGGCACATTTGGTAGATCGATGTTCTCGTTTGGCATGCAACCCTAAGCCCAGGTTCTGCCACGCCATAGCCCATGGTGCGATAGTGACGCACCAAGGCCCACGGCGCGGCAGGACCTGCATGTAGACAGTAGTGGACCAGCCTCAATTCCAATTAAACGAGAGCTGTTGTCGATGCTATAAACAACTACAAGTGCTGTCGCAACGCATTGAAACGAATATGAAGCAAATATATGGAGTTCGTGTGCAAGTTGACAAGTTGCCACATAACATTTTATTGGTTCATGAGTCTACAAGTTTCGAACAACAATATTCGTTCGACATAAGTTCAACATAACTAACTAAGTCCCAGGAGTGTAAGGATCCCTCGGACGCCTCTGTCTCTTTGGATTTGTAGGCAACACAGTGGGAGTGTAGCCAACGTCGGTGTGGGGCAAGGGCACCTCTGCGTCGATGTCAGTCAAGAAGTGTGCTCGGTGCAGGTCGTTGTACTCCACCTCAAGAAGGGGGTACAACTAGTGCTGCATGGGAGGGGCCATCCTGTTACAAATTGATGAACAAAGGGTTAGAGTATTCAAATTAACAATATTCAAATTAACATGTAATACGAACACAATATGAAAGCACATGTATATATTCAAAGTAACATTAACAATATGAAAGCACCTGCTGCCCTCATCTTCTTGCCTGCTAGCCTTGTGACCAGGGTCTTTGCAAACAAAGCAAAGATTCCTACCACAGGTCTTATTGAAGTCTGCCCTCCGTACATGTCTTCGCCATACCCTCTCATAGCATCCATGTCCCCCTTGAGTTACTTCTTCTTCCTCCTACCCTTCGCTACCTTCATTAGATTCAGATGCGGCACGTAGTCATAACCATTATAAGGTGGCCACTGCGTCAGGTCAAGGTATGGCTCGAAGCTCATCTCCCAAATACTAACGGTGTTCGAACATAGATACAAGGGTGACATATATGGTAGATCCTCATAGTTGTACCCACGAACCCTACAGGCCATGATCATATGAGAGCAAGGGGCATGCATGATCTAAGGGATGTTGCAACTACACTCTACCTTTTCAAGATCAACTCGGTAGTTTCGTCCACCATAATGTTCGCCGCCCAAGCTTGTGCCACCCTTGCCCCGTACACTAAAGATATGGCAGCGGGGTCCATACGGCTCAATGGTGTGCTGCTTGGCCAATTCCTCGACCTCCTTCAAATGTTCTGCTCTAGCCTTTCCAAAATGCCCCTGCTCAGCTATATTTCTTTGTGCAAGTTCCCACCTCTTGACAAAATATTTGTTACACTTATGAAAGGAGAACTCAACAATTCTAAACATAGGCAACGATCGAACTTTGGTGAATACACGGTTGAAGGACTCTGAGGAGTTAGAGGTCATGATGCCATACCTGAAACCCCCCTTGTCATATGCTACACCCACTGAGCCTTCTATTCCATCTGCGCCTCTAACCGGGCCTTTCTCGCTTCATTTATCATCTTGTCTAGTTCTCTCTTTGTCTCCTTGAACTGGTGCTCTGTACGTACACAACATAGAGCATTTACCTTGTCACGTACCTCCTGCTTCCTCTGACACCGCCAAAAATTAGTGGCAAAGTGTCTCATACACCATCTATGCACTAGAGGCGGGAACCCATCTATATGCTCAGCTGTAGCATTAAGAAGCCCTAGGTGATGGTCCGAGATCAAACATATAGTGCGAGATGGGCCAAGCACTTGTACACGTAGAAGCCGCATGAACCATGACCATAATTCATTGTTCTCTCCCTCTACCAAAGCAAATGCCATGGGTACTATCTGGTCCTCAGGATCAACAGCAGCAGCCATCAAGGTGCCCCTGTACTTTCCTGTTAGGAAAGTGCCATCAACAAGTACGACTGGCCGACAAAACTGCAATGCATGTTCTGTTTGCGCGAACGACCAGAACACACAATAGAGGACATGCCTCAACGGGGCCCAAAAATACATCCCTCTAGTATCCACAAACCATTTCAAGTCAGGGTTGTAGTAATGCATTGCACATAAGATGCGGGGCACCCCGTTGTACGCTTCCTCCCAACTACCCCAACGAATCTCCAGGGCAATTTGCTTAGCACGCCAAGCCTTTCCATACTTCACATTGTACTTAACGAATCCAGATATGGACTGTTGTAAAGAAGACACCGAAATGTTGTTATTGTCATCAACGAGCCCCAATAAACAACGGGCAAGGTAACGTATAGTGAGCTGATGATGATTTTCCTTCCCCCTATTTGTTAGGCAAGTGTGGGGTTTGACAACTTTACTTATCCTCC
Source organism: Miscanthus floridulus (assembly GCF_019320115.1). NCBI lineage: Eukaryota > Viridiplantae > Streptophyta > Magnoliopsida > Poales > Poaceae > Miscanthus > Miscanthus floridulus. The sequence continues at coordinate 41,292,662 of NC_089594.1, forward strand.
ACTTGCCATCACTCTGTCTCTTTCATGTATTTAACCTCCACATACAACTGTTTTTGCATATCACGTGGTACCTCAACTCCTAGTCCGAATGAGTGACACTGTACGACCTATGGTGATACACAACATAGTCCTAAAGGAAGAGCTTCATCTCTGACATTGTATTGAATATCATCCCCTTCCTAAGGGTTTCTTTCTCATGGTCATACAATGATTTCCTACACCTCTGGAGATCGGTGTCACAAACTGCCATATCCGTCATGCTGACATCCCTATAGTTCGGAATGCCCCTGAAAGGTACGTTCAATGACCTTAGTTGCTCAAGCTCAATCACTGTGTAAGGTGGTGGTGGAACATACTACTATGCTTCGCTAATTCTGCCCCATGAATCATAGGGGGTATCATTTGCTGGTAAATCTATGACTCGTCTACCCTAAGCCTGGATAGCATGCAAAACCTCAGTTGGTACTGGTAATGGCATACCATGAACAGGTACTGGCATGGCATCAACCGGTGTGGGCATAGCATGTCTACCTCCCTGGTCATCATCTGAATCATCCGAATCACTGCTAACTACATCACTAATCATGTCCTCCTCCTACTCCTCCTCTTCCAGTTCGAACTCATTCACATCGAAATCATTGCTTATATAGCCTACTTGACTTGAATGAAACTGCTCCTACGTCAATTGACCGTCGAAATCCATGTTACCCTGAGCTGCTTCCCCTTTGACCCCTAGTTCTTGCTCATGGCCTCCAACACTGTCAATGGACAACCCGTCTAGGACACCCTGCATCCTGTACCCATTCTCCACCACCACCTCAGCCATGGGCACATAGGAACCTTGGAGCACCCTAGTGTAGTGGGACTAGTGAGCAAGGTCGCGCAAGGGCATGAGGACATAGTGTGCCCTAGTCTTCCCAGTATCAAACCTCCCCTTTAGTGTGAAATCACCGCCAAACTTTGCATTCAAATGGACACAAAGGTCATTGAAGCTAGGAGGTTCATCAAATCATTCCAATTCTTCTTCCATATCCTCAAACATACCATCTTCTCTCCTAACACTTCCTCCATAAAAAAACTCTAACACAACAATCCATCTACAAAAGCAATTCAAGAAACTACATCAAATCATCGAAATCATCGTACGTAATGTCCATAGTAATATTAATACTTATTCTAACTATAACTATACTAACTAATCTAATATTAACATCTATACAAGGCTAACTACAACAACTAATTATACTAAATACAATGTATAACTAGACTCATTAACTGTACTAACTAAACTAACTAACTTTACTATCTATACTAACTTACTATATTGCCTATACTAACTAAACTAACTAACTTTACTAATTATACTAACTATACTTAACTAATTATACTAACTTTATTTATTTTACTAACTTACTATACTAACAATGTTGATTCAATCAACAAATACACTAGGGGAGTACCTCACGGCGAGGGCACGCTAGACTAGGCCAGGAGGCGTGGGTGCGGCAGTGAGGGCGGTGGCGGGCGTCTGTGGTACGGCGGGCTGCCGCCGTGCGTGGTCGGAGGGCATGGCGGGCGGCCGGAGGGGGTGGCACGCCGGCGTGCGGGCGCGGTGGGGGCAGCGGGCGGCCGGCGGCCGTGGCGCGGCGGGCGCATGCGGGCACGGCGGGAGTGGCGCGCTGTCGCACCCAGTTTTAAAGACAAAACCAGATACACACTATATGTGAGCCTAGGAAGTCAAATCTCACATATAGCCACAAAGAAGGGTAATATCAATAGACAATGCTTAAATTGCCACAAAGAAGGGTAATATCAATAGATAATGCTTAAATACATAATGTATAAGTATAAAGGATATAACCTCAGAGTATAGACAGCGGAAAGACAACTCTGATCTTCAGGCGGAGACTCCAAATCCACAGGGACGACTGACTGGTTGACCATAAGCCAAACTCCTTCAAACTGGCAATCCGGTACCCATCCGGGGTTTTCATTGGATGTAAAGCAAGTGTAAGCTCACCATGCTTAGCAAGTATATCAAAGGTATCTATGAGGCTCAAAAGGTTTGACACTGTTTGACTGTGGTTTGCAATTTTAGTTGATCAAGTTTTAGCATCTTGTATCACTACTTTAGTGAACAATCCCAATTCCCAAGTGATATTAAAGTATAGTCAAGTTTATATCAATTCTCAATCATCCACCATCCACAGTAACCACTAATCTTGAAGGATCCAGACCACTCGTATCCATGAGCATGGCTGTTATAATAGGTCAAATATTTCTGTAGAAATTGTACATCTTTACCCACCAAGCCGTGATTCCTAATGCCAGGGTTTGCAAGGCCCACTACACCTCTTCCCAGGAAGTGTGGCAGGGTTTCACTATGAAACCCTTAGCTAGTTGCACTAACTAGTCATAGCTATAAAGGAGTGACACATGTGGGCATCGCAGCACGGTACACACATCCTAGCAAAAAAAGGAAAGATACCCTCTTACGCTTACTGGAGCTATAGACAAGCTAGTATAATCTAGTTAATAGGTTAAAGTCAGAGCCATATGACACTCGGGGTTGTACGGAACCTCCTAGGTTGCCGCTTCAGGATTAAGTCCTTATGGAGAGGCACTAGAGTACTCAACCCCGTACTCTAGCCCCCTATCTGTTGCTAAAAAGCTCCATTTTATCACATTGCATATAGCCTTTAGTCATGTTTAACAATTATTTTATGTTAAGCGCTGCAGCATCTATCCAAAATGCCTACCCAAAAACCCTAGGTATCAAGGATATGTGGTACAATAATTCATCTAGGTAAAGTCCTTAAAGGTATTTCAAATTAAACACATGCATGAATATGAATGGTAATAGTTCATAGGTAACAAGGGGTCTTTGGTACACTTGCCTTAAATACCGATCCTTCGGTAAGCTTTAATCTTCAATGTCCTTCTTCTTCTGGATCACCACATATATCTCACCGACTGGACGTAATCGTAGAACACCACACAACGTCCATACACATACATGCATAGCATACAATTGCATCTATATTAGAACAATACACCAATCATAGAAAAATAAGTAAAAGAGTTTGAAATATGATTCTACATATCGCTACGAACACACAGTCGCGAGAGGTACGCTAATCGTAGCTACGATTGAAAAGATACATCTACGGGAAGATTTTTGCTTATAAAACAATATACTAAAAGAGTGAGATCGTCGCTACAATCACAGGAACGCAAGAATCACCGATAACGTAACTATCATTAAAAAGAAACGACTACCGGGATTTTATATTACAAAAGAGAGAAATAGCCTATATGCTTGATTTATTGAGCAAAACTATATGAAGCATATTAATTCATATTACATAAAATCACATTTTATTTTAAAACCCGAGTTGAACTAGTCATATTTTATACATAAACATGCATGTATCATTTAATCAAATTAACTTTAACTTTGCAAGAGAAAAATGCATGTGAAAGCATCTTAACCGACTTTATATAAATCATGTTTAAACTAAGCAAATTATAATTAATAAATACATATTTAAGTTGACATTAATTAACAAGTAATTATAAAAAGTGGATACTGTCCTAGGTTGCTGTTATTTAGAAACAGGTTTACATAATCATTAATCAAATTAATATTTAAATTATAATATTATGAACATGCGACATGATAAACATTGCTAATAACATATAGTTCACGTCAGCACGAACCAAACGTAACTTAAACGGTACAAAACGGAATTAGAACTTAAATTGCTTTTAATTAAAAAGTTATTGAATAATCATTAATCAAATTAATATTTAACTTATAAATTTCCAAGATGTGAGACATGTTAAACATCGCTGCTAACACGTATCACACACTGCGATGAAACTCGCGCAATCGAATCGAAATCAAAACCTAAATCGATTTTTCTTAAACAACGATTAATTAATTATAGACACAATTAATATTTTAATAAAATAAATTTATAAACATGTGATATGAAAACTAATAACTCTACTACGTAGATCTCTACGACATAAAACTAATGCAACTGGAACGAACTGAAACGGAATTAAAACGAAGAAGATTTAACGAACCAGTGGCATTCTCGTAAATACGACCATCTTCCTCGGTCTATCTACAGAACGTACGTGGCCTCCATGGTTGAGTGCTGCTGCTGTACTCACATCAGGGAAGGAGGGCCTCGGCTAGGGCTTGTCCAGCCGGCTAGGACAAGGCGGCAGCTGCTCTGCGCACAGTGCGCACGCGGCGAAGACGAAGCGGCGCCCGGCTGGGCCAACCGCCTCCCCACGATGCACGCACGTGCAGGGCAGCGACGGCGGCCTGCTGCAGCCAGGCGATGGCCGAGCATAGGGGCTTGGGGCACGAGAGATGCATGCACTGGATCTGTACGGCATTGAGCCGAAGTGCGAGGCCAAGCTCTGCACCCTAGATGACCGGAACGAAGGAGCTTTGTGGTCGCTAATGGAGATCGCCGAGAAACCTCGCCGAAAAAAGAAAAACGAATGGGAAATGGTCAAGCGGTGATGAATTCGAGAAAACAGATACACTATGGTGTAGAGAACGCCGAGATCGACCTTGTGGTGGTAGTGGTTGACGCCGGAACGCGATGGTTTGGCCGGAAAAGCTTGCCGAAGAGTTCGCCGGAAACCTAGCTGTGCCGAACTTCGGCGTCCGATCTGCGGCAATAGGAGTGGCGGCTCGCGAAACCGGCTGTACTTCTGGAATCCTCACGTCGTGGTCTATTCCGGCATATATATAGGTCTAGGGTTGGCAGATTTTGGAAAATCAAGATATTTTAGCATTTATTGATTTTTAGAATTAAAATAACTACAGGAAATCGGGAATTACTATTTAGGCTCCGAAAAATTCTAGAAAAATTTCTAAGGATAAATGGAAGAATGAGGAACACAACCAAAGTGGTTTAGCTCCCGAAAAAGACTTTTGGATTGATCGAGAAAAAAGACAAAGCTCAAGAAATAGAAATTTAATCCCGTGAAAGGTCGAAAAGATTCCCGGAAAGAGAGGTATCATTCTAACGCGTCTTAAAACCTTTTCCAAGCCTTTGGATTTTGAAAACAAGGCATCTTATCTAGCTTTTGTTTTTGCAAGTTTTCAAATTCTTTTTAAACCACTACTTGAAAGTAATATTTTAAAGATTGAGATTTGAATTTATTTTCCAAACCACTCATCACAAAAGTATCAATGCAACGACATGTATGCGCAAACATGTTGCTACTCTTATGTTGGATTTTAATTTTCTTTTACCTATGTTTTTATGAGCACAAAACAATTAATAGAAATAATTTTACTCTTTTTAGAAAGTAGCTAATTTTAGGATGTTACAATTCTACCCCCTTAAGATGAATCTCGTCCTCGAGATTCAGAGAAGAAGAGCAAAGAAGGGAGGGATGCTTCAACTTGAGATCTTCTTCACTTCCTTGAGCGACATCATCTTGATACTCACTTTGTGTTCTATGAGAACTCATCACGTGGCCACTCTTGCAGATTTTTGTTCCATCTTATTCCAAGTCCGATCTTGTTGCTTCTCTTAATCTGTTCCAATGAATCTTATTATCCATATGTTAAGCTTCCAAAAGATCTTGCTTAGCTTGAATCAGAACTTTGAATTCTATGGTTCATTTTTTATGCATTTTGAAATGTTTTACTTTTCAAAAGGAAGACTTTTAATCAAAACCAAACAAATTTTCTTTTTCAACTCCTTCTGAAATAGCTTTCAAAATATGTTTTATGTTTAGAACTCAAGAAAATATTTCAACCATGTTTTGAAACTCTTTTGAATAAATGTTTTTAAGGTTTTGAAATAAACCCAACCATTTTCAAATCATTGGAAACTCAGGTAAACATACTAAGCTTTGTTTTTCAAACTCTTTTGAAAACTCGACTTTATAATCAAATCTCAGATAAAGAGTAGACAAATCAACTCTGGTTCTTTTGAAATCTATTTCAAACAAGTGATTTTCAAAATTTTAGAAAACAAATGAAACATTCGACTTCATTTTCAAACCATTCTGAATGAACTCTTTTGGGATTTCTGAAATCAAACCAAATCAATTTCAAAAGTACTTTAGAAATGAAGAGAGTAAGTTTTCAATTCCCATTTTCTTTTGAAGTCAAACAAAAGGCATAATACACATGTTCAAGTTCTTTTTGGAATAAGACTTTTGAGGAATCAAATCAAATAATTTTCAAACCTTTCAAACCATTTTGGAAGACTCCTTTTAGAAACACACTTTTGAAATCAACTCAAACCTTTTCTTTTCAAATTTTGTTTAATTGTAATTCAAAGCCAAAAGTGCTCCATTTCCAAATGCAAATTGTTGCAAACTTTTGAACCAAAATTTTCAAACTTTTGTAAAATATCTTAAAAGCATTTTGAACACCTTTCAAATAAAATTTGAAATAAGACAACTCAATTTTTTTAATCGGTCTTTTTCAAACAACCCATTTTAAAACACTTTAGAGTCATTTTAAAAGTATTTTAGAATAAAACGGTTCAAAAGTGTTTTAGAATTAGACTTTGAAGAGTAACCGAATACATTTTACTCTTTTTTAAATTTAGTTCAAAGCAAAGTGGATTTTCAAATCTGATTTCACTTTCAACTTTTTGAAGTTTTAGGAATAAGATACTTTCAAACTTTATGAATATCTATTTTTAAACTAAAACCTTGAGTGAAGCAGTTCAAATCAAATTGTTTTCTTTTGAATGAGCAAAAGAGTCTTTCAAAATTCAAATCAAAACTTTTGAAATGTCTCAAATATAGTCTTTAGCAACTCTTTTTGAATCTTTTAAATTTTAATACTCTTTTCAAATCAACTCTTATTCTTTGGCGAAATACTTTTGAAATTATGTTTTGAATACCAACTCTTGAAAATGAGAAAACAAACTTAAACCCTTTTTGATCTTAGTTCGAATCAACTTTTGAAGAAGTTTTTCAAAGTTCTTAAATCAAAAGGTTGTTAATTCATTTTCCAACATCTTTTGAAGATTTTCATTTCAAGGAAAGAGCTTTAAATAGAAATCAAAACCAATCCAATTGTTTTCAAGAGTTAATCTTAGTCTTGAGCATTCTTGCAACTCTTTTGTATACGTCTATATCCTAGGTACATGATGATCGAACTCCCAACCATAGCTAGCTCGAAGATCAATCTTGACATGGATCCAAACTCCTTGTAGTTCACCAACTCGCAACACTCTTAGCTTGGCTACCTTTAATATAAATGAAATTGTGAGCATAACCCACAAATTCACTGCACTCATTACAAAGATTCAACTCAACCATAACATATATACAAACCATTCAAACATGAAATACAAGCTCGTTACTAATTGTTCCTTCTAGCTACTTGGTAGACATTCTTAGGGCAAAACTTCTCAACATGGCTTTGAAAATTTGAATAGAGGTGAGACTAGAAAGTTTGCAAGAGATCAAGAAAAACAACTCAAGGAGATAAGAAAGTATAGCTCAAAGGGAGCTATCAAGGAGAGGAGACAATAGGACAAAGATTGGAAATATTGAATTCAATGAGTCAAGGACATGGAGAAATAGTTTTATAGTAAAATAGGTTTTTACAAATGACCAGTGCTAACTAGGCTTGCGTCCTACAGTCAGCATTGCTCTGATACCACTTTGTCGCACTCGGTTTTAAAGACAAAACCAGATACACACTATATGTGAGCCCAGGAAGTCAAATCTCACATATAGCCACAAATAAGGGAAATATCAATAGACAATGCTTAAATACATAACGTATAAGTATAAAGGATATAACCTCATAGTATAGACAACGTAAAGACAACTCTGATCTTCAGGCGGAGATTCCAAATCCACAGGGATGACTGACTGGTTGACCATAAGCCTAACTCCTTTAGACGGGCAATCTGGTACCCATCTGGGATTTTTATTGGATGTAAAGCAAGTGTAAGCTCACCATGCTTAGCAAGTATATCAAAGGGATCTATGAGGCTCAAAAGGCTTGACACTGTTTGACTGCGGTTTGCAATTTTAGTTGATCAAGTTTTAGCATCCTATATCACTACTTTAGTGAACAATCCCAATTCCCAAGTGATATTAAAGTATAGTCAAGTTTATATCAATTCCCAACCATCCACCATCCACAGTAACCACTAATCTTGAAGGATCTAGATCGCTCGTATCCGTGAGCATGGCTGTTATAACAGGTCAAATATTTCTATAGAAATTGTATATCTTTACCCACCGAGTCGTGATTCCCAATGCCGGGGTTTGCAAGGCCTACTACACCTCTTCCCAGGAAGTGTGGTAGGGTTTCACTATGAAACCCTTAGCTAGTTGCACTAACAAGTCGTATCTATAAAGGAGTGACACACGTGGACATCGCAGCACGATACACACATCCTAGCAGAAAAAGGAAAGATACCCTCTTACGCTTACTGGAGCGTTTTGCGCCGCTTCCTCGCGCCCTGGCACGTCTTCACCGCCATGGCGTCTTCGTCGTGCGCTGTCAAAGCCAGACGAGCTCCTTCCCGCTATAAATAGCCGTACCGTCGTCGTCCCTCTCCTCTTTTCCTGCCTCTGCTCGCCGCCGACGACCTCGCTGCGCTCGCAAAATTCGCCGCCGTCATAGCGTCTGGAGTCAGTAGCATCTGCCAGTAGCTCTGCCTCGTCTTCCTGCTCCTCCCAAGCTTGGTCGTGTTGCTCCTGGAAGTCCAGCACCACCGCGCGACGTCGTCTTCCCCGAGTCCAGCCGAAGCTCCGCCGCGACCCACCTCACCGTGGCCAGGGCGATTCAGTACGCCTCCGTCTACACCAAGGACACCCTCATGATCACGGTGAGCTCCGGAGCGTGATGCTCGCCTTTCTTTTGACTCTACTGCACCGTAGCCCTAGCTACATCGACCACCATCGGGTCCGAGCCGCCATGGCCGGCGTAGGGTTCTATCTGGGGTGCCTGTTGCTGATCTAAGGGTTGGGTTAGGTTCACGACATGGTGTAGATCACGTTGGTACAGTCCATCTCACCGGAGAAGCACCGCCGGCGCGTTTTGCCGATCGGAACTGACCACGCTGCCGTGCGTTAGCATTGAGTCACTGACAGTGGGGCCTAGCTGTTAGTGCGAGTGAGGAAGAAGAACAGTGATAATTTTTATTTTCTGAATTTGTGAATAGTGCTGAAACTTTGGGAATTTGTAGGAAATTCATGATAGCTCCAAAAATTCTAAAATTTTGTGTGTGTCTTCTGTACATGTTCTAGCATGATTTAAAAATTTGAAACTTGAAATTTGAATAAATTTTTAATGTTCAAATATTCAGTCCATTAATTGAAAAATGCAATTTCCATGATTTTTGTAGGTCACTGTATAATTCCAAAAATTTTGAAATTTGTTTTGGTACACTAATTTGTCATGAGGAATCTTACATAAAATTGTCAGGTCATTTGGAACAAGTTCATTTTTGGGCTTAATTCCAAATTAATTTAAAAATAGATAAAAGCAAACCCTAAGTGTTTGATTAGTGTTGGATCTTGTTTTGGTCATGTTTTGTGACTAGTAGGGTTTCAAGATCCATTTGGTCAAGTCACATGTGTGGTTCTTAATGGTAGGATTGCAAGTTGGTTTTGTTGGCTTGCAACTGTACCGTGAAATAAAATCATTTGCGGGTGTTTTTACATTTCATGTACCATGAAAGCATCATGTTTACATTATCATCATGTTAAAGCATATGTTATCATTTCATGTAGAACCCGAGAACGAAACGATTCTAGTTGAGCAAGTTCTGGAAGAATCCCCGATTGTCACGGGATTCGATAATTGTGGTACTGATCCGGAACCTGAGATCGTCAACGAAGGCAAGCCCCAATTTATGCATTAAACCCTTACCTTGTTTACTTTGAAAAGTTTATCAACTATGTTACTTATTGCATTAAGTTAGTTTATTCAAATGTTTCCTACTTGATGCATTACCTACCTTGTTACTTGTTTACCATCCTTGGAGATGTTTTTATTTACAAAGGCGTAGAATGCTTAGTATGCTTTATAGTAGGCTTTCAAAGTAAAAGTTTCGATACAATCAAAGATGGCATACTAGCCAAAGAAATAAAGAAGGTAGAATGAACTAGAGACTAGTTGGGTGACTTATCTTGAATGTTGGGTAATGTTGCCGACTATGTCGCTTAAAGGCCACTCATTGTGGATCTTCTGAACGAGACACTTTGTAGTACTGGTCACATACTACGGTAAGCCTACTTCGGCTAAATCCGATACTAAGACGAATGCCCATGCACTGGGAGTGGAGAGATGGCGGGAGTAGCATGTACCCTCATGGCTGGTATGTGGCCGGATTTGAGGTGTGCTGTGCTCTCGGGTGGCGTGGAGACGGCTTAGTATAGGAAGATCCGGTAGCGAGGTTGATATATGCAAGATTAAGTTCTACATATGTCGTGTGATAAGGAATCCCCAGCTGGGACTTGAATCAATTTGAATTGCCGGTGCTCCGCGGATATGGAGACTCGATTCATTACAGAAGTAATGCAGGACTGGTGAATTACTAAAATATGAGAAAAGAATGGAATGAGAAGGAAAGGAATACGAGAAATGTACATTTAGTTTGAGATAATGAACAAAAAGTACTTAGTGGTAAAACTTGAAAATAGAATGAAGAATAGTAAGCTTTTGGCAAAGAACTTTTGAATCTTGCTACATCCTTACCTTGTCCCAAACCCCTGCATCTCTAAAGTCTTACACCCCGTTACGTCGGGTTAGTCTTATTGAGTACCTTTGTACTCAAGGTTTGTTAACCCTTGTTGTAGGTGAGTCGCATGCGCAGGCTTGTTTTGGTCCCTGCTGCATGTCGGTGTTTGAAGTCAACGACGATGAGGAGTAATGAATGGCCTTTGGACAAGGCACTAGTTTGTATGATAAATAAAGTTAATGTAATATTATCCCGCTACTATGGTTGTATGACACTTATGGTATTGTAAGTTTGAAAACAACTGGTTTGTAAACTATGTTATCTTAAGACTTCCGCTATCTTTTACTCTGATGTATATATTTGATTAAACTGTTGTAATTTGCAATGTCTGTGATTGGGATCCTGTTTGAAAAGAGAATCGTGGATGATTCGGGTTTCCCGAGGACACCCGACAGACCTATTGAGTTGTTGGGAACTCGTGAACGCTATCCGAGGTCTGTTAAGACAACGATAGGTGCACGTGGGCCCAATTCCTTAGGAGGTTCTACCACAGCTGGTATCAGAGCAGTTCCCATCTAAGATCATTGTAGGTTACTTTGGAAAACCTTCAAAATGATTTGGATCAAAGAAAGTAAACTTGATAATTTACAGTTCAAATTTCTTTCTTCTTACCTTTGATCTAGCCTCAATCTTGTCTTATTTGAAAGTTTGTGGCGGATAATATGCTTAGGTTTGTCCTATGTATTAAAAATCTAGTACTTATGATTATATTAATCTTTTGTACTTAGATTCGTAAGATCGATTCATGCATCATGCTTAAGCACATTGCATAATAAATCCCCTTAATAGTGGTTGGGTAAGTAATGTCAATCCCATTCTTGCTAACCTCCATTATCCTCAAGCTATTCTTATAATCCTACCTTAAATCCTACAGGCTATGGCAAAGACCAAGAAAACCGCACGCAAGTCCACCGGACCTCATGGAGTCCCTCGTCACCAGTTGGCACCAAGAAATCACGAGCTTGGTGAAGGAAGTTCCAAGAACCTAGGAGAGGGAGGATCTTCGAGCAACCCCGCCAACGTCGAGAACCTTAACAAGGAGCTCAACACTCTTCGTCGAGCTCATGTCAAAGACCAAGAAGAGCTGGCAGAAATGCAAAGAGGTATCACCATGACCATGGAGCTGTGGAATGAAGCCTGGACACGAGAAGATGCGGCCAATGAACATGTCAATGAGTTGGAGTTCTACGTAGAAGACCTAGAGATGGACAATGCCATTCTTCATGAGAATGTCCACCTGTTGTACGCTCAACTTCATCCTCCTCATGGGGATGGTGAAGTTACCGATGAAGAAATGATTGTAGCTCCAGGAGAAGTCGAGAATGAAGAAGAGGAGGAGGATCCTGAGGAGTTAGTGTACTTCTCAGATGAAGATGAGGTTTCATCCGATATGGGCACGGATGTCGAAGACTGAAAGCTTGGAGTAGTAGTAGTTCCTTTACTGCTTTCCTAGAAAACCAGGGTTGTCTTGTGGGATACAAGACATGCAATATAAATAAGAACCCTTTGTAGCATGCAACCTTTTAAAAGCTTTCAATAAAGAATAATGTAAGTAAATGTGTTTCTCTAATAGATGCCTCGTCCTATCACCCGAACTAGTGCTAGTGGCTCGCATGATGATGATGAGTGCCCAAATCCTCCACCAATGCCCTCAACTATGGCAGATGCCATAGCTGCACTCGTCAACGCAATGGCAGAGAATGCTAGGCTATTAAGGGAGTTGGCGCAGAACCAGCAGGCACCATACCCTAATCGTGGCCATCGTAATAATGGAAATGATGAGTCAACCTATGTGGATTTTACTGACACACGTCCGCCTATATTCTCTAAGGCAGATGAACCTTTAGAAGCTGATGATTGGCTTAGGACAATAGAGCAAAAGTTCGAGCTGATCCACTATACTGAGGTTCAAAAACCAAGGTTTGCGGCACAGCAACTCCGAGGAGCTGCTGGTGCCTGGTGGGTAAATTTGGTAGCAGTACAGCCCGCTGGTCACCAAATCAACTGGAGGGAATTCAAGGATGCCTTTAGGGCACATTATATTCTGGATGGTGTGATGACCATGAAGTTGGAAGAGTTCTTGGCTCTTAAGCAAGGGGAGCACCCGGTGATGCATTATGTTGGGCGTTTCAACCAACTGTCACAGTATGCTATTGAGTATGTGAATACTGACAGGAAGAAAAAGAATCATTTTCTTAGAGGCTTGAACACTAAACTTCAGACCATGATGGCAGCCTGTGGTAATGCAACTTACCATGAGACAATCAACATTGCTATCGCTTTGGAAGAGAATTACCACCGACACAAGGAGGCGAAGAAGAAGAAAATATTTGCTTCCGGATCATCAAGTGGCAAGCGTCAGAAGATAGTATACCATCCTCAGAATCATGGCCGTACGCCATTCCGCCCACAACAAGGCCAAAGCAGGCAGCAAATCTTCATTCGCCCTGCAACTAATACGCCTTATACTCATCAAGCACCGCAGCAGCAGAACAATACAAATAATGCAAACCGCAATGCTACTCCCCAGAATCACAATTTTCCATGCTATAATTGTGGTAAACCCAGGCATTTTTCCCGAGAATGTCCATATCCTAGGAAGAACAATCCTGATGCACCCAAAGCCCCTGTTAATCAAGCTCAGAATCAGTACAAGGGCAATGCTCAGAACCATCAAAAGGGTCCGACTGAGAAGAAAACTGGAAGGGTATTCTATACGCAAGTGGAATCTATTCCAGAAGGAGAACCAATTATGATGGGTATGTTTCCCATTGCTAAGCATCCTGCAATTACCTTATTTGATTCTGGTGCATCCCATACATTCATCAATCGTACATTTGTTGTAAAGCATGGGATAGCTATTGGGGAAACAAAAGAACCCTATCATATACAATCGCCTGGGGGACGAATCAGTACAAGGGAGGTAGTTCAGCATGTACCTATTGATTTGGGAGGTTATGAGTTCCCTACCAATATGCTGATATTAAAGGATCAAGATATAGATGTGATCCTTGGTATAAACTGGTTAACTCAACACGGTGCTATCATAGATGTCCTGCGTAGAACCATAAGGGTAAATGCACCTGACAGCAAAACCCAACTTCTCATCCAACTTCATTTTCCTAAGAGTACAGTGGAAACAATCTGTGCAACTATTGTTGAAGGAGCTGAGGAAATTTCAGTGGTATGTGAGTTTACGGATGTCTTTCCCAATGACCTGCCTGGTCTGCCACCAGACCGAGACGTAGAGTTCAGAATTGATCTAAAACCAAGGACAGCACCAGTGTCCAGAAGAGCATATAGGATGCCACCGAAAGAATTAGCAGAATTAAAAATGCAACTACAAGAGTTGTTAGACAAGGGTTTCATTCAACCCAGTTCATCACCTTGGGGATGCCCTGCTATCTTCGTGAAGAAGAAGGACCAAACCTTGAGGTTATGTGTTGACTATCGGCCATTAAATGAAGTCACCATCAAGAACAAATACCCCTTACCCCGAATTGATTTGCTTTTTGATCAACTTGCAGGAGCTAAGGTATTTTCGAAGATAGACCTAAGATCAGGCTACCACCAGATTAAGATCAGACGTGAAGATGTGCCGAAGACAGCATTTACTACCCGATATGGTCTATATGAGTATCTATCATGTCTTTTGGGCTAACCAATGCCCCGGCTCATTTCATGTACCTGATGAACTCAGTTTTTATGCCCGAGTTGGATAAGTTTGTCGTGGTGTTTATTGATGACATCCTTATCTACTCTAGGAGCAAAGAGGAACATGCGAAACATCTCCGTATTGTTCTACAAAGATTAAGAGATCACCAATTATATGCCAAATTCAGCAAATGTGCATTTTGGTTAGAGGAAGTACAATTTCTGGGTCATGTGTTATCTGCTGAAGGTATAGCTGTTGATCCGAGCAAGGTAGAAGAAGTCCTTAATTGGAAAGCACCTACAACTGTTCATCAAGTTCGTAGTTTTCTGGGGTTGGCAGGGTATTATCATCGGTTCATCCCTGACTTCTCCTGAATTGTGAAGCCAATTACTGGATTGTTGAAAAATCAAACTAAGTTCGTATGGTCAATAGAATGTGAAGAAGCCTTTTAGACATTGAAGAAGTTGTTGACAACTGCACCAGTGTTAGCACAACCGGATATCGAGAGGCCATTTGATATCTATTGTGATGCATCTGGAGTTGGTATTGGCTGTGTTCTTATGCAAGAAGGCAGAGTCATAGCATATGCTTCCAGACAACTCAAGAAGCATGAGGAATATTATCCCACCCATGATCTTGAATTAGCTGCTGTTATCCATTCACTAAAGATTTGGCGACATTATTTATTGGGTAATATCTGTCATATTTATACGGATCACAAAAGTTTGAAATACATCTTCACTCAGTCAGAGTTGAATATGAGGCAAAGAAGATGGTTAGAACTTATCAAAGATTATGATTTAGAAGTGCATTATCATCCGGGCAAGGCTAATGTGGTTGCTGATGCCCTGAGTCGCAAGCGTCATTGTCATTGTTTGATTGTAGAACCAATGCAGTGAACATTGTGTCAAGAGATGGAGCATCTGAATTTACAAATCATAGAACCAGGTTTCCTGTCCAATATTGTAGTTGAGTCCACTATCAAAGATCAGATCATTGCTGCTCAATAGAAAAGTAAGGGCATAGCCCATATTAAGGATAAAGTCAGATCTGGAAAACCAACATGTTTCAAGATTGATGAATCAGATGTCGTATGGTTCAAGGATAGGTTGGTAGTACCCAAAAATCCAGAGCTGCGAAAGCAGATTCTTGATGAAGTTCATTCTATAAGATACTCCATTCATCCGGGTAGCAACAAAATGTATCATGATCTGAGAAAGAGATATTGGTGGACCAAAATGAAAATAGAAATAGCTCAATATGTGGCCAAGTGTGATATTTGCCAGAGAGTCAAAGCAGTTCATATGAAGACTGCAGGTCCATTACATTCGTTGCCAGTTCCATCTTGGAAGTGGGAAGATATCTGTATGGACTTTATCGTGGGACTACCCAGGACATCTGCAGGCTACAATTCAATATGGGTTATTGTTGATCGTCTAACCAAGATAGCTCATTTCTTACTAGTCAGAGATAAATATCGAGCGGAACAGTATGCAAAGCTTTATCTTGATAGAATCTTCAGTCTACATGGGGCACCCAAGACCATTGTCTCTGATAGAGGGTCATTGTTCATATCTAAGTTTTGGAAAAGTCTACACGAGTCTTTGGGAACTAAACTTATCCATAGTTCTGCTTATCATCCGCAAACAGACGAACAGACTGAAAGGGTAAATCAAATTCTTGAAGATATGTTAAGAGCATGTGTTCTTTCCTTTAGTGCTAAATGGGATGAATGCCTTCCCTTAGCTGAATTCTCATATAACAACAGCCATCAAGAGAGCATTAAAATGGCACCATTCGAAGCACTGTATGGCCGTAGGTGCCAAATGCCTTTAAATTGGTCAGAAGCTAGGGAACGTTGGTTCTTTGGACCGGATGTAGTCAAGGAAGCTGAAGAGAAAGTTAAACTCATACAAGCCAATATGAAGGTAGCTCAATCCCGACAGAAAAGCTATGCTGATAAGAGGAGACGACCGCTAGAATTCAAAGTAGGAGATTATGTCTACCTCAAGGTATCACCGATGAAAGGAGTTCATCGTTTTGGGATTCGGGGAAAGTTGGCACCCCGTTATGTAGGTCCTTTTCAAATCCAACAATGATGTGGACCAGTCGCCTATCGCGTCAAGCTACCAGATCACATGTCAGTGGTGCATGATATCTTCCATGTATCTCAGTTAAAGAAGTGCCTTCAAGTACCTGACCAAGAGATCGACTTTGGTGATGTAGAACTGGAACCTGATTTGACTTATGCCGAGTACCCCATTAGAGTCTTAGATCAGAAAGATCGAGTCACTCGGAGACGTACGATCAAGTTCTACAAAGTACAATGGAATCAACACACTGAAGATGAAGCTACTTGGGAGTCCGAGGATTACTTAGAAGAGAATTTTCCTAACTTCTTCGCTTCTATCTAGTTGCAATACCTTGTCTATATTGTAACTTGTCTCGTTTGTCAACAGAATGAAAAACCCCCTCACTAGTCTTTTGAATAAAGTTATGATGTGTTAGCCTGACACATTTCCTTTTCCATTACTTAGCCTTAAGTTTTAAATCTCGGGACGAGATTTCTTTAAGGGGGAAGGGTTGTAACACCTCTGGTGTTTTGACCTAATACTAAAATTTAACATGTCATCATGTGCATTGCAAAGCATTCATATAGTATAAAGTTTTGAATGCATTCACTAAATAAGGTTTATTTCATAAGGTTGTTATTTCATGTGATGTGTTTCAAAAACCCTAAATAAAGATCATGACCACAAGGGTCAAATTTCATGTGATCATGTGAGGCCATGTGTCATTTGACTCAAATAACCCTAATGGGCCATGTTACTGGTCAAAAATCAAAATCTAAGTAAAAGGAAGACAAATCAAATTTGAATTCATATTCAAATTATAAAAGTCCTTTTTGCCCCTTTTGACTAATTCAAAATCCATGAGGAATTTGGGTTTGAGGCAAAAAGCAAAGTTGGAGATTATTTTATGTAGATCAACTTTGGTATTCAAAGTTTTTCAAGTTTACATATAAAATTTGGAGTAATTTTGAAATGATTCAAATGCTCAAATGCACCCCAAATTCAAATTTCAAAATGGAGGCAGAATTTGAAAATATTTCTAGAAGCAAAGTTGTAGAGTTTGAAAAATTGAACAACTTTCATTTTTGGAGATTTTCAACTTCTTTAGAAAATTTGGGAGTAATTTGAAAAATAGACTCAGTGGCAGTTCTGTAAATAATTCAAAAATTTGGATTTACATCACCGCTTACCGCCGGCGCCACGCCTTTGCCGCCGCCGAGCGTTTTGTGCCGCTTCCTCGCGCCCTGGCACGTCTTCATCGCCGTGGCGTCTTCGTTGTGCGCTGTCGAAGCCAGACAAGCTCCTTCCCGCTATAAATAGCCGTACCGTCGTCGTCCCTCTCCTCTTTTCCTGCCTCTGCTCGCCGCCGACGACCTCGCTGCGCTCACAAAATTCGCCGCCATCATAGCATCTGGAGTCAGTAGCATCCGCCAGTAGCTCTGCCTCGTCTTCCTGCTCCTCCCAAGCTTGGTCGTGTTGCTCCTGGAAGTCCAGCGCCACCGCACGACGTCGTCTTCCCCGAGTCCGGCCGAAGCTCCGCCGCGACCCACCTCATCGTGGCCAGGGCGATTCAGTACGCCTCCGTCTACACCAAGGACACCCTCGTGATCACGGTGAGCTCCAGAGCGTGATGCTCGCCTTTCATTTGACTCTACTGCACCGTAGCCCTAGCTACATCGACCGCCATCGGGTCCGAGCCGCCATGGCCGGCGTAGGGTTCTATCTAGGGTGCCTGTTGCTGATCTAAGGGTTGGGTTAGGTTCGCGACATGGTGTAGATCACGTTGGTACAGTCCATCTCACCGGAGAAGCACCGCCGGCGCGTTTTGCTGATTGGAACTGACCACGCCGCCGTGCATTAGCATTGAGTCACTGACAGTGGGGCCTAGCTGTCAGTGCGAGTGAGGAAGAAGAACAGTGATAATTTTTATTTTTGAATTTGTGAATAGTGCTAAAACTTTGGGAATTTGTAGGAAATTCATGATAGCTCCAAAAATTCTGAAATTTTGTGTGGCTTCTGTACATGTTCTAGTATGATTTAAAAATTTGAAACTTGAAATTTGTATAAATTTTTAATGTTCAAATATTCAGTCCATTAATTGAAAAATGCAATTTCCATGATTTTTGTAGGTCACTGTATAACTCCAAAAATTTTGAAATTTGTTTTGGTACACTAATTTGTCATGAGGAATCTTACATAAAATTTTCAGGTCATTTGGAACAAGTTCATTTTTGGGCTTAATTCCAAATTAATTTAAAAATAGATAAAAGCAAACCCTAAGTGTTTGATTAGTGTTGGATCTTGTTTTGGTCATGTTTTGTGACTAGTAGGGTTTCAAGATCCATTTGGTCAAGTCACATGTGTGGTTCTTAATGGTAGGATTGCAAGTTGGTTTTGTTGGCTTGCAACTGTACCGTGAAATAAAATCACTTGCGGGTGTTTTTACATTTCATGTACCGTGAAAGCATCATGTTTACATTATCATCATGTTAAAGCATATGTTATCATTTTGTGTAGAACCCGAGAACAAAATGATTCTAGTTGAGCAAGTTCTGGAAGAATCCCCGGTTGTCACGGGATTCGATAATTGTGGTACTGATCCAGAACCTGAGATCGTCAACGAAGGCAAGCCCCAGTTTATGCATTAAACCCTTACCTTGTTTACTTTGAAAAGTTTATCAACTATGTTACTTATTGCATTAAGTTAGTTTATTCAAATGTTTCCTACTTGATGCATTACCTACCTTGTTACTTGTTTACCATCCTTGGAGATGTTTTTATTTACAAAGGCGTAGAATGCTTAGTATGCTTTATAGTAGGCTTTCAAAGTAAAAGTTTCGATACAATCAAAGATGGCATACTGGCCAAAGAAAGAAAGAAGGTAGAATGAACTAGAGACTAGTTGGGTGACTTATCTTGAATGTTGGGTAATGTTGCCGACTATGTCGCTTAAAGGCCACTCATTGTGGATCTTCTGAACGAGACACTTTGTAGTATTGGTCACATACTACGGTAAGCCTACTTTGGCTAAATGCTATACTAAGACGAATGCCCACGCACTGGGAGTGGAGAGATGGCGGTTGTAGCGTGTACCCTCGTGGCTGGAATGTGGCCGGATTTGAGGTGTGCTGTGCTCTCGGGTGGCGTGGAGATGGCTTAGTATAGGAAGATCTGGTAGCGAGGTTGATATATGCAAGATTAAGTTCTACATATGTCGTGTGATAAGGAATCCCTAGCTGGGACTTGAATCAATTTGAATTGCCGGTGCTCCGCGGATATGGAGACTCGATTCATTACAGAAGCAATGCAGGACTGGTGAATTACTAAAATATGAGAAAAGAATGGAATGAGAAGGAAAGGAATACGAGAAATGTACATTTAGTTTGAGATAATGAACAAAAAGTACTTAGTGGTAAAACTTGAAAATAGAATGAAGAATAGTAAGCTTTTGGCAAAGAACTTTTGAATCTTGCTACATCCTTACCTTGTCCCAAACCCCTGCATCTCTAAAGTCTTACACCCCATTACGTCGGGTTAGTCTTGTTGAGTACTTTTGTACTCATGGTTTGTTAACCCTTGTTGCAGGTGAGTCGCATGCGCAGGCTTGTTTTGGTCCCTGCTGCATGTCGGTGTTTGAAGTCAACGACGATGAGGAGTAATGAATGGCCTTTGGACAAGGCACTAGTTTGTATGATAAATAAAGTTAATGTAATATTATCCCACTACTATGGTTGTATGACACTTATGGTATTGTAAGTTTAAAAACAACTGGTTTGTAAACTATGTTATCTTAAGACTTCCGCTATCTTTTACTCTGATGTATATATTTGATTAAACTGTTGTAATCTGCAATGTCTGTGATTGGGATCCTGTTTGAAAAGAGAATCGTGGATGATTCGGGTTTCCCGAGGACACTCGATAGACCTGTTGAGTTGTTGGAAACTCGTGAACGCTATCCGAGGTCTATTAAGACAACGATAGGTGCACGTAGGCCCAATTCCTTAGGAGGTTCTGCCACAATAGGTAACAAGGGGCCTTTGGTACACTTGCCTTAAATACTGATCCTTTGGTAAGCTTTAATCTTCAACGTCCTTCTTCTTCTTCTAGATCACCACATATATCTCACCGACTGGACGTAATCGTAGAACACCACACAACGTCCATACACATACATGCATAGCATGCAATTGCATCTATATCAGAACAATACACCAATCATAGAAAAATAAGTAAAAGAGTTTGAAATACGATTCTACATATCGCTATGAACAAACAGTCGCGAGAGGCACGCTAATCGGAGCTACGATTGAAAAGATACATCTACAGGAAGATTTTTGCTTATAAAACAATATACTAAAAGAGTGGGATCATCGCTACAATCACGGGAACGCAAGAATCACCGATAACGTAACTATCATTAAAAAGAAACGACTACCGGGATTTTATATTACAAAAGAGAGAAATAGCCTAAATGCTTGATTTATTGAGCAAAACTATATGAAGCATATTAATTCAGATTACATAAAATCACATTTTATTTTAAAACCCGAGTTGAACTAGTCATATTTTATACATAAACATGCACGTATCATTTAATCAAATTAACTTTAACTTTGCAAGAGAAAAATGCATGTGAAAACATCTTAACCGACTTTATATAAATCATGTTTAAACTAAGCAAATTATAATTAATAAATACATATTTAAGTTGACATTAATTAACAAGTAATTATAAAAAGTGGATACTGTCCTAGGTTGCTGTTATTTAGAAACAGGTTTACGTAATCATTAATTAAATTAATATTTAAATTATAATATTATGAACATGCGACATGATAAATGTTCCTACTAACATATTGTTCAAGTACCAAATGTAACTTAAACGGTACAAAACCGAATTAGAACTTAAATTGCTTTTAATTAAAAAGTTATTGAATAATCATTAATCAAATTAATATTTAACTTATAAATTTCCAAAATGTGAGACATGTTAAACATCGTTGCTAACACGTATCACATACTGTGATGAAACTCGCACAATCGAATCGAAATCAAAAACCTAAATCAATTTTTCTTAAACAACGATTAATTAATTATAGACACAATTAATATTTTAATAAAATAAATTTATAAACATGTGATATGAAAACTAATAACTCTACTACGTAGATCTCCATGATACGAAACTAACGCAACTGAAACGGAATTAAAACGAAGGAACGACGAATATTTAACGAACCAGTGGCATTCTTGTAAATACGATCATCTTCCTCCATGGTCTATCTACAGAACGTACGTGGCCTCCATGGTTGAGTGCTGCTGCTGTAGTCCCATCAGGGAGGGAGGGCCTCGGCTGGGGCTTGTCCAACCGACTGGGACAAGGCGGCAGCTGCTCTGCGCACAGTGCGCACGCGGCGAAGACGAAGCGGCGCCCGGCTGGGCCAACCCGCCTCCCCACGATGCACGCACGTGCAGGGCAGCGATGGCAGCCTACTGCAGCCAGGCGATGGCCGAGCGCAGGGGCTTGGGGCGCGAGAGATGCGTGCGCTGGATCCGTATGGCATGGAGCCGAAGTGCGAGGCCAAGCTCTGCACCCTAGATGACCGGAACGAAGGAGCTTTGTGGTCGCTAATGGACATCGCCGAGAAACCTCGCCGGAAAAAGAAAAACGAATGGGAAACGGTCAAGCGGTGATGGATTCAAGAAAACAGATACACTACGGTGTAGAGAACGACGAGATCTACCTTGTGGTGGTAGTGGTTGACGCCGGAACGCGACAGTTTGGCCAGAAAAGCTCGCCGAAGAGTTCGCCGGAAACCTAGCTGTGCCGAACTTCGGCGTCCGATCTGCGGCGATAGGAGTGGCGGCTCGCGAAACCGGCTGTACTTCTATAATCCTCGCGTCGAGGTCTACGCCGGCATATATATAGGTATAGGGTTGACAGATTTTGGAAAGATGAGATATTTTAGCATTTATTGATTTTCGGAATTAAAATAATTACAGGAAATCGGGAATTACTATTGAGGCTCCGAAAAAATATCTCTGAGCTCCAAAAAATTCCAAAAAAAATTCTAAGGATAAATGGAAGAATGACGAACACAACCAAAGTGGTTTAGCTCTTGGAAAAGACTTTTGGATTGATCGAGAAAAAAGACAAAGCTCAAGAAATAGGAATTTAATCACGCAAAAGGTCGAAAAGATTCCCGGAAAGAGAGGTATCGTTCTAACGCGTCTTAAAACCTTTTCCAAGCCTTTGGATTTTGAAAACAAGACATCTTATCTAGCTTTTGCTTTTGCAAGTTTTCAAATTCTTTTTAAACCACTACTTGAAAGCAATATTTTAAAGATTGAGATTTGAATTTATTTTCCGAACCACTCATCACAAAAGTATCAATGCAATGACATGTATGCGCAAACATGTTGCTACCCTTATGTTGGATTTTAATTTTCTTTTACCTATGTTTTTATGAACACAAAACAATTAACAGAAATAATTTTACTCTTTTTAGAAAGTAGCTAATTTTAGGGTGTGACACGCGCCATAGTGCGTGGCGAGGCCGGCGTGGTGGGCGGCGTGCGGCCATGGTTGGCGGCAGGCACGGCGGGCAAGCGCTGCGTCGGGCACGCGGTCGGGCAGGCTTGGAGGGCAGGCGCGGCGGCGGCTAGGCGGACAGGCACCGCGGGCGCGGTAGGCAGGCGGCCAGGCGCAAAAGCCGACTAGGACACGGGTAGGCACGACGGTATTTATCCGGCTCTGCCGCGCCACCGATCAGGGTGCGGTCGAGCCACGCCAAGATCGGTGGCGCGACAGACCCTGCCATGTCACCGGTCAGCGCCCCGGTCGTCGCCACATCAACCCTATCACCGCACCACCATGCATGGCGCGACACAGGCATTTCGCCGTGCCAGGGAAATGGGCGTGGCCAAAAGTGTTAGTTTTGAAAAAAAATAAACAGTGTAAGGTTTAAAATTTGTTTACAAAAAGTGTTAAAAGTAAAAAAAATTCTGAATCAACACCCCGTAGTTGTTTTGTTTGATTCTGGAGCTTCACATTTATTTATGAGTCAAATATTTGCATCCAAGCATGATCAAAGGGTAGTTACTATAGATAAGGGTGGTTATTGCATAAGTGCAGCCAAAAATAATATCTCTACCAACCAGATAGTCAGAGATGTGCGCATCTCAATAAGCAACCTAGAGTATACCTTAGATCTTGTAGTATTGCCAGGGTTGGGGATAGATGTAATCTAGGGTATGAAATGGATGAGTGGCCATGGAGTTCTCATTGACACTTCGACTAGAACCATCATGTTGATAGAACCCTAGGGTAACGATGCTTTCTTAGTGCCACTTCCTAGAAATTTTGATCTCCAAAACTTCATCGGTGCTATTTAGACCTCGACCCTCCTTGATATTCCAGTGGTATGTGAGTTTCCGGATGTGTTTTCAGATGAATTGCCCGAGTTGCCACCCGACAGGGATGTAGAGCTTAAGATTGAGTTATTGCCGGGTACAGTTGAAATCTCTAATTTGGTTTTGATGAATTGATGAAACCCTAAGTGCTAACCTAGTTTATCAAAGTGATGATGAGATAGGTAGCACTACTCCAAGTGATGAAGCAATGGTGAAAATCATGATGATGATGATGGCATGGTGATCATAAAATGCTTAGACTTGGAAAAGAAGAAAGAGAAAAACAAAAAGCTCAAGGCAAAGGTGAAACTTGATAGGAGTTTTTTTTTGTTTTGGTGATCGAGACACTTAGTGAGTGTGATCACATTTAGGATCGATAGCCATACTAGAGGGGTGAAACTCATATCGAAATGTGGTTATCAAAGTGCCACTAGATTCTCTAACTCATTGCATATGCATTTAGGATCTAGTGGAGTGATTAACTCCTTAGAAAATGTTTGTGAAAAGCTAACACACATGCACAAGGTGTTGTACACTTAGTGGTGGTGGCACATTTGCAAAGGAGAAGAAGTTGGTGAAGAAAAGGAGTTGAAAGCGCTGGTCACGGGGTGACTGGACACGTCCGACATGAGGACCGGACACGTCCAATATCTACTGGACGCGTCCGGTATTCTGGCCAGGCGTGGGCAGAGTTGTCGAGGTGACCGGACTCTGGCTCATAGCAGTGACCGGATGCTGAGCAATCACTGTTTAGCGTCCGGTCATGGTGACATGGGGTACGGGTGTTGGTCTAGAGAGGACCAGACGCAGGGGTGCATCCGGTTGGCCACACCGGATGTGTCTAGTCACACTTGAGCGGCTCTAGGAGCTCTCTAGACTAGACCGGACGCAACCCCTCCTATGTTCGGTCGGCCACACCAGACGTGTTCGGTCGCTGTTGAGCGGATAGCCATTGGGCGCGAATGGCTAAACAATTTGAAAGGGACATGTGGTGGTCAGGTTGTGACTGGACGCAGCGACTAGACGCATCTGGTCACCACACCAGACATGTCTGGTGCACACGACCTGTGCGTCCGGTCATCCCGCAGTCAGCCCAATAATTGAGCCAATAACTCTATTGTTTGGGGGTGTCTATAAATATCGTTTGGCTAGCTCTAGCTCACTCTCTTGGCCATTTGTATTGATATAGCAACCTTGTGAGCTTAGCCAAAGCCCTCCCACTCATCTCCATCATTGATTCATCATCTTTGTGAGATTGGGAGAGAATCTAAGTGCATTGCTTAAGTGTTTGCATCTAGAGGCACTTGGTATTCGTGTTTCGCTGTGGGATTCGCTTGTTACTCTTGGTGGTTGCCGCCACCTAGATGGCTTGGAGCAACAAGGATCATCGAGTGGAGGTTGATGATTGTCTTCGGCTCTAATCGTGGTGATTATGAGGGGTTCTTGACCTTTCCCCGGTGGAGAGCCAAAAGGTACTCTAGTAAATTGCTTGTGGCTTGTGTGATCCTCATCTTGCATTAGTTGTGCGGCACCCTATTGAGGGTTTGGCGTGTGATGCCAATTAGCGCATGAACTACCAAGTAAGTGAATCGCCACAATCAGGACTAGCTTGTCGGCAAGCAAGTGAACCTCGGTAAAAAATATTGTGTTATCATTTGATTATGAGGTGATTGGTCTTCATTGGTATTCACTCTTATGATTGTTGGTTCATTCCTTGACTCGGCGGTGTAAGGAAAATGGACCCTTGGCCCATTTACTTTGGATTTTGGTGTTTGATGACCAACACAACCAAATTGGACTAATGAATTTGCAAGTGTTTGTTTTGTAGTTCAATAGGGTGCAAGACGTGACTTGGACGAAGGCGACGTGATGATCCGATGATCAACACCTTAAGCAAGACCTTAGGAGCACAAGAGAAGACCCAAGAGATCAAGCAAAGTCCAAGCATGAAGATAGGAACCAAGCCATACGCAAGATCGCGAAGAAACGAGCTCACAGAGGCGACCAGACGCTGGACTGGACGCTGGTGGCTCGGTAGTCGAGACGACCGGACGCTGGACCAGTGGCTCTATAGTCGGGACGACCGGACGCTGGACCGGTGGCTCTGCAGTCGGGCCGACTGGATGCGGGCGGCAAAACCGATCGGACGCAGGGAAGCAGCGTCCGATCGAGTACAGTAAGGTTCTAGAGCAGCAAATCTGTGACCAGACGTGTCCAGTGGTAGGCGATCGGACACTAGCTAGCGTCCGATCAATATATTGCTAGCTCAACGGTCGGGACGACCAGACGCGTCCGGTCAGGACAATTCAGCGTCCGGTCAGTAGCAGTTTCGCGGGAATTCGACCTCAACGGCTACTTTCTCAGTGGGGCTTATAAATACAACCCCCAACCGACCATTGGAGTAGTGTGGAGCTGAGGAAACATACCAAGGGTATTGATACACCATTTTAGTGATCTCCACTTGCATAGTGCCTAGTGATTCATTAGGTGATTAGCGTAGGTGCTTTGTGAAGTGCTTAGGTTGATTAGACCACCGCTTATGCACTTGTTCTAGGTTTAGGCCTAGTGTTTAGTGACATTTGCATACCTCTTACCACTCGGTGCTTGCGAGCACCATTGTTGTATATCGGAGGGGCTTGAAGTCTTGCAAGATCACACCAACCGCGTTTGTGGTGTGGCCGCCATCGTGTATCGGAGGGAACAAGGCCCGCGGCGTTTCGGCCGGAAGCTTGATAGTGAAGACGGCGGGAGCATCCGGGAGAGGCTTGCTGGAAGGCACGTCGGAGACCCACTTGCACGTGGGGAAGGCCCGAGGCTATCCACAGAGTTATCCGATCGGGAGCTTGGCCCTTGCGAGGGATTCCTTGCGAGGGGCTCCAACAAGGACTAGGGGGAAGCTTGCGTGTTTCTCGATACCTCGGTAAAAATACTAGAGTCATCGATGGGAGTTTGCATATCTCTACCTTGCTCTTTAGCTTCTGCATTTACATTGATTACTTTACTACGTTTGTGGTAGAGATAGCAACACACTAGCAAAACCATAGTTGCACATCTAGATAGTTAATCTTTTGCATAGGTTTTGCTAGGGTTAGAAAAAGAGGCTATTGTTTAGAGTTAGAATTTTTAAGTTGCCTAATTCACCCCCCTCTTAGGCGTTACGGTCCCTTCAATTGGTATCAGAGCCGGTTGGCTCATATTTGGACCTTTGGCTTAATCACCGTTGAGCCGACGCTATTGTAGAGTGGTTGGGATGGATACCGCTAGGCCTCCACAATTTGATGGCACTAACTTGCCATACTATAAAGCTAGAATGGCTTTCCACCTTGAGGCGGTTGATTTGGGTATATGGAGAGTCACTCGTGACGGGATGAAACCCATCAAGAATCCTGAAAAACCCACAAAGAGTGATGAAAAAGAAATGCACTTCAATGCTAGAGCTAAAAATTGCTTGTTTGAATCACTTAGTATGGATGTTTTTAACCAAGTATTCACTTTAAATACGGCACATGAAATTTGGTTAAAACTCCAAGAGCTCCATGACGGCACAAGCAATGTCCATGAGCAAAAACATTGTCTAGCAAAGAAAAACTATGATTCCTTTACTATGAATGATGATGAGCTTGTTCATGATATGTATTCTCGTTTGAATCTAATTATCAATGAGCTCCATTCTATAGGGTTATTAAAGCTAGATGATGCAAACATCATGAGGAAGATCATCTCTGTGCTACCACAAAAGAAATATGCAAGCATCATCACCATCCTTCACAACATGGAGGACTTGAGCAACATGACCCCAGGCATAGTCATTGGCAAATTAGTGGCATTTGAAATGTCACGTAAGATGGGTCAAGAAGAAGCTTCTTCATCAAGCAAAGCTCTCGCTTGTAGCGAGAAAAAGAAGATGAAGGGCAAGCAAGTTGAGACAAGCTCAAGCTCAAGTTCCTCAAGTGAAGATGAGGAAGAAGATGAGGACGATGATGATGATAAAGATTCAAGTGATGATCAATTTCCCCCCTCCACCTCCGATCTTGATGAAGAATCAATCAAAGTGATCAACAAGGTGGAGAAGATGATCCAAAGGCTCAATGTCAAGGGTGTGCCCATCCAAATTCAAGATTTCATTTTCACAAATCAAAGAAATGAGCAAAGAAAGAGAGGATGCTATGGATGCGGCGAGTTGGGGCACTTTGTGGAAGTTTGTCCTAACAAGCTCACACCCAAGACAAAGAAGAAGGCATGCAAGAACCAAGCCCTCACATCAATAAGATCATGGGATGATTCTTCAAGTGAAGAAGAACCCCATCACAAGAGGCAAGGCCGCAAGCACTCATCATCAAGCTCTTCTCGTGTGTGCCTTATGGCACGAGATAACAAAAGCTCTTCCTCTAGTGAAAGTGATAGTGATGATGATATGCCTTCTTATCATGAACTTGTGCAAGACAATCTTAATTATGCTAAAGCGTGCACTAGTCAACACAAGAAGATCAAAAGTTTAAAAGAAAAGCTAGATAGTTCACAAAAAGCATACAAAACCTTGCTTGAACAATATGAGAACTTTGCTAATCTCAATGTTGAACTATCTACTAAAATTGAGAAACATGAGACTAGTGCAACAACAAATGCATGTGCAATCAATGATGAGCAACTCTTAAAGAAAAATGAAAAATTAAAAGAAAAGTTAGCTAGCTCACAAGAAGCATATAATAGCTTGCTTGCTAAAATGGAAACCATGTGCAAACATTGTGATGAGCTAACTAATAAAGTTGCTAATCTTAAAGCCATTAGCACAACCCCCACCAAGGCATCTAAAAGGAAAAGTTCTATCTTTAACATGTCTAAAAAGGATGCCTCTACTTCTTGTAATGATTTATGTTTAGACTCACCTTTGTGCAACCAAGTTTGTGTTGAGAAAGTTGTTGTAGATACATGCACACAAGAGATTGCAAAGGAGAATGAGAAACTCAAGCAAGAAGTAGCTCACCTCACCAAGGACTTAACTCAAGTGAAAGGCAAGGCGAAGCAAACCCAACTTCATCAAGATAACACCGTCAAGGGAGTGAAGAAGCTTGATGAAGGACAAACTGTGGTTTGTTACATGTGCCACAAGGAAGGTCACAAGTCCTATGAGTGCAAGGTGAAGAATGGGGGAGGATCAAAGAAGAAGGAGAAAAAGGAAATAAGTAAGCTCTCCAACACCTACACCAACAAGGTGGACAAGAAGGTCTCCACACCTTATCTCTTGAAGAAGAAGAAAAATGACAAGGTGGTGGCCATCAAGGTGAACAAGCAAGCCAACAATGGGGTCAAATGCTTTTGGGTGCCAAAGGAAATCATTTCAAACATGAAGAGCACCAAGAAGGTTTGGATCCCGAAAGGGAAGTGAGAAGTCTGTCGGACATCGGGGAATTTGGAGACTTGGCAAAGTTTGGGTGCATTTCATGGGGTGCATCATGATGGATAAAGTCATTGCCAAGTAGGTTAGTGAATACTATGGACCCAAATTCCCCTTCCCATGTTAGGTAACTAGATGTCATTACTTTCAATTAGTATTCATTTCAATTGGTATTGTTTTTCAATTGATATACTCTTAAAGCATCTAGTTATCTTTCATGCCTATGTTTGCATTTACATGCTTAAATCTTTTGTCATGCATTCAATAGGTATAACATATGGTAGGCTTGCTCGGTTTCATTATCAACCCTTGGAGCAAACCTACATGGTTTAAAATTGTTTAGGAGCACGGCACATAGCTTGTTTTACAATTATTTATCTAATATGTGCCAAATTCCAAATTGTAGATAATCTCTCCCAAATATCATCTTTTAAGTGGTATTTTGATACTTAAATCAATGTGCACAAATCTTACAAGTATTCAACACTTGTGTGCACAAATTTAGGGGGAGCTTAATCTACAAGTTGGATACTTTGAGACTAACACCTTTTCAAGCTTATCTTGTGTGTAGTAGTCTCATTGCAAGGAAAATGGAGTCACCAGAGGAAAGCATTATCCTTCAATTGGTAGAAATCAAATTGATTTTTCACATGTGGTATTTCTAAACCGATATCACCATGTTGATCTCACTTTGATATTTATTTGCATTCTCCATGCATTATATAGATTAACCTCTCTTGTGCAATAAATTGCTAATTATGCATATGCTTTGCTTTTTATCATATGTATGTATAAATTTAGGGGGAGCTTAGTCTATATAATGTGATAGTCAAGTTTTGTGACCTATTCCATGCTAATCAAATCCTTCATTTGGTTCACAAAGTTTGACCCTCCCTTGTGCTACTAATGTATTCCTTTTGGGTGTTTGGTGCCAAAGGGGGAGAATTTGAAGGACCAAAGACAAGCATTTAGTTACAAGTAGTAATGGTCCGAGAAAGGGAGGAAAGTGAATTATGGGTTAGTCTTCCGAGAAAGGGAGGAAAGTGAATTATGGGTTAGTCTACGTAATGGGGGAGATTTTTTTTACAAAGCTAGGCTTTAATCCATAATATCACATGGGGACATTTGCAAGGGCAAGACAAGCTTTTAAGTAAAGTTTTAATTGGTATCTATCAATTAGTATCATATAACCTTGCCCTTTGCATTGCATCCTAGCAAGTAGGTAGTTTTTAACTTCCAAATTCTTTTTATTTGCTTGCTTTGGTCATGTTGGCATCAATCACCAAAAAGGGGGAGATTGTAAGGAAAATTGACCCTTGGCCCATTTACTTTGGATTTTGGTGTTTGATGACCAACACAACCAAATTGGACTAATGAATTTGCAAGTGTTTGTTTTGTAGTTCAATAGGGTGCAAGACGTGACTTGGACAAAGGCGACGTGATGATCCGATGATCAACACCTTAAGCAAGACCTTAGGAGTACAAGAGAAGACCCAAGAGATCAAGCAAAGTCCAAGCATGAAGATAGGAACCAAGCCGTACGTAAGATCACGAAGAAACGAGCTCGTAGAGGTGACCGGACGCTGGTGGCTCGGCAGTCGGGACGATCGGACGCTGGACCGGTGGCTCTATAGTCGGGACGACCGGACGCTGGACTGGTGGCTCTACAGTCGAGACGACCGGACGTGGGTGGCAAAACTGACCGGAAGCAGGGAAGCAGCGTCTGATCGAGTACAGTAAGGTTCCAGAGCGGCAAATCTGCGACCGGACGCGTCCGATGGGAGGCGACCGGACGCTAGCTAGCGTCCGATCAGTATATTGCCGGCTCAATGGTCGAGACGACCGAACGCGTCCGGTCAGGACGATTCAGCGTCCGATCAGTAGCAGTTTCGCGGGAATTCGACCCCAATGGCTACTTTCTCAGTGGGGCTTATAAATACAACCCCCAACCAGCCATTTGAGTAGTGTGGAGCTGAGGAAACATACCAAGGGTGTTGATACACCATTTTAGTGATCTCCACTTGCATAGTGCTTAGTGATTCATCAGGTGATTAGCGTAGGTGCTTTACGAAGTGCTTAGGTTGATTAGACCACCGCTTATGCGCTTGCTCTAGGTTTATGCCTAGTGTTTAGTGAGGTTTGCATACCTCTTACCACTCGGTGCTTGCGAGCACCATTGTTGTACACCGGAGGGGCTTGAAGTCTTGCGAGATCACACCAACCACGTTTGTGGTGTGGCCGCCACCGTGTACCGGAGGGAACAAGGCCCACGGCGTTTTG
Source organism: Miscanthus floridulus (assembly GCF_019320115.1). Lineage (NCBI taxonomy): Eukaryota > Viridiplantae > Streptophyta > Magnoliopsida > Poales > Poaceae > Miscanthus > Miscanthus floridulus. The sequence continues at coordinate 41,324,243 of NC_089594.1, forward strand.
GCCGGAAGCTTGATAGTGAAGACGATGGGGAGCATCCGGGAGAGGCTTGCCGGAAGGCACGTTGGAGACCCACTTGTGCGTGGGGAAGGCCCGAGGCTATCCACAGAGTTATCTGATCGGGAGCTTGGCCCTTGCGAGGGGGCTCCAACGAGGACTAGGGGGAAGCTTGCGCGCTTCTTGATACCTCAGTAAAAATACCGGAGTCGTCGACGGGAGTTTGCATATCTCTACCTTGCTCTTTAGCTTCCGCATTTAATTGATTACTTTACTACGTTTGCAGTAGAGATAGTAACACACTAGCAAAACCATAGTTGCACATCTAGATAGTTAATCTTTTGCATAGGTTTTGCTAGGGTTAGAAAAAGAGGCCATTGTTTAGAGTTAGAATTTTTAAGTTGCCTAATTCACCCCCCTCTTAGGCGTTACGGTCCCTTCAGATGGTATAACCATCTTGCTCTCTCTCTTTACATTTCCACAAACTAGTTGTTAAGCTCTTTAGTGTAGCTAGTCATGATAGCTTGTTAGTTTGGTTAGTGTGGCTCTTTAGATAGCCTTTGAGAGCTCACTAACTTAGTGTAGTGACATAGCCATTGTGTGGATAGAGACTGTAGAAACTAGAATTGTGGTAGGTGGCTTATAATTTTAGTAGGCTAGCGCAACACTTGCTTCGCCTCATAATTGTCTAACCGGTTTGCTAAGTATTGTTGTAGAAATTTTTAATAGGCTATTCACCCCCTCTAGCCATTAAGACCTTTCAAGTGGTATCAGAGCCGAGGTCACCGTGATTTGAGGCTTAACAACCTTCGGTGTCAAAATGGCTCAAATCAACAACACAAAGTAGGCACCCCAATTTGATGGCTCCAACTATCCCTATTGGAAGGCTAAGATGACAACATATATCAAGTCAATCAATAGGAAGGTTTGGAAGGTGGTGGAGACCAAGATTGAGATTGATGATGAAGAGGCTCCCACCGCCGCTGAAGAGATGCTACTCCAAAATAATGACATTGCTCTTAGTGTCATCCTTGATGCTTTGGATGAGATAACATTTGAGCAAATCAAGAACATTGAGAGAGCTCATGAGGCATGGAAGAAGTTGGAGGAATCATTTGAAGGCACTCAAGCCGTGAAGGGTGCAAAGGCATACATTCTCAAGGAGAAGTTTGTAAGCTTCAAGATGAAGGAGGATGAGAGTGTGCCGGAGATGTTCCATAGGCTTCAAGTGCTTGTCAATGATCTCAAAGTACTTAGAGAAGAGGTGAAGGACAAGGACTTCTCTCATAAGTTCTTGAGATACTTACCCTCAAGATTTGGCACAGTGGTCACTATTCTAGTGAGGAGTGGTTTGGACACCATGACACAAAGCCAAGTGTTGGGAGATATAATGACCGATGATACATATAGAGATGATAATGAGAAGGAAGAAAAGAAGGAGAAGAAAGATGAGAAGTAGAAGAGTGTGGCATTCAGGGCCACATCATCCAAGGGCAAGGCAAAGCAAGAATCATCAAGTGAAGACGAAGACTTGAGCTTTGATGAGATGGATGATGAGAAGATGGCTCTCTTTGTTAAGGGATTTGGCAAGTTCATGATGAAGAAGGGCTACTGTGCTAGAAGAAAGAAGTCTTCATCCAAGAACAAGGAAGAGTCGAGAAGGTGCTTCAATTGCGGAAGCAAAGATCATCTTGTTGCTCAATACCCCTATAATAGTGACAATGATGACAACAAGAAGAACAAGAAGGACAAGAAGGAAAAGAAATAGAAGAAGGAAAAAATGACCTTCAAGAAGAAGAAGAAGGGTGGTTCATATGTGGTCACTTGGGATAGTGAATGCTTCCTCAAGTGATGATGATGATAGTGATGATGACAAGACCACCAATAAGAAGGCACTTGCAAGCATTGCTATCAATGAGAAGCCTTCTCTCTTCGACACTCTATCATGCTTCATGGCTAAGGCCACTAAGGTACAAACTTGTGATGATGGAAGTGATGAGGAACATGATAATGAAAATAAAAGTGATAGTGATGAGGATGAACCAACTAAGGATGAACTACTTGACATGCTAGATGATGCTAAAGAACACTTTGACATTAAGAGAAGGGAATGCAAAAGCTTGTGTAAGGAACTAAAAGCCCTTAAGCAAGCCTTTGATGAGCTCAATGCATCTCATGAGAGGCTAGAGGAAGCCTATGAGAAGCTTGGCAAGGCTCACAAGAAGCTTGAAAAAGCTCATTTCTCTTTGCTTAATGAGCAAAATGAGAAGAAGCATGTTGAGACATGTGATGTAGGCTTAACTTGTGATATAATTGATGAATCATTCCATACGCCTATCATTGTTGCTCCCACTAACCCTTCTTGTAGCACTTCCACTTCCACCTCATCTAGTAGTGATGGTTTCACTTGTGACGCCTCACTAATGGTTGAGAATGAGACCCTCAAGAAGGAGGTCAATGAGCTCACTCACACCTTAGCTAAGGCCTATGGTGTTGAGGACCGCTTGCTTATGTGCTTGGGTAGCCAAAGAGCTTCTCTCTACAAAGATGGACTATGTTATAAAATATGAAATGTACTATTTCTGATATTTTTCTAGGAGAATAAAATGGAGCTAGATAAATGTTTTTTTTAAATGTTTTCAATCGTGTAAAATGCATAACTTGAGCTTGGAAAGTGATAAAATTGTGATTTCAATTTTGTTGATCTTGTGTTGACATTATCTAGCTAAGAAAAATAATTGGAATACGATCTTCCTATTTAATCTTAAATAATTGCTAGTTTCTAGTGAAAATAAATGGGGCAAAAATACATAACTAATGATCATGCAATTTTTTGCACAGTGTTATGGTACTAGGATGTGTGTAAGAAAAATATGAAATATGTTGTTTGACACTTTTCACTAGGCTAAACTATTTTTTTTCTAAAAAATGAGCCTATGCAACTTGTCATTTTTGTAGAGATGGATATACTTATCCAAATGGCATGAAATTTGAATAGTAGACTTTTGGGGACATAAGTAGGCTACTATAATTTTCTCTGAATTTATGGTGCAATTTTGATATATTTTCCTTATTTCACCTTAGTGTCCAAATAAATTAATAAATGCATTTAAATAATTTATTTGGGCTTGACCATCATGTTTTCTAGAGTGTATATGATGCCTATGAACTTTTGGTACCATTAGTTGTGCCCAAATTTGATTGCTTATATGCAGTGAAATATTAATTGCTCTATAATTCAATTTTAGTGACTGTTTGGATAGTTTCGACTGTGAAGTAAATTGCATGGGTAAAATGATGTTTCTGTGAATCTTGTCAATAACAAAGTGGTAGATAACTTACTTATCTTGCTTGTGTCAATTTTTTATGGCAATAGGCTAAATGGTTTGAGAGTTATAGCTGTTAGAAGTTGGTCTCCAGAAATGCTTATTATTTGGAAATTTCTGGACAGACCTGGTAAGTTTACCTATTTTGACTAGGATAATAGTTGAATCACCTTTTATTGATTAAATGAAAGTTGTGGGAAATTTTATAAGCTTTCCAGAAAGTCTAAGATCATAGTATTTAGTTGAGTAGAACTTTGGATATAGCCAAAATAAGTAGCTGTTGTTTACAGCAGGAAATGACTAAGTCAATTGTAGTTGTTTGTCTTATGTGATGCTTGTGTAGATGCTTAGGCTAATTGAGAGTACTTCTTAGCTGTAGGTTCTAGGCCTCTTATAGATGATGAACAACTTTACCTTAGGTTGCTAGAACTTGGTGAGTGTATGCTTCGTGTATTATAGAAGAGATATGCACCTACTCACTGAAGACCAACTAGAAGAAAGTCATACCTCTACTTGGTCAATGAATGTTAAACTTATCATACACCTTGCAGATAACCCTGATCAGGCATATGCAATTTATCATCTCATCTCTTATGCATTCATGATACTCATTTGTGCATATGCATGCAATAGGTTCCCCGGAAGGAGTGACGCTTCTCGAGTTTGAACCCGAGCATCAAGAGCAGCAGCAGGCCACATAGGAGCGGGAAGTTCAGGCGAAAGGAGGAGTCAATGTAGAAGATCTCCCTAAGTGTCCTAACCACCAACCTTCCTTGTTCTTGAAAGGCAAGCCTTGGAGCATTATAAACCTCCTATGTTTTTATAAATATCACTTGCGTCCTTTATCTTTGATGCATTATGTTATAGGAGTTGATTGGAACCACTTGATGCATAGGACTACCTTGTCTAGATAAATATATCTTGAATCCTTTGTAGGTCCAGGATCGAATATATGCTTAGCCTTGCTTAGTCCGGTAGAAGTCGGGTGATTTCCTATCACCTGCAAGATATAGGTAGATATCTGATCACGGTTGGATATAATTGCTATCATGGAAATAACCATGTGTTGATGAATGAAAAGGAGATCAGACAGGATTGTGATAGAGAAGCACAAGACATGGAGGTCTTGGTGCCTATTTATCCCCATTTGTGTTGGTTAAGGACTAATTCATTGTACTTCCTCATGTCATGTTGATTGCATTCCTAACACTTAGTTGGCCAGATAAGTTGTTCCGACCACGAAGCCGAGTAGCTCAATTCAGGCCAGGGCCTAGTAAGTGAAAGTGCGCACACTAGAGGTAGTAAGGATGTGCAGAGAGCTAATGGCGTGAGTCCAAGGTCAGGTTCGAGTCCCGATCTTCGTGGCAGATTGGTAGAATCTCTGAGGGTGCGGCGCTGATCGGACCCGCGAAGTTGGTTCCTGAGTTGTACCAAAGGTGACCCGATGCGACCCTAACGGGGGAAGTATGGGTTTGTGTTAGGAATAATTCTCCAGCTAGGTAGGAATCAATTTGAATCGCCGTCTCTCCCGGATAGTGAGAACTTGACTGAGCAGCGGCAATGTAGAGTAACTTAATGGAAACTTGATGGTTAGGATGATACTCAAATTATAATTATAACCGGATATGGTGACTAATGCTTGTTAGCTTAATCAAGTGATTGCTCTAGTACAGGTGCTGATCTAGAGATGTTTAATTGAATAGGTATTCAAATTGATGCTAGAGTTATTAAATCTCCAAGTTATGTTACTTAAGCTTTTATGCAAAATGTTGTCAAGCTAACTCCACTGAAAAAGCCTTGCATACTCCTTGGTGTCATAATATTTTTGGTTTATGATGGGTATGTCTAGCTGAGTGCATTCTCGTACTCAGGGTTTATTCCCTCTTGTTGCAGATGACATGATGTATCATGGGTATTGTAAGAACTGCCTTCATCCTGGCATGGATGAGGACTAAACCATGGGGCATGGTACTCCTGAGTTATTCCCTTCTATTCTACTTTTGCTGGAAATGACCGTGGACTGGCATATTTTTGAACTAAGTGTGATATTGATGTCAAACTACTTTGCTTCCGCTATTTGAACTTGGTTTGTAATAACTATGTGAACTCTGATGTATGTGAGATACTTGTGAACTATTTGTGAACTGTGATGTAACATGTGACTGGTTGTGTTGAATCATGTATAATCTTGGTTTGTATGTTGGTTTGTTTGAGATCTTTCATGATTTCATCGGAGTACCGGATTTATATGGGCTCAAGTATAATGGTTTGATCACATCGGTGATTGCTATTGTACTTGTGCTCTTATAAATTGGATGATTCTGTTACACACAACATAGTCAAGCACCAATGGTGTTAACGTTATTTAGTTCATTTTTCAACATTGGGTAGCACTTTGAGGATGATAGTCCTGCACTAGTACTATTGTAGTACTTTGTGTATGGACAATGTGATCACTTAGGAGTAGACCTTGTATATTTATAATTAAATTGGATACACACTTTGAGGATGAAAAATTCCAGAGTAGTACTATGGTACTACCTTGTGTATAGCCAATTCGAAAACAAATAAAGATGGTCACCCAAAAGTGTAGACCAAATTGTTTCAAAACTTGATATTGGGTACGCACGTTGACAAATGAATCCCGCAATAGTACTATGATACTAACTTGTGCATGGCCAATGTCAAAGTTAAGAAACTTGAGAAATCTACCGAAAGCATTTGCATAAATAATATAACTATTTAGAGCTTTGTATGGAAAGCTAATGGACTTAATATTTAAATTGCATAAGATAAAATGCAATAAATAATGTGGAATATATTGTTATTGGGAATGCCAAAGTCAACACTTTGAATAATATATTCAACACAAATTGTACATTTATTGGGAATTGCATGGAGCAACACTTTGAACATGAAAAAATATAGAAATGTCACTACTACACAAAATCTTTTGCGCAGCGTTTGCAAATAGGTCTCGGAGGCGGGCATGCTTTTAAACCGCCTCAGTTAATGCCTGGATTAACCGAGGCGATCATTTTTTATTAACCGAGGCGGTTAAAAATAACCATCTTCTAAAATCTATTAACTGAGGCGGAATACCCCCATTTTCGGAGGTGGACCTCTTATAAGGCCCGCCTCAGTTAATAGTGGCCAAGCCCACTAGCAATCAGAAAAAGCCCAAACCAGCCCGATATCACCCCTGAGTATATATACAGTGACCTAGAGTTTCACTCAGTCCCTCACTCTCTCAATCCCATCGCTCCCTCTCTTTCCCCTGTGTGGAGCGGTGCTCCCTCTTCCCCGCGCGGCGCGCGGCCTCCCTCTCTCCCCTATGCGGCCCTCCCTCCCTCTCCCTCTTCCTCACCCTCTCCACAGCCGGTGGCGGCTCCTCCCTCTCACTGGTGACAGCGGCGGCCTCTTTCTACCTCTCAGTAGCAACGGCGGCGCCTCTCCGTCTCCACGGCGATGGCAGCGCCTCTCCCTCTCGCCGGATCTAGTGGCGGGCGGAGCAGCAGCAACAGTGGGCTGGCCCAGATCCGAAGCAGCAGCGGCCTCTCTCCCTCTCCCAGGTGACGACGGCGGTGCTCCTCCCACCCCATGCCGCGGCGGCGCTCCTCCCTCCCCTTGGAGCAACGAGGGGGCCAGATTCGGGCGGCGGCGGCAGATCCGACGGTGGAGCGGTCAGATCCGGCGGTGGCGACTTCGGGGAACCAGATCCGGCGGTGGGCCCTCCCCTAGTGGTGGATCTGCGCCCTCCCATCAGCAGGCCCTCTCCCCCGAGCTCTCCACCGGCGGTCCGCAGAGCAGCTACGGCGGCGCCCCGTGGATGGGCTCAGCGGGTCCGTTGATGGGCTTGCTAGGCTTGTCCATGGGTTTTCATTTTTTTTGTTTTTTATTTGATTAACCAAGGTGGGCGGCCAACCACCTCCGTTAAGGCCACGATTAACCATGACCTTTGCATCGAGGCGGTTGGCTTGCCCACCTCGGTTAAGCGATTTCGTTCGCCTCCGTTAAATTTCCTGTAGTACTATGTGTAATACATTGCATGAAAACACATATGTATTATATACGTAGTCTAAAATAGTAAAGTAACTTAGACTCACTAATGAAAAGTACAGCAAAATTAGCAATTATCAGAATGGTTAATAAGCTAAATAAAGCAGAGATAAATAACTATTGTTAATCTATTAGGAACAAGCTAGCCAACGGCCACTAGGCTCATCCGGCATGAATGTTGTATGAGGGTGCCAGCAAAGCTGAGCATGCAGCCAGCTAGCTAGCCCAACCAACAGAGGCTGATCAGATAATAAGAACGAGGAGCATTTAGGATCGAGAACCCCAATTGGCTCAAGCTCAAAACCGTCACCGCCGCATCCTGCAGAAGTGCCACCACATTGCCTGTAGAGCCATCACGGTCGCTGATTCGCACCGTTTCCAGCGGATTCAAGCCCCTAGACAGCACTCTATCCTCCCTTGAGGTGCTCAGGCTGGCGAGAGGGCACGTCCCTCATCCTCGTCGGAGGAGAGGTGCCCCGCGCCGATGTTCTCACTTGGCCCGGCATGGCTGTTGGGGTGAAACCTCACAAAGGGTCTGTGAGGAACCTAGATCTAGGTCCAGTGGACGCCGAGGCGGCGGTTGGCTGCAGCACCAACATGGACACATCATGGAGTGGGCGTAGCCGACAGAGGCGAAAGAGGCGGGGCGGCGACCTCTGGTATGTCGACGACGCGACTGCTCGAAGCCTCGCCACATGATATCGAGGGAAAGCGCGTTGGGGCTGTGCGACGTGCCGCCATTGTTGGTGGAGAGCGGCTTCGTGCCCTCCTATAGCCTATCATGGTAAAGGACGATCAGTGTTGGCAATGCCGGCTCAATGTCCATAGGCTTAGGCGCGGCCCAGTTAAAGGGGCCAATGACGTTAGGCACATGAGGTGGGCAGGGGCTATGTCCATGGTCGGTGCGAAACCTCGGTAGCCACGGCAGACACAGTCTCGGTCCGTGCTTGGGGCAGATAGATCTCATTAGTGGCGCCGGGGCCACTACAACATTGGTGGCATGACGACGTCGTCCACCATGCCAACCAACTTGCATCCAAAGCCCCCGTCCTCTTCCCCAGCGTTCATCGAGGAGGTAACAAAAAGTGTCGAATGTTAGACTCCAGAGATCACCTAGAGTAGCATCTAGTCAGGTGGTTCTTTGTATTTGGGACGAACAAGTATAAATCCTAATGAACCACACTATAGAGTGATAGAGAGATAAGAGTGGATGGGAGTGTACAGACCATTAGAGGGCGCTGTCGAGGAAGATCCGGTCATCTCTTTGGTCGGTGAAGCTCTGCACACGGGCAGCGATGGTCGGAGAAGAGTTGGTGAAGTCCGGCGATGCAGTAGCTGTGCAGTCAGGCCGACGGTGATGATGGTGGCGTCTTCCCGTCGCTGGCTACGCACCCTTACGAGATCGGACTTAGGGTTTGTTGGTGGGGCGGAGTGGCTCACGGTGAACCTCGTACTATGAGCCACCGGCCCCCACCACTTTATATAGCGCAGTGCGACGGGGGCCCACCAACCATGTAGGGTTGGGCGCCCCCGATCAGGGCGCGTGACCAAGGCCCAATAGACCATTGGGCTTATTGGCTGAGAGATCATTCCAACATTCTCCCCCTTGATCTCACACTATTACTTTTATCTTTAAACTTTAAACTTCAATCCTTTTCTCCTTACTCGTTTCTTCACAGATGATGCATAGAGCATGTTTCATCATCACGGTCAATCGCCGATAGATTTAACAGCTACAATGCACGTCTCTGATCTGAAATAGATACTTTAACTTTTGGGCCCTTTATAGTCCAAGAATCATAGGCTTTCCCTTAAACCCATGCCAGCTACATGTTCTCTAAACACATTGGGTGGTAAGCCTTTTGTAAGCGGATCCGCAAGCATCTTTTCGGTACTTATATGCTCAAGACTTATCATTTGATCCCGGACTCTATCCTTCACAACATAATACTTTATGTAAATGTGTTTGGCAGCACCACTTGACCTATTGTTGTGAGCATACTGTACTGCTGGATTATTATCGTAGTATAACTTCAGTGGTCTATAGATGTCGTCAACCACTTTCAAACCGGGTATGAACTTCTTTAGCAAGTTCACCTGCCCCGTTGCCTCATAACATGCTACAAACTCGGCATACATCGTGGACGATGTAGTGACAGTTTGTTTTGAGCTTTTCCATGAAATAGCTCCCCCTGCGAGAGTGAATACATATCCAGACATGGATTTTATATCATCTCCCGCATAATCAGAATCCGAGTACCCCACCAATTGGAGAGATTCTGATCTTCTATACATCAACATGAGGCCTTTCGTACCTTGCAAATATCGCAAGACTTTCTTTACCAATTTCCAGTGTTCCATTCCTGGATTACTCTGAAATCTTCCAAGCAACCCGGTAACAAAAGCTAAGTCAGGGCACATACATACTTGAGCATACTATAAGCTTCCGACAACTAAAGCATATGGAACCGCTTTCATTTGATCGAGCTCGTACTAGTTCCTGGGGCATTGAAAATCCCCATATCTGTCGCCCTTGACTATAGGAGTAGGTGAGGGACTACATTTGTGCATACTGGATTTCTTTAAAATCTTTTCAATGTATGCCTTTTGTGACAGTCCTAATACCCCTTTACTTCTATCTCGGTGAATCTCGATCCCTAGAACAAACGAAGCTTCACCAAGATCTTTCATATCAAACTTTGAGGACAAAAACTTCTTTGTCTCCTGCAGCAAACTCACATCACTACTAGCAAGTAGAATGTCATCCACATACAGAATGAGGAAAATAAATCTCCCATTCTTAAACTTTGCATAAATGCAATTGTCCTCAACATTCTCTTTAAACCCAAAATTCTTTATTGTTCTGTCAAACTTCAAGTTCCACTGTCTTGAAGCTTGCTTCAATCCATAAATGGATTTCTTTAGGCGGCAACCCATTCTTTCCTTTCCTTCTACAATGAAACCTTTTGGTTGTGCCATGTAAACATTTTCCTCTAAATCTCCATTTAGGAATGCCGTCTTTACGTCCATCTGATGTAATTCTAAATCATAATGTGCCACTAATGCCATTATAATTCTGAGAGAATCCTTACATGAGACTGGAGAAAATGTCTCATTGTAATCTATCCCCTCTCTTTGTGTAAAACCTTTCACCACAAGTCGCGCTTTAAACCTTTCTATATTCCCTCTGGAGTCATATTTTGTTTTGTAGACCCATTTGCAGCCTACTATTTTGGCTCCTTTAGGAATTTGTTCTAAATCCCAAACACCATTTGAACTCATAGATTCCATTTCATCTTTCATAGCTTTCAACCACTTTGATGAGTGTTCGCTTCTCATGGCTTCTTCATATGAGGTGGGATCACCCTCCATATGAAACTCTTCAGTATTATAGATTTCATAATCATCAGAAATAGCTGATCTTCTAACTCTTTGAGACCTTCTAAGGGCCTCCACATTTGGCACATTTACTGTTTGAGGCTGTTATTGCTCCCCCTCATGTGTGGCAATAGGGTCTGTAGGATTCTAAACCATGGGTTCCTCATCCTCATTTGTTGTTGCCATAGGAGGAATAACAATAGGTGCTGGCACCACAACATCTTGCGTTGTAGGTGTAGCAGTAGCAGGTAGCTCGAAAAATGGCTCCTGAACCATCGGAGTGGGTGCATACACCCGTTTCTCCTCAAGATGAATTTCTCGAGCTACCATGCTCCCCCTCATCATTTCATCCTCTAGGAAGACAGCGTGTCTCGTTTCCACAAACTTTGTATGTCTATCTAGACAGTAGAAACGAAAACCTTTTGACTTTTCTAGGTAGCCAATGAAATGGCAACTTACTATTTTGGGATCTAACTTCCCAATGTTTGGGTTAAATACTTTAGCCTCAGCAGGACTCCCCCACACTCGTAAGTGTTTTAGTGAGGGTACTCTTCCTGTCCACAATTTATACGGTGTTTTGGGCACCGACTTACTTGGTACTCTATTGAGAATATGAATGGTGGTTTTTAATGCCTCCATCCACAGGCTCAACGGTAAGGTGGAGTAACTAATCATACTATGCACCATATCCATCAAGGTATGGTTACGCCTTTCAGCTACTCCATTCTGCTGAGGTTCGCCCGGTGTTGAATACTGGGCGACTATACCATTCTCCTATAAGAACCTTGCAAAAGGTCTAGGAACTTGTCCATATGGGGTATGCCGACCGTAGTACTCCCCCCTACGGTCAGACCTGACTATCTTAATCTTTAAATCATGCTGATTTTCAACTTCTGTTTTAAATATTTTGAATTTATCCAATGCTTCTGTTCTTTCTTTAATTGGATAAATATAGCCAAAATGAGAGTAATCGTCTGTGAATGTTATGAATGAATCATAACCATCCACACTTTTCACAGGAAAAGGACCACATATGTCTGTGTGAATTATCTCTAAAATTCCTGTGCTTTATTTGGCATCCTTTTTAATTTTCTTTACATACTTTCCTTAAATACATTCTATACATTGCTCTAAGTCAGAGAACTCCAGTGGAGGAAGAATTTCATTCTTAACTAGTTTCTCTATTCTCCCCCTCGAAATATGGCCTAAACGACAGTGCCATAATTTCGACGATACATTAGGAGTTCTCTTTCGTTTTCTATTTGCATTGTTCGATGAGGATACATTCTCATTCACATCACATACGGAATTCACATTTTCATGAAGTGATAACAAATAAAGCTCGTCTTGTTGGAAGGCAAGACCAATACATCTATTATTAAACAATATCTGACATTTGCCATTTCCAAAATGGCAATCATAACCATCGTGGTCCAACTTTGAAACACTAATCAAGTTTCTTTGCAAAGAAGGTACATAAAGAACATCTCTAAGAAAAAAGTATGAAGCCATCAACAAGCTCTAGCAAAAGATCACCAATGGCCTCAACATCTGCTTTACTCCATTTGCGACTTTAATGAAACTTTCGCTTCTTTGCAAAGTTCTCATCGAACGGAATCCCTGTAAAGAATTAGCAACATGAATAGTTGCACCTGAATCAATCCACCAAGTAGATTTTGAAAACTTGACATACAAGGATTCATTTACGAACGTAATAATGTTCTCACCTTTCTTTTTCATAATCATCTTTAGGAAATCAGGACAATTTTGCTTGTAATGTCCCCTGCCCTTACAATGAAGACATTGATCTTTATCCACTAGGAATTGCTTGTTCTAAGACTGTTGCATGGGACCCTTTCCAGGTGACTTGGAGGAAGAGCTGTTATTATAGTTCTTTTTCTTATTATCTTTTAGGTAGTTGATAGTACCACCCTGTGAAACTTTTATTCTTTCTTCCTCCTGCACACACATGGCTATGAGCTTTTCCAAATCCCATTTCTCGGGCTGTATGATGTAATTAACAACAAAAGTGTCAAATTCTTTTGGCAAAGAAGCAAAAATCAAATGAATAAGAAACTCATCCTTGAGAGCCAAATCCATTGGTTTGAGCTTAGATGCCAAATTGCTCATTCTCAGTATGTGCTCTCTAATGGTACTGCCGCCACCAGAGTACCTTTCTGTCACCAGCTGCTTGATCAGCTGGGTTGCATATGTCTTTGAAGAGCCAGTGAACTGACTCTTTATTCTTTCTAGGTACTCTGTGACCGTGTCATAGTCTGGAATTGAGCCCACTATTGCAGGCTCAATTGTATTCTTTATCACAACCAAACATTTCTTATTGGCTGTGACCCACTTTCTATGTTCAAGATCAAAAGACATCTTTACGGGAGCAAAGTCCCGCTCTCTGTTCTGCCATGCAGCATCAGTCTCATCAGTCTCCCTCACCGGTGCCTCAGGTTCTTTGGGACACGGTGTGGTGACTACCCAGTCAACCTCAGCCAAGATGAAGGCCAAGTCGATCTTTTTCTTCCATTCAATGTAGTTATCCCCTTTGAGAGTTGGGATATCTTTGATATAAGCCATCAAGGAGTATCCTTCGGAAAACACAATTTCTCTTTAAAGTGAGAACATAATATAATAACAACAATTGCATGCCTTAGTTTCAACGTTGATCAAAATTAAAACATACAATTTATCCTTTTACATTAATTCTACATCACCGTTGGGCAGAAATAGAATTAATGTATGACAAAAAACTATAATAACATCATAATGTTGCAATTAATCAACGTTGGTCAGAATAATAATAATATTATGATAATTTGATAACATGTCTATTTTCAAAATTAAATTCTCCCATTGGTTTGAATTTAATAATGAAAACAACAACTTTAAATACGCAGCGGAAACTTTGAATAAAATTCTCATGATAATATTTTCCAGAAGCAACTTTACTATTTACTGAACAAAAAATATCGTTGGATAAATTTTGTACAGATATTATCATCAAAATTCAATTCAAATTCATCAAATATGAATCAAATCAGTTTCTGGAAAAGGAAAAAAAAACTGAATAAATTTTTTTACTGTGCACATGGCCATTTCAGCCCGAAGGCCTCTGGCAATGTAGCCCAGCACGGTGCTTGGCCCGACTCGCGCGCCGCTTCTCCCCGCGCCTAGGCCATAACCTAGGCCTGGGCCGGGAAAGAGGCCCAGCGCAGCCGCCGGCACCGCCCCGCCTCGATCAGCGCCGTCCATCCAGATCGGACGGATGAGCGCGCGCCGCGGGGAAACAAAACCCCCATCCGGCCGCGGGTTCCCTAAACCCTAGTTCATTCTCTCCCCCCCCCTTCTCTCTCATCGCGCAGCGCATCTATGAGAAATAGCCGCAACAGCAGCCGTCCTCGGTGGCCGAGGGAGAAGAAGAGGGGCTCCGCCCCGCGCCCTCTCGCCAGCGTGCATGCTCACCCGAGGCTGAGCACGCCACCGTCGAGGGGCCGCATGGTGGTGCCCTGTTGCCGTGACCGCACGTGCGAGGTGCCGTGCGGCTCGTTGCACTGTCCCACGCGTCGTTCGGGAGCGACGCCACGGTCTCCTTTCCGTGCGGTGGCGATGCCGCCGGCGGTGGGGAAAGCCTAGGCAAGCTCCCTATCTATAGGGTTAGGGTTGGGTTCTATTGTATCCGAATCGAATACACTTTTCATTCATTTTTCCTTTGCTTTTGATTTAGAAAACCCTAGATCTACACCCTAGGCTGGCGAACTGCTAGGGTTAGGGTTCGATTTGTTCCTTTTTCTTTCCCCGATCCAGATCCGGATCGGTCAAACTTTCTCATTTCTTTTCCTGTCCCCGATCTAGATCTATGAACTAGACAGGCGTCTGATACCATTGTTAGACTCCAGAGATCACCTAGAGTAGCATCTAGTCGGGTGGTTCTTTGTATTTGGGACGAACAAGTAGAAATCCTAATGAACTGCACTATAGAGTGATAGAGAGAGGAGAGTGGATGGGAGTGTACAGACCATCGGAGGGCGCTGTCAAGGAAGATCCGGTCATCTCTTTGGTCGGTGAAGCTCTGTGCACGGGCAGCGATGGTAGGAGAAGAGTTGGTGAAGTCCGGCAATGCAGTAGCGGTGCAGTCAGGCCGACGGTGATGACGGTGGCGTCTTCCCGTCGCTGGCTGTGCACCCTTACGAGATCAGACTTAGGGTTTGTTGGTGGGATGGAGTCGCTCACGGTGAACCTCGTACTATGAGCCACCGGCCCCCACCACTTTATATAGCGCAGTGCGACGGGGGCCCACCAACCATGTAGGGTTGGGCGACCCCGATCAGGGCGCGTGACCAAGGCCCAATAGACCGTTGGGCTTATTGGCTGGGAGATCATTCCAACATCGAATAGTTCGGCGTGAATCCGGCGATGGTCGAATGGGAGCCCATGCCGACGGCTCAGTGGAAGATCATCAAGACAAGGCCGATGATCAAGATCACTGGAGGTACATAGCATAGGCGCGACATCGTACCTTTGATCTCCTTCTCGGTATTGAACTCGAACTACCTTCTCTTTCTGTCCTCCATCTCAAGAGCACAGTGTTGCAAGCAAAAGTGCTGATAACGTGTGAAATGTAAATGGAACTGAAACAGAGTAAATGGTAAATGAACCAGCAAGCTTATCATTGATCATTATGCATGTGTATTTATACATGGGAAAGGACGTCAAGGATTTGTGCACTCCAATCAAAGGATGTTCCAATCCATGAGAAACTTACAAGTAATTTGCCATTTACTGTGTTGTAGTTCCATTTACATTTCACACATTATCAACACTTTCGCTTTCATCTATATGCTCTCGAGAGGGAGATAGAACGGGAAGAAGGTAGTTCAAGTTCAAGACCGAGAAGGAGATCGAAGGTACGATGCCGCCCCTGCGCTACGTACCTCCAATGATCTTGATCGTCGACCTTGTCTTCATGATCTTCCACCGCGCTATTGGCATAGGGCTCCTGTTAAACCATCGTCAAATTCGTGCCAAGCTGCCCGAAACTTTCTGTTACCTCCTCGGTGAATGCCGAGGAAGAGGATGGGGCTTCGGATGTGAGTCGGTGGGCATAGTGGACATCATCATCACACCACCAATGCTGCAGTGGCCCCTGCACCACCGATGAGACCTATCTGCCCCGAGCACGGATCGAGACCGTGTCTGCCATGGCTGCCGAGGTTCTGCACTGACCATGGACACAACCCCTACCCACCTCCTGCACCTGACGTCGTCGGCCCCTCTAATTGGGCCGCCCCCGAGCCGATGGACATCGAGCCGGCATCGCCAATGCCGATCGTCCTTCACCATGGCGGGCTAGAGGAGGGCACAGAGACACTCTCCACCAACAATGGCGGCATGCCACTTAGCCCTAACACGCTTTCCCTCGAGTGCGTGTGATGAGGCTTCGAGCAGTCGCGCCGTCGATGAACCAGAGCTCGCCGCCCCACCTCCTCCGCCTTTATCAGCTCCGCCGATTCCATGACGCGTCCATGTCGGTGTCGTGGCCAGCCGCCACCGCAGCCTCCGCCGGACATAGATCCGGGTTCCTCACACACCCTCGATGAGGTCCCTCCCCAACGGCCTTGTCGGTCCAAGCGAGAACAGTAGCGCCGGGCACCTCTCCTCTGACGAGGATGAGGGACGTTCCCCCTCGCTAGCTTGAGCACCTCGAGGGAGGAGGGAATGCCGTCTGGCGGCTTGAATCCACCGGAAACGGCGCGAATCGGCGACCACGATGGCTGTACAGGTGATGGTGGCGACACTTCTGCAGGATGCAGCAGTGACGGTTTCGAGCGTAAGCCAGTTGGGGTTCTCGTTTCTAAATGCTCCTCGTTCTTATCTAATGGGCCTCTATTGGTTGGGCTAGCAGGCTGGCTTGCATGCTTGGTTTTGCTGGCACGCTCGTACAGCATCCATGTTGGATGGGCCTCATGGTCGGCTAGCTAGCTAGCTTGTTCCCAATAGATTAACAATAGTTATTTATTTCTGCTGTATTTAGCTTGTTAACCATTCTGTTAATTGCTAATTTTGCATTTCTTTTCATCAGTGTGTTAGTCTAAGTTACTTTATTGTTTTAGACTACGTATTGTACATATGTGTTTTTCATGCAATATATAATACATTTTCTATCTGTGTTCATGTTCAAAGTGTTTGCTCCATGCAATTCCCATTAACACGTGCAATCTGTGTGGAATATATTATTCAAAGTGTTGCCGCATTCCCAATAACAATATATTCCACATTATTTATTGCATGTTATCTTATGCAATTTAAATATTAAGTCCATTAGCTTTCCATACAAAGCTCTAAATAGTTAATATTATTTAGGCAAATGCTTTTGGTAGATTTCTCTCATTTGGATAACGCAAAGTTTCTTAACTTTGACATTGGTCATACACAAGTTAGTATCATAGTACTACTGCAGGATTCATTCGTCAACATGCGTACCCAAAATTATGTTTTGAAACAATTTGGTCTACACTTTTGGGTGACTACCTTTATTTATTTTCAAATGGGCCATACACAAGGTAGTACCATAGTACTACTGTGGGATTTTCATCCTCAAAGTGCATATCCAATTTGATTATAAATTATACAAGGTCTACACCTATGTGATTACCATGATTCTTTTTCACATTGGCCATACACAAGGTAGTACAATAGTACTAATGTGGTATTATCATCCTCAAAGTGCTATCCAATGTTGAAAAATGAATTAAATAACGTTAACAACATTGGTGCTTGACTATATTGTTCCACAAAAAAGAGAATGTCCCTTTATGTATTTCAAGTTTACCTTGATTACTCACATTTCACATTGCTTGTTTAACCATTGCCAAAAATTTTAACAAATATGTGGCCCTACATATGTAGGCACAATGGCTGCTAAAGTGTTTGAGGCCCTCGCTCTTGACGGCCACAACTTCCCCACTTGGGCGATGGATCTCAAAGTGAGTCTATCGTTTCGGGGAATGCACCAGGATGTTTCAACTCCCCAAGAGGTGTAGCTCCTTTGGCTGATCCTTTTCAAGTACAACGCCTTATTTATAATAAGGAATCACATCCATCCTGATCTGAAGGCTGAGTATCTGATGGAAGAAGACCCACATGCTCTCTGGCTTGCTCTTCAAACATGGTATGAATAGCAGAAAGCAATCATCCTACCGGAGGCTGTCAATGAGTGGAACCATCTCCATCTACAAGATTTTAAACCTGTCGAAGAGTTCAACCATGTTGTTCATAAGTTCAGTTCCAAACTGAAGTTTTGCGAAAAACATCCTACTGATGCAGAGAAAATTGAGAACACATTGTCTACCATGCTTCCCGCACACATGATCCTTCAGCAACAATACCGTTTATTATGAGGTTTCACTGTTTATTCTGAGGGTATTAAGACATTACTTCAGGCAGAAAGGCATAGTGAGCTCCTACTTTGGAACTCAAAGTAGTTCCCTTTGGGAACTAAACCTTTGCTAGAAGTTGAAGTACATGCTAATACTCAAAACAAAACTCAAAGGGATGCCACTAACTCTAGCAATCCTAGACCTAGAAACTTTAAAGGAAAGAACTAGTGCAAGAGACATTGTAAGTCTCGTGGTGCTAACATGGGAAATGATGTTTCTAAATCAAACAATAACAAATCTAACACTTGTGACAAGTGAGTTTGCTACATCCACCCGACTAAGAAATGTCGCACCCCTAAACACTTGGTGGAATTGTACTTGAATTCTGTGGGATGTGGACACTCCAATCAAGGATGTTCCAATCAAGGTGGACAATTTGAAGCACACTTCAACTCCCAACCTGATGTCAACATTTTTCCATCCTGACATCATTATGCAAGATGCCCGTGGGTGCTCCTACTCTGCTCCTGCGGGACCAAGCAACACTAAGGCACTTCCACCACCTGATGGGAACATTGACGATACAGAGAACATGATCATGGAGTTTGCTTCTAGTGACCTATTTGGAGACTTCAACTAGGCTCCTACACTTTGAGATACCTTGTTTCATTATGCCTTAATCATGGATGTTGTTTAATTGTGGATGTTGTAATAGGTTAATTGTTGTCCGTACTTTACTTTATAAAGCACAATTAGTATTGTAATCTGTATTAAGCACAATTGATACCTACATATTGTATGTATTATATATATTTGTTGAGAATTACATGTTCAAATTCTCCATTTTATATAGATTGTACGAGAGTCAATCTGATGGATGAGGAAATGTGCCTAGTGGATAGCAGTGCCACTAACTCTATACTCACAGAGATAAAATATTTCCAAACTCTCACAAAGAACACAGGAAATGTTTTAACAATCGCTGGACGCGATGCTGTAATAGTTGGCTCTGATCGGGCTACTATTATGCTCCCTATAGGTACATCGATAACAATTGAGGATGCACTATTGTATCCCGATTCAACTCATACCCTACTAAGTTATAGAGATATCCGTAAGAACATGTTTCATGTTGAAACTCATGAGGACAACATTGAGGAGTTTCTTCTCATTACAAAAGATAACGGATATGGCAAACAAACACTTGAAAAAGTTCCCTCACTCCCATTTGAATTGTACTACACATAAATCAAACATGTACCACATGTTGCTTACAAAGTAATTTTCTAGAATGTTAATGCATTCTAAACTTGGCATGATCGCCTTGGCCATCCTGGTATTGAGATGATGAGAAAAATTATAAGCAGTTCTGTTAGTCACACTTTAAGTGATGCAAAATTTTCCCAATCCTTAGATTTTGTGTGCACCACATGTGCCACTAGGAAATTAATTTTGAGGCCCTCTTACCTCAAAATTCATGCTGTAAAGTTCCTATAACACATTCAAGGTGACATATGTTGTTCCCATTCAACCTTTGTCTGGGCCATTCAGGTATTTCATGGTTCTAATAGACACATCTACATGATGGTCTCATGTGTGCCTTCTTTCCACACGAAACCATGCATTTGCCAAATTTGTTGCACAAGTTATCAAACATAAAGCACAATATCCTAAACATCAAATCCGATCAATCCAAATGGATAGTGCCGCTGAATTTTCCTTACGTGCCTTCAAAGATTATTGCATGGCTTTAGGAATTCAAGTTCAGCACTTGGTCCCATATTACTCAAAATGGGTTGGCAGAATCTCTCATCAAGAGTGTGAAACTTTTTGCAAGACCTTTACCACAGAATTGCAATCTACCAACATGCATGTTGGGGTCACGCTTTGCAAGACCTTTACCACAGAAGTGCAATCTACCAACATGTTGGGGTCACGTAGTCTTACATGCTGCTGACTTGATTCAATTGTGTCCCAGTGCATACCATGAAACCTCACGTTGGAACTAGTACATGGAAATAAACCAAATATTTCCCATCCGCGGAAGTTCGATTGCACTACATATGTATCAATCTCACCACTACAGCGTACATCTATGGGCCCACACAAGAAATTAGGGATCCACATGGGATATCAATCTCTGTCGATCATTAATTACCTAGAACCCCTTATAGGGGATCTATTCACTTCACGGTACGCTGATTGTATCTTAAATAAAGAGACCCGACATTAATTTCAATGAAACATATTCTGGAATAACATTCCAATATCTTATATCCCTGCCTGTTCAAAATTGTCTATCTATGAAGTTGATGGACGTAGTGACTGCATAGCTATATGGGTCACATGATTCGGACATATATATGAAGGTTCCTCATGGAATCTCTATAACAGATCCAAATGCAAATCACAATATGTATTGTGTAAAGTTTCAGAAGTCACTCTATGGCTTAAAGGGAAGAATGTGGTATAACCGACTTAGTGAATTCCTTTTGCTGAAGAGATACACTAACAATGATGATTGTCCATGTGTTTTCATCAAAAGGTCCCAAATGGGATTTTGCCTCATATCAGTGTATGTTGATGATTTAAACGTCATTGGCAAACCATAGAATATTGATGAAGCACGCAATCACCTAAAGATGGAGTTTGAAATGGAGGATTTGGGGTCAAACGTCATAGTGACGTCATTGGATAGGAGTAAAACATATTGTCACAACTGGTTTTAAAAACAAAAAACGAATGCAAACTATATATATGTTAGGATCAATTTCCATACATATAGTGATGTCATTAGTGAATATTCAAAACAATGTTTATTACATATAAATGAGTAACTTTTAATTAAAAAGAGAGACAATGGTCTTACAAAAGCATAAGCGAAAACTCTACACTCGTAGCTGAACTCCATACCACAGGAAGGTCGACTGGGGCTTCCGTGCACTGACCACTTCTGACAGACTTCTGGAAACTCGTCGACATCTTCATCAATCTTCTGAGCAACTTTTAGCATTTTTAGTTAGCAAGATTTTATTAGAGCAACCTAATTACTATGGTGAGTAAAAAAAGAATCCAAACCTTAATTAATTGCATAAAGAAATTATCATCACCAAGATTAACCACTACTACATCCATCATTTGTAGGGGCGGCTCCGGACCATTTGTAGGGGCGGTTTTGCCGGTCGCCCCTAAGGAAGCGTTGCTAAAAATGCCCGATTTGTAGGCCGGTACAAATCCGATTTATAGGGGCGGTTTACTATTTGTAGGGACGACTGGATATAGAGCCGCCACTACAAATTTATTTTCAAAAAATTCACGAATCTAGGCCCAAAAAAATAGCAAAAAAAATTATCCGGGAAGGCCCCCATCGGTCAGCCACCTGCCCGCTCCGTCATAGGCCGCCGCATTTTTCACGTGAAAATCGCGCGCTTCGCAGCCTATGGGTTTTGAACCCGTGACCTCGCCCTCGCGTGGTACTTCTGTAACCACAGCACCTCACACTCACTTGTGTCTATTATAGATTTTCTTTCCCCACGTATTATCCTAAATCATGTTTAAATTGATTGTTTGAGGTCCTAAACGAATTTAAATGAAAAAGTTGTCAACTACAAAGTTGTATAACTTTTCGAGATCTACAACTTTCATTTGGGTAGTTTCTACATCAGAGGTCGTTTACAAAATCTGAATTTCAAATTTGAGAAATTCAAACGTAGTTTTCCTTGACAAGATGATTTCAAATCAAAAAGTTGTCAAGTACAAAGTTGTATAACTTTTCAAGATCTACAACTGTCATTTTGGTTGTTTCTCCATACGAGGTATTTTGAAAAATTCAAATTCTAAATTTGAGAAATTCAAACATAGTTTTCCTTGACAAAATGATCTAAAATAAGAAAGTTGTCAACTACAAACTTTTATAACTTATCAAAATCTACAACTTTTATTTTGGTTGTTTCTGCGTACGAGGTCATTTGAAAAATTCAAATTTGAAATTTGAGAAATTCAAACATAGTTTTTCTTGACATGATGATCTCAAATGAAAAAGTTGTCCACTACAAACTTCTATAACTTTTCGAGATCTACAACTTTGATTTTGGCCATCTTTTCATGTGACTTTGTTTGAACAATTCAAAATTTGAATTTTAAAAAATGACTACTTCAAACAACATTTTGAACTGCTAAATGATTTCAGTTGAAAAATTCATCAACAACAAAGTTGTAGAACTCATCAAGATCTACAACTTTTATTTAGGTTATTTATTCATCCGATAAAGTAGTAGTATACATTGTTCACAAATTTACATATCTCTCTTATAGTTTTATGAAACTATATGAGAGATGTAAATTTGTGAACAAGTTTACCATCACTTGCTCGGATGAAGAAATGACCAAAATAAAAGTTGTAGATCTTGATGAGTTCTACAACTTTGTTGTCGATGATTTTTTTCATTTGAAATCATTTACTCCTTCAAAATGTTGATTCAAGTTGCCATTTTTTTAAATTCAAATTTTGAATTGATAAAACAATATCACATGAAAAAATGTCCAAAATAACAGATGTAACAACACAATAAATTGATATAGCTTAATTTTATAATTTTTAGGAAAAATAATCAAATTTGAAGTTATTACGAGGGAGAAAGACTAGTTACAAGTTTTAGCCAGAGATTAAAAAGAGAAATCAGAGTTTTTCAACTATTCAGCATGTATTTGTAGGGCGGCTCTATATCCAGCCGCCCCTACAAATTGGATTTGTAAGGGCGGCTAGATATAGAGCCGCCCCTACAAATATGACCATTTGTAGGGACGACTAATAACACCTGCCGCCCCTACAAATGGATAGATTTGTAGGGGCGGCTCGTTTGTGAACCATTTGTAGAGGTGGCTCAATATAGAGCCGCCCCTAAAAAAAGGCTTTGCTATAAATCATTTTTGTAGTAGTGAAGCATCTTCCAACAAGATCCATTCTAATCATGTGAGGGTCCACGGCCTGTTGCTACGAACACGACAGCACAAGAGCGACGAAGGAAATGAAAGACCTACATGCTTCTGTTATTTTATTTAATAAAAGAAGGTAATGGATATTTTGGAGAAACATCCTAAAGTCAACTAACATTTTAATTAGATTATTGAGGGATGATGTGTGTAACATGTGAAGGCATCATGGTCAAAGAGCATGTAGATATGAGATGTGATTATGATAGAATGAGCTTGCTATCCGTCGGTCAGCCAACGGTTGCCATCGGAAGGGTTCGGGAAACAAAACTATGGTATGATTTTGATTAAGGAGATTTATCTCGAGTTGTAGAATATGATGAGGCACAGATTATGGTTTTGGTCATGAAGGCTCTAGAACTTATTGAAGGTGAGGTGACTATATATACAAGGTGGAAAACGAGACTGGACCTACTGCTCACTTTCTTGTCACTCCTTAGAGATATGATGATGTCCTTCTGGAGCTTCATAGAGGATATGTATGAACACACTAGGACAATTGGGTGCTCTGAGGCATATGCTAGATCAACGAGGAATGAGGTTAGGATGACTAGTGCACCCGATGAGCATGCTCGGTGGCAGAAAGCGGCAGGTAGCGGCAGCGATGTCAATCGAAAGGTAAAGCTAAACTGATCTCATGGGCAAGAAACTTGGTGGTATTATGCGCAACAAGTAAAAACACAATATGACAAAAGGAATTATTGATATGATCAAAGGTTTGACGGGGAACACAGTTGAAAACCGATGTTTTAAGGACACGCACATCAGCGACATTGGAAATCATGGTCTTCGCTGCATAACATAAGGATCCCTTTTGGAGGATTCTTATGGACTATATCTAGTATGTTATGGCAAAAGGGCATGATGTTTAGAGCATTAGTTCATTGGGGAACGAGAATGCAAAATGGGTTGCATGGCTGATTTCTGGATAGCAGGAGTAGCAGTTACTATGGCCTCGATATCGTTGCACCTATAACCAAGCCAACTTGCAGAGACATATGCAAGTATATGAGGCACATCACAGTTGAAGGGTTCGAGGATTGGATTGATGGATTAACGGGGAACGCGAAAGCCATTCAGAGCTGCAAACTATGAGGATAGCAGGCATGGAGATGAAGATATCTCTTGCATCTCATATCCTTTGACCAAACCATCTTACAAAGGCGTGTGCAGGTATCATAACTAGATTGTAGTCAAAGGGTTCAATGACCAGAGTCACGAAACAGTGGGGGACGCCATTCCATCAGCGGCAGCAAAACTGGTCGTGAGGACAACAACTTGTATCAGGGCAAAATAGCACCGGGGATCAACCAAACGTCATCTATGGCACACGATATGCAGCAGGAACAAGAAAACAAGACGAGGAAGATGATGGAACGTTCTCACCTAGGGTTAGGGTTTGGTGGTGAGAGGAGACGCGGTCGACGGCAGGCGACGACATTGACGACGTGGTACGGCGGGGCATCCTACTCGCTTTGACGCTGATCGAGGCATCCTGCTCGCACTGCTACTGGTTGGGGCATCCTCCAATGTGGCAGTAGCAACCACCACACCATGTACAACAACGAGGGTGGTGGTGATCTCCTCCATGGTGTACTCGAGTGAAGAATGTAGTTGCGGATAGGAATCCATGTGTCATCGGCACTCCATTTTGGTGGAGGGAAGGGGGAGGGAGGTAGGGGAGAGGAGGCGGCGATGGGGATGATGAGGAATAGAGGGAGGTTGCCCCTTCTATTCTGTATGTGAAAAAGGGGAAATGGGCGGCCACAAGGAGAGAAATGAGAGGAGTTAGCATGGGCTTGGCCCAAAATGATGGGAGGCCCATATACTTGATCCACTAACAAAACAGAGAGATGTGGGGGTGGGCTAAGGCTATAGATTTGGCCTAAGGGGATAGAAGATGGAATAGAGGTGTTGGAGCTCCCGGTGTGCTTAGTTGACTACTTGACTACTCATTGGAGAATATTGGCGCGATGTGACTTGATTACGACTCAGGCGGCTCGCTTAGCAGCTCGCTTGGTGGCTCGGCGGCATGGCGGCATGGTGGCACAATGGCATGGTGGCTCGAGCGGTTCGGTAGCTCGGCGACATGGTGGCTCAGCAGCACGGTGGCTCGAGCGGCTCGGCGGCATGATGGTACGATGGTACGATGGCACGGTGGCTCGAGCGACTCAGCGGCACAATGTCTATGTAGAGTCATAGGCAAACGGGCATAATCGAAGCCTAGCAGAGTCAATTCATGTGGGGAGGCGAAGCCCTTGAGCGTGTCCAACCAAGGCGAGGGCGCAGCCCGATTTGAATGGCGATAGTATACATCATCTTAAAGATGTTTAGCATGTTGAAATGAGTAATTTGAGAAAAATTATGGAAAACATATGGAGAAAGCACAGGGCCACCACTGTTGTTGACAATTGTCAAGGTAGACAAAGTTATATATATGTTAGAATATTCAATAGAAAAAACCATGACTTAGCTTGTTTGTATTAATGACGTTGGAGTCACTTTTCGTGAGTGTAGATCAGTAGCAAGGGAATTTATTTCTGGCATGCATGCTCGAGGCTATATGTAGATGCAGTCAAAACACCATGATGGTTTGTTTACTTATCTTCCATGGTGTTGTAGATAATACATCGTCCTTTGCTGGTTGATGTTGATCTTAGTGAAAATCACAATGCGTCGCCCTGAGTTGCCTCGTAATGTCGAGTCGATAGCGAGGACCACGCGAGCCATCGATGAGGGCTGACGAGCACCGCTGAAGGATGATGACGAGTCGATGCCGGGTGATGCAGCCAAATTCTTGAAGTTGACCTACATGCTGCTAGCTTGCCGCATGTAGCCGTCTCCTTGATTGGTGCCGACAAAGCGCAGCATTGGACCTTCGGAGAACTCTTACGAAGAGCGATGTGCCTCAAAGCCTTGAGTTGATATCGCTGTCTCATGGAGCCGAGTCATCACCGTAGATGGTGTTGATGATGGAAAATTCTCATCTGGTTCTCCCTAAGCATAGCTGATGATGAAGCGACAGACAATCCGACCAGTTGGTTGGCGAAGAATCAAGCACCGAGCAGCCCAACCAACTGGTCGGCGGCGAAGTGAGCACCGAGTAGAAGTGAGCGCCAAACAGTTCGATCAACTAGTCAGATATTGCATTATGGAACATCTTAAACGTGGAGATATTTAATTATGGAAAATAACCGGAGAAATAATAATTGGAGGAGCATGGTGAAAACTCAAAGAAAATAATTGGAGAAAGCTGTATTAAATGCAGATATAGTAGAGGTACTAAGCTTTAGTCAAAATGTCTGATCGGCGACGTATGATGTTATCTGGTCAGTGTCAACGAAATTGCCCCGCCCTCGAGCTTTCCAGCCTGTCGTCACGGCAGCAGTCGCGGTCGTCATAGCGTTGTTCTACACGGCAATCATTGCGACACGACAAGTGATCAAAATGAGTAGTCCGGGCGACATCGTCCTTATGCCATTGGTTGGCCTTAGGTAGATCAGATATGGAGAGATCGTTATCGTAGCCGCATTCAATCTGGTCGGAGAAGCGATGCTGCATGGTGGGTTTAGACTGCTCAATGCAGTCGGATGAACGCGCGAAGTCATACATGTATTCGTAGTCGAACGGGCATAGTAGCTGCAGTCGAACGTGGTTTGCATGAATTGTTCATGCATGCACGTACACTTATACACCTTGGCCATGCTTGCTTGGTAATGTAGATCGTGTTCGACTCGGGAGAGCTTATCGACGGTGTGCTGGATTAGCCATTGTCGATGACGAGGAGCGTAGTCGACGGGTGTCACGTCACGCTGACCACAAGCCGACGACGAGGTCCATGCTATCGATGACCAGAGCCACCGATGAGCAAACGATGTTGGCGAGCTATCGATGTCGCCTGAGGACTGGACAACGAGTGCTGTAGCAGAATCGACTATATATATACTTCCATATCAAAGCTACCCGAAAGTAAATACGTCCTATATATACATATAATTATGCATACACAGTCATATCAAAGCTAACCCACAATTAAATACCTCTGCATATATATGAGACATATATATACTTTAGTATCAAAGCTAACTCTCCCCATAGACCGCATGCTCACATCTTGCGGTCATGCCACTGTGATGATGATTGGCATCTTACCTTGGGCGTAGAGGCATTTGATCCATACATTACCACTCAAGTGAATGGCATCCATACAATAGCACGCCGTATGGACGACGAAAGTAAAAACCCCCAAGTTAGTACTTAATTAGCCACCTAAAGTCCTTAACTGGGCATAAAGGAAGTGATCACTAGCACACTATAGATTCAAACTCTAGGTTTTAAATCACCTATATATATAGCTATACATTGCTAAAAACTAGTTTTGGAAAACAAAAACCTTTGTTTTAAATACACATGTGGCAATTAATGTTGAATCTTGCTCTGATGCCAGCTGTAGCAGAACCGACCAATTTATAAGAGCATAAGTACAATGGCAGCCCGCAAGTGGTCACACTATCATACTTGAGCCCATATAAACCCGATAGTCCGTCGAGTATCATGATGGGTCTCAATTAACCATCAACATGCAACCAAGATCATACATGATTCAATATACATGTCACATGTTACATAAGGTTCACAAATACAGTTCATTCATCTGAGTATGAATTAAGGTTATTACAAACCAAGTTCAGTAAATAGTAGCTGAAGCAAATTAAAGTTTGAAACTAACATTTGCCATCATAGTTTAAATACATAGTGCCAGTTCGTGATCATACTCCCACAAAAGCATACAAGAAGGATTAATAAGAGATGCCTGCCTAGGGCTCACTCCTCATCCACGGTGGGACAGAAGCATTTCTTGTAATAGCCATGATAAACTGTATCATCTGCAACAATGGAAATAAAACCCTAAGTATAAGAAGGTACTTAGCTAGACTTACCCGTCATAAACCAAAAACAAAGTGACTCCATGGATTATGCAAGGCTTTATAAGTGGAGGTAGCTTGACAACATTTTGCATAAAAAAGTGACTAACTTAGTTGTACAATTATAATTCGGTCATCAAGTTAATTATAGCTATTCATCTCTAGATTAGCAACTAACCTGTGCCAAACATGTAGTATATCATTTAGTAGTATACAATAGTAACCATAGCCGGTGTAGTAATTCCATGTTCATCTAAACCATCATGTTCCATATCATAGTTACTATGATGTTGGTACTAGCCAAGTTTCTCACTATCCAGGAGAGATGGTGATTTGAATCGATTTCAACCATCTGGCAATTTATTTCTAACACAAACCTAGGCAGACCAGATCAACGATCACCTTAGGTAACCTTTGGTACAACTCAGTTCCACATTTCACGGGTTAGCCCAACGCCGCACAATCAGGGACAACCAGCTGCCAGGATGTTTAGGCCTGGCCTGCCCTTGGTCTCACATGTGGCTCCCCGCACATCTTTACTACCATCCAGAGTGCACATTCTAATAGAACGGGCCTGGCCTGAGTTGAGCTACTCGGCTTCGCGGTCGAAACGAGTTATCCAGCCAGCTAAGTGATAGGCATGCATTCAATCTTGTTAGAAGCGCCCAACAATGGTATGGTCGTTAATCGGCATAGACGGAATTGCATGAGTCAACCTACACATAGACTCCGCTCGGCCTCCATTTACATTACCCCATGGTTCTTTTCCAATAACTAAACAAACACTTATGTAAATCATTTTTGGGACCACAAGACAATAACTAGAGTTATATACATCAAAATAATATTATTGTGGACATTCTGGAAAGCTTATGAAATTACCTACAACTTTATTTTAATCATCTTAATGTGATTCAACAGTTATCTAGGTGAAACAAATCAATCCTTAAGATCTATCTGGAGAGCAAGCATTCCTGATAGCAGACTTCGAACAACCATAATTCTTAAACCATAAGGTCTATGACTATGAAAGTTTAACACAAGGTAGATTAGTAAGTTATCTACAACTTTGTTACTAACAAGTTTTATAGAAATGTTTACACTAGAATTTGGAAGAAGAGTTGCAGGGATTTGGAAGCTCCTAAAAATCATGTCATCAAGGAATCAGCTATGTGGAGATCGGAGCTAGTTGATTCTGGCGCAGCACAAGAATCGGCTTTCTTCAGATAGCGCCAGCAGATAACGACAGAGGCTACGATCGGCACTAGGATGAGACAAGCTAGACTCTACAAAAAGGGAAAGATTAGAGTCCAAGTTATCTTAAATTAGGAATGTTTTCATTATGCCAAAGATTGTATTGAGTCATACTCGAGTAAGGTTCGTTTTTAGGCTTCGGGTATAAATACCAAACCTCGGCTATTGTAAAGGACACAATCAATCAAATACAAGTCAATTACTTTTTTCGGCTTCGGCCACCTCTTAGGAGTAGGAGTAGAGTAGATCTCGGCGAGTTCTTCAGCGAGTACTGCTGCATCGATTCGGTCGCCTCCACTGCTTGTCTGTAAGTACCATCATGGTTTATACCTATATTCGTATGGCTACATCGATCCGGTCGACCCCCACTACGACTCTGGTATAGGCTAGTTATCGACTCTTGTCTAATTCAAGTATGGCCTGTGTGATTCTACCTCACACCCCACTACTTAAATTAGATCAAAGTCAAGTCATCGGCTCTACCTTAGTATGGGAGTCTTTGGTAGATTCGTTAAGTTACCGATATTGCCTATTGCTTTCATTGTTTATCTAATTACAGCAATATCACTCTGCCCGATTGAGATTGATCCGAATTGGCCTTATATCTTATTTAACTCATCGTTTGCTAATCTAAAATTGATCTAATCTACATCTTAAGTGATGAGTTATGTTTTTATCGGCTGTTTTGCGTCAACCTCAGTCGTGCATAGCGTGCGGTTAAGGCATGTTTGATCTCAAGTAGATCTATTAGTTAATGAAAACCATTCCATGGCCTGTCATCACGGCCTGTGGGATTCTACCTCTCACCCCACTATTAGCACCGTGGCCTGGGGATCGTTAGTTGGTAGACCCATTCCTGAGAAGGCATGACCTTAACTATGCGCTATGCCTGAATCGGTTGTTTAGCCGATATCGAGCGCTTTCACAAACAGTTCACATTATGAGATCATTGAAGTAGAGATAAGTTGAAAGATATGTTAGCCCCATGATCTTATTATTGTATTAGGGCCTGCATGATTCTGTCTCATGCCCCACTGATATTAGTAATGAGTTAGGGTCGTCGAGTCTATTGTTGTTTGTACGGCCTGCAAGATTCTGCCTCATGCCCCACTGGTCATGGCGATAGATGAGATCTAACATGTTCATTAGATTTATCTTTATTAAATGGTTAAGTGGTGTTGAATTGTTTCTTTATATAAAAAGGAGTTCGGTTACTTGTAATCATTGGCTCAGTATAAACCGATCATCATTGATATCTTATTGCCATTGATTAATATTTGCTTAAATAATATTTATCCTGAATGATAACCGATTCTTCTTATACAACCCTATGAGCTTTAATTGATTTATTCTTATGAACATGCTGGAATCGACTATTTAGTCGATCTCCTCTCATATCGGCTCTCAGAGCCACATATTCGGGACTGTCTGGCAACACCGGCACGTACCGCCCTTAATTACTGATGAGCTTTCTCTCCTTGTCAATTGCAGGGTCAAATTGACTGGCACATCTCGGGAGGATTGCGCAGAATTGACCACCCTTGCGCTGAAGCTAGGCGGATCTGCTCCATCGAGCGGACCCTTCTGGCTTCCTACGTGTGTCCTCGGCATGGAGATGGAAAATCTGTGTCGACACACGTTTCTGGCGACCACGATGGGACACCACAATCATCATGGCGGTTCACAACAACGACAACATCCTTATGGTACATTATGAAGACCTACCTGACGAAGATAAGGATACCATCAACAAAGCTACAGAAGAATTTCAGAAGTGTTTGTTGTCCTACACCAAAACACGTGACAGCACAATTATTTAGAAATTTCCACTACTAAGAGTTCTACTACATGGGTAGACAAATACAGTCGAAGCTGAAGACAGGCGTTTCTTTACGAAAGCCATAGACAAATCTGTTTGTGATGCCATATCTGGCCGCAATGAAGCTTTTGTTGACGCATTTCACAACGCCATGAAAGAGGCAATTCATGGAATTCTAGTTGGTCAGGTTGGATTGACTTCTTAGAACATTCTAGATCCATCGACTCAAGGGACTAATCAAGTCGGTACCAGCCATCAAAAAGCAGCATCAGCTGGTAATGGTGACATTCAGACACTTCAAGGTTCATCTGAACAAACTCTAGGTACTACTACGAATCAAATACAGTACAATCATAGACCGTCAATACAGCACGTGCAATAGCCAGCGGGACAAAGTCAGAACCAGATGATCAATTTTGGCACATAAGGCCACATACCATCGTCGGCTCAAAAAATAGCACCATCAATTCAAAGGATCTGTAGAGATATAGATCCTTATGTCTATAATCAGAGACTTCAAGCAGCAAGCCAGCAAAGGACCCAATAGATTGAGATTCCATAAGGCTATCACTATGGCATGGATTATAACACCCTCCACATGATGCCAAATCTAGGGTATCAAGGCATGTGGGATTTCAATCCATAGATGGGTCAGCAAGTACCGAGAAATCCAAATCCGCAAGCTAACGGGTTGCTGCTGAAGGTGACCGAGATGATGAAGAATCAGTTCGGTCTAAAGCCAAAAGGGCTGACCTTTTCGTACAAACGCCCATATCCAGAATGGTATGATTTGGTCGCTCTTCCTACAAATTACAGGCTCCTAGAGTTCGCCAAGTTCATTGGTCAAGACAGTACAAGCACAATAGAACATGTTAGTCGGTATCTTACACAATTGGGCGAAGCATTAGTTGAGGATGCCCATTGAGTTTGTTTCTTCTCCTTGTCCCTATCAGGGCTAGCCTTCACTTGGTTTTCGTCACTACCAGTCAACTCCATTGCTAATTGGGCTGACCTAGAGAAGAAGGTTCATACATATTTTTTCACTAGGACTGGAGAAAAGAAGATAACCGATTTGACAACCATGAGATAGAGGACTAATGAATCGGGCATTGAGTTTCTTCAGAGATTCCGAGAGACTAGGAACTTATGCTTCTCATTGAACTTGGCTGATGATCAGCTAGCTGCTTTAGCTGTCCAAGGAATGTTGCCAATATGGAAAGAAAAGCTGCTATGACAAGAGTTTGACAATTTGGGTCAATTGGCTCAATGAGTGACAGCGCTCAATAGCCAATTCCAGAGTATGCGCAGAGATACCCGATTCTAGAAGAGTACCACAGTAGCCAAAGCTTATAATCCATATTCAATTGATGAAGGCTATGAAGATGAAGAGGAAGAAGTTGCCACAGCTGAATGGAATTGGGGTAAGAAGACAGTGATGGTACCCAATCCTTAGGGAAGAGGAATCGAGGAGAGCTATGACTTCGACATCACAAAATTGAACAAGCTCTTTGACTTCTTACTTGAGAAGGGCCAGATCAAATTGCCGGACAATCATGTTATGTTGCCCCCTGAACAATTGAAGAATAAGAAGTTCTGTATGTTCCATAATGCTACTTCTCATTCCACTAATGAGTGCAGAATTTTCCGGCAGCATATACAGAAGGCTATTCAGCAAGGGAGGCTCAAGTTCGATACGCCTCGGAAGATGAAAGTTGATGATAATCCTTTCCTAGGAGATCAAAATATGGTTGATGTTGGGCTATTCAAAGGAAATACTAAGGTCCTAACATCGACCAAATCAAGAGAAGCTGGAACAGTTGATTCCAAGATGCAAATATCGGCTGATGAATACAGAGAGATTAGAAAACATCATGATCAGCAGAGGAGCCGATATGAGCAGGGGGAAACGTCAAAGGATGGAGCGATGAAGCCACGAGTCACATCTTGGATCCTATTGAATAAGTGGCGGTGGTAGAAGGAAAAAGATTATCAGCGATGGTTAGAGGATAAAAAATACCAGCATCAACTGGAAGAAGAAAGGTATGAAAGGAAGCAAGCCAAATCGCACTGGAATTGTCCTTTCTTCAGATATTGCTGGAACGAAGGTTTGAAATTGCCTACTAGACATAACTGTCCAGAATGCAACAATCAATATTGGGAGTTTAGGCAATCTCAAATCAACCACCGGTCTATCCATGCCCAGGATGCATATCATCATAATAACATGAATCGACGCTTAAAAAATAAAAGTATTCATGATCGGCTAGGAAAAAGAGTTGTTGACCAAGACTGGGCTGATCATGAAGAAGGAAGCAACCAGAGGGAACATGTTTGGTAGGAAGGCCAATGGTGCCCCAGAGGATTGACAAGAAGCCAGAAGAGGAGGGTGCAGTGCCTAAGGAATAAGGAGATGGAACAGGCTCAGGCATCCAGTAAAACTCAAGTATGGCGTGCCAAGCAAATAGCCAATAGAAAGCAACCATTGGCTAATATTCAAATAGTTTTTCTATTGCCATCAGAATTCAGAGTCAGTGGTGAAAGCCCACAGCCAATCCAAGCAGTCGGCTTTGGAAATTTGTTTTAATGGATAATCCAATAGATGGTACAGATGGTAAACTAGGACACGGCTTCACGTCGGCTGATGAATTGGAAGAAGTGGATATTGGTTCTAGAGATAGACCTAGGTCGACGTACGTAAGTGCTAAATTGGATCTGGAGTATAAGCGGGAATTAATTAATTTATTGAAAGAATTTAAAGACTGCTTTGCTTGGGAATACTACGAGATGCCTGGTTTAGACCGGTCAATTGTTGAGCATCGGTTGCCAATCAAACCTGGATATCGGCCATTCAAGCAAGCTCCAAGGAGATTCAATCCGAACGTGCTTAATGATATTAAAAAAGAGACTGAAAGGCTACTGGAGGCGAAGTTCATCCGACCATGCCGATATGCATAGTGCATATCGAATGTTGTCCCTGTATACAAGAAGAATGGAAAATTAAGGGTTTGCATTGATTTTAGGGATCTGAACAAAGCCACACCCATGGATGGTTATCCAATACCGATAGCCGATATGTTAGTGGATGTAGCAGCCGGGCACACGGTTATTAGCTTCATAGATGGCAATGCATGGTATAACCAATTTTTCATGGCTGAAGAGGACATAGCGAAAACTGCTTTCAGGTGCCCCGGCGCAATCGGCTTGTTCGAGTGGGTTGTTGTAGCACCCAGTTTTAAAGACAAAACCAGATACACACTATATGTGAGCCCAGGAAGTCAAATCTCACATATAGCCACAAATAAGGGTAATATCAAGAGACAATACTTATTACATAATGTATTAGTAAAAAGAAAAGTACCCTTAGAGTATAGACAACGGAAAGTTGACTCTGATCTTTAGGCGAAGACTTCAAATCCACAGGGACGACTGACTGGTTGACCACAAGCCTAACTCCTCCAAACCAGCAATCTGGTACCCATCCGGGATTTTTATCCAATGTATAGAAAAGTAAAACAAGCGTAAGTACATGTCATACTTAACAACTATATCATGGGGTTCATGAGGCTCAAAATGGCTAACACTGGTTTACTGCGATTAGCTTAATAGTTCATCTTTTTAAGCAGTTGGGTAGCAAAGGATTTATCATTCCCATAAACACATGACCAGGTAAACATGATTAATGTATAGCATAAACAATCAATTATTAGCATCATCATTATCCAATAGTGATCATCTCTATTCCATAAGGGTCCAAGGCCGCTCGTGTCTGTGAGCACGGCTGTTATAACAGTTTTATACTCTACAAAGTTTGTACACGTTCACTGTGAGTTGTGATTTACCCTTTCGCCCGAGGTAGCTATTCTCTTGACCCACTTTCAAGGAAGGTCAGCAGGGTTCACTATAAAGCCTTTCAAAAGAATTCATCTAACAAGTTAGGGCCACCAGGCGTATGTGGCCCATCTCTAGGAGTGGCATGCGTGGGCATCGCAGCACGGTACACACTTCCTAGCAGCAAAGGAAACAAACCCCATGCCTGAAAGGTAACCACTAACAAGCTAGAAAAGATCCTGATACTGAGCTAAAGCCAGAGCCATATGGCCCTCATAGCTGTACTGTAAGTCCCGGATGATCGCTTACAGATAAGTCCTTAGGGAGAGGAATCTAAAGCATATAAACACTCCAGCCCCCTATTTACTTGTTACTAAAAAGTCATGTTTTAATGTTTATTGCATATACCATTAGTCAAGTTACAAGATCATGGTTTTGATTAAGCACTAGCAAAAACTATCCCAATGCATTATCCTAAAGGTATCAAGGTACAAGTTATCAAATATCTAGGATATCCTATTTGGCAACAAGGTAGACACATGCAATATGAATTAAGTGTTTAAATGTGAATAGGTAACAAGGACAATCCCATGCTATACTTGCCTTACACACCGATCCTTCGGTAAGCTTTAATCCTTAATGTCCTTCTTCTTCTTCTGGATCACCACGTGTATCTCACCGACTGGACAATCGTAGAACACCACACAAACATCCATACACATACATGCATAGCATACAATTGCATCTATATTAGAACAGTACATCAATCATAGAAAAATAAGTGAAAGAGACTGATATACGATTCTACGTATCACTACGAACACATAGTCGCGAGAAGCACGCTAATCGAAGCTACAGTTGAAAAGTTCCAGCTACCGAGAGATTTGTTTAATATATGGAAAATAAACTATAGGCTTCATTTATGTTAACTATATGAATTCATATACAAAAGATATTTTATAAACAATATGGATTGATTTAAGTCAATTTGAGATTTATATTATAAAACAAAAGTAATACAAATTATATTTTATGTATAAAACTCAGTTGCATAATCATTAATCAAGATATGATTTAAATCACGTTATTTCAGAAATATCAATATAGTAAACACTATTACTAATGTGTAAATCTCGTCACTACGGATCTAATGCAACTTGAACGGACTATTTCGGAGTTAGAATGAATAAGTTATGATTTAAACAAGTTTTACTTTAGTTAGATAATAGATTAAATATACCCATGAATTTGAAATATTGGAAACATGCCTAACAGTTGTATGAACATGTAGAAAACATAAATACGATCCTATCGCAATTCGAACGGATCAAATCGGACTCAAAACGCAAAAGTTACGCATGAAATAAGATCTAGTGGCATTCCTGTAAATATTTGAACTCAAAATTGAATTTAAAACATTTAAAATCTGAATTTAAATGGATTTTGGACTGGGCATACTATTTCTGGAAATTACAGGGTTTAAAACAGAAGAAAACAGGACCTAAAAGAAATCAGTTTGAACTAATTTGGATCGCGGGTTGATTACTGGAAAACGCGGGGGCTTTTCTGCAAAACGTGCAAGGCTTGACTGGGGTTGACCCGTCTGCTGACTAGGCCAACACGTGGCGCTCTGGGGTTGGATCGGTGCACCATGTGGCTCAGTGGACCGGCTGACGCAGCGGGGTGGACCGGGTCTACGGTCCATGGTGGACCGGTCACTTAACCCGAATGGGTATCTAATCGTGGTCGTTCGTTCCCGATCTGACGGCGTAGATGAGATCAGGACAGCAGCCCACCGGGGAAGAAGCTCCCGATGGCGGCGCCATTATCGCCGACGGTGCGAGCTTGTCGGTGGTCACCGGTTCGGTGATTCCGACGGCCAAACTCGACGCGGACTACACCTAGACGATGCGCGCGGTGATGCGAATTCGCTACAACAGAAAGGTAGGGCGGGGGAAACATGTCGGAACAATAGCCCCGCGGCGGCGCCATGACTGGTGGCTCGGACGCTTACCGAAACGGCATTGTAGAGCACTATTTGAGGAACGGGGGGCATGGAGAGGTGAAGAAGCTCACTACGAATCGTTTGGAAGGGAGCTTGGCGTCCGGGAAGGCTCCGAGGGCACTGGTAGACGGCAACGATGGCTGGAGAGAGAAACATGGCACGAGTGAGGTTGAATCCGGGTAAATCTAGGCCTAAAAGGGGAATTTACAGCACCTACGGTCGCGGGGGAGTACAGCGAAGCTCCAGGAGACGTCGACATCGTGGATTGGGCACCGGAGTGGGGAAGATTGCCGGTGGCGGTTGCGACTGAGCTCGACCGTGGAGGGGAAAGGGAGAAGACAGGGCTCGGCTCGGAGCTTTATAGGTGAGCAGGCGCGGCGTACAAGGAAGGGGAGCGGGGCACGTGGGTGCTTGCCTTGCGGGAGAGACGGCGGCGGTGGCTTGCCGTTCGGGCGTGCGCCATCGACGGGGGAGAGAAAGGAAAGGGGCGCGAGGAAGAAGGAAAGGGAAGGGGACGGCAACGCTGATGTGCGGGGCCGACTTGCAGCGAGAGGGAGAAGCGACGCGTGCGGGCGTCTGACGGCATGGGGCCAGGAGCGCAGTGAGGGAAGGGAGAGAGCGGCGTGCGGGCGTCTAAAGGCCGAGCGCTTGCGGAGCAGTGCTGAAGGCTGAGCAGGCCGGTGCAGAGCAGGCCAAGCGGATGGGGCGCCAGCTGGGCCACGCGCGGGAGGAAGGAAGAAAGGGGAGGAGGCTACTGGGCCGAGCGTGGGAGGGGGAAGAGCGGGCCGGCGCGTGAGGGAGGAAAGAAGGAGTGCACCTGGGCCGATCAGCAGGCCAGCAGAACAGGCCGAGCGGGCCACGCGAAGCAGGCCGGAAGGAGGGAAAGGGAGGGGCAGCTGGGCCGGGTTGGTTCCTGTGCTGGGCTGAAAAGGGAAGAAAAGAATTTCTTTTCCAAATCTTTTTTTTCCTATTTTGTTTTCAAAGCCAATTCAAAAGTAAACCAATTGTAAATTTGAATAGAGTTTTGAACATACTTTTCATCTCAAATATAATTGAGCAATTTTGGTAAGTTTCCACAAATAAACTTTTCCATTTTTTTAATCCTCTTATTTTCAAATTTTATTTTCTTTCAAAGCCATTTTCAAACTCTTTTCAAAAGCATTTTAACCATTTTGACTAAAACCACTCAACCAATAAAATTAAATGCAATAGCATGTATGCATCAAACATATTGCTACCTTATAATGTATTTTAAATTAATGAAAAATTTTATTTTCCTATATTTCATGTGCACAAAATTCATAAATAAATCATTTTAACTCTTCTTTAAAAGAGGCAAATTTTAGGGTGTTACAATTCTACCCCCCTTAAGATGAATCTCATCCTCGAGATTTGGAAGACGTCGACTAAGATATGGGAATACTCCATCCTTGGATTTTCTTCACTTTCTCGTGCAGTTCCATCGTCTTGATAAAGATCCACTTTACTTTGCAAACCTGTTGCTCTTACTCCAAGTAATTTGCCTCACTAATTCCAAAACTTTGATAGGTACCTTGAATAACTCTCAAGTAACCCTAATCACTAGGCCAAAATTTTCTTTTCTCATATGTTCACCTTTCAACAAGGCTTCCTTATATTCTTGGCCCGAAAGATGATCTACAACCAATCTTCAAAACATTGATGATCTTGGTGAAGTTGCTTGAACTAGGAATACAACTCTTAATCCTTAGTGTCATCCAAACCTTCTTAGCATGATTCCCCGTTGCTAAGGGTATCGACCATGACTTCGCTTCTCGAAGTTATTGCACTTTTCCGAGTCACAATTAATCTCATTCCAATGAGGTTATCACAAGCTCAAAGACTAACTTGGTGAAGGTATCCTATATATTCTTGTGATCCTCCTAGATATTACTTTTACTTTCAAGAAGATGGTACTTCCATGCATCGCAACGGATAACTCCAGATAACAGGTTAGTTCAACTCATGCTATAAGGACACATCATACACCTTCACAAAATGCATTATCATAGATACAAAGCTCTTGTCCTAATCTACAAGCTAATACTCAGGTTTTACTTTGACCTCTTGGACTCCTTCAAACACTTGACTGAAGTCTCATAATCCAAACTAACTTAAAAGCTTCTCGGGTAGCTTTATCAACATCTTGCTGGTCTTGGATAAACCTTTCTTGGACTTCTAACCAAAACTCATTGAAACTCTGAGTTCTCTCTTACATCCTTGAGTACCACCATGCTTCCATTGCGCACTCTGATTTCCGCTGTGCAAACTCGAACGTATGATACTTCATCTTACCAATTCTTCCATTTGACTACCCCCCTTAAGATAAGGTAAAGTAGGGGATACCAAAGTATAGCTTGCATCATCTTGTGATTAAAGTCTACTATTGTTCAGGATTCCCTCAGGATTTTTGATCATCCAAAATCAGAGATGTGAACCGATAAAGACAGGTAGCTCCAAAGATGGGATAGAAAAAAAAACAGAAGAAAACCATAACCCAACTATTTATTTCAGTAATCCTTATACCTTAAACCTATAAACTAAATGAAATTGTGGGAACACCCAACAAGATCATTGCAATCATTACAAAGATGCAAAACAAGCATAAACATAATGACAAATCAACAAAGCACTTAAAAATGCATAACTCATTCTTTGACTCAACTTGCGATACTATCGTTTTTATTACATAAGGGGCACAACTCCTAATTCTTAAAAATGGCATGATTATAGGGACATCTCTCGCATGGGAGTGACACGTCATCCACTACATCAATTTCACCATATGCTTCTTTTGGGTTGGGTATCACTGACACTTCCTGGTGACAGTCCGGTTGTGATTTGACTCTGGCTACTTCCATGGTGTACTTGTTGATTCTTCTGTGGGCAAGATTTAACATAATGTCCTTCCTACTGGCAATGATAACACTTCCTCTTAGCTGGATCTTTTGTGATGTCATACTCCACAGAATTGTTGCTTAGAGTATTGTTAGCTTGCTGACTCTATAAGTTCATCTTTGTTTGACTAGACCGCTTTTTAGCTCGCTTGATCTTTCGGGGTTGAAACTCTGTGTAGGTGATTGTCCACCCATCTATGCATACCTCATGTGGAAAGACTGGAGTAACCTTAGCTTGAGAAACTTCCAATTCTTTAGAGTCTGAGTTTAACTGACTAGGGATTGGAGCGGGATGTGACAATGTAATAGAACTCGAATGTTGATTTCTTCCTGATTCTGACTCTGGTGAGATCTCCTCTCTCTTCTTATCCACATTGTCCTCAGGTATAGGCTGAATACCTTCATACTCAATTCTTTCTCCTAATGGTGCGGTTAGAAGCACTGAACGCTGGGCATACTTGATCACTCCTTTACAAGCAGATAGCCATCCTATTCCAAGAATGATATCAATGTCCACTAACTCTAATACAATAAGGTTTGCTTCAAATTTTACTCCTTTGATGTTAAGACTAACTCTTGGGCATTTGTGGTTTGCCTTCATTTCTCCTTCTGGGGTCTTAACTATCACTGGTCTCCTCATTGGAAGCATAGTTATCTTATGTTCCATTACATACGCATTAGAGATAAATGAATGTGAAGCTCTGGGGTCAAACAACACTGTGGCGGAAGCTGAGTTTACTGAAATGAAACCATACACAACCTCCTTTGCTCCATGAGCAGTAGTCATATCCACATTATTCAATCTTCCTTGGATGTAGTTTCTCTTTGTTTTACTTCCTTGCTCCTGTTTCTTCTGGACCTTCTGTTCCTACTTCTGCTGTGGTTGATCCTGACATTCATATGCCATTCTTCCAATATCATCATTAGACTTCATATTCTTCCAAGCTTCTGTTACTTGTCTCTTCACTGGTCCCTTTGGTATGTTGGTTTGACCTTGTGGCAAGCACTGTTGAAAACTCTTAGGTTTAGTCATTCCTTCTAGTGCTTGTTGTTGCATAGCTACAAGCTTCTCCTTGTTGAATGCAGTCAAGGGCAACGTAACTTGGTCCTCCTGACCTTTGATACCGGTGGTCTCCTCATTACGATCCATCTATATAGACAAGGATAGAGGATTGAGAATAGAGACAAAGTTTTCATAACAGACAGAGGCTGATGTGAGCATAAATTTTAGCAAATAACAAGGTTGGAGAGACAACAAGAACTAACCAAGATAAAAGCATGCTAAAACATCCAGTTCTATCTAGGCTTGCGTCCTATAGTCAGCATTGCTTTGATACCACTTTGTAGCACCCGGTTTTAAAGATAAAACCAGATACACACTATATGTGAGCCCAGGAAGTCAAATCTCACATATAGCCACAAATAAGGGTAATATCAAGAGACAATACTTATTACATAATGTATTAGTAAAAAGAAAAGTACCCTCAGAGTATAGACAGCGGAAAGTTGACTCTGATCTTCAGGCGAAGACTCCAAATCCACAGGGACGACTGACTGGTTGACCACAAGCCTAACTCCTCCAAACCAGCAATTTGGTACCCATCCGGGATTTTTATCCAATGTATAGAAAAGTAAAACAAGCGTAAGTACATGTCATACTTAACAACTATATCATGGGGTTCATGAGGCTCAAAATGGCTGACACTAGTTTACTGTGATTAGCTTTAATAGTTCATCTTTTTAAGTAGTTGGGTAGCAAAGGATTTATCATTCCCATAAACACATGACCAGGTAAACATGATTAATGTATAGCATAAACAATCAATTATTAGCATCATCATTATCCAATAGTGATCATCTCTATTCCATAAGGGTCCAAGGCCGCTCGTGTCCGTGAGCACGGCTGTTATAATAGTTTTATACTCTGCAGAGTTTGTACACGTTCACTGTGAGTTGTGATTTACCCTTTCGCCCGAGGTAGCTATTCTCTTGACCCACTTCCAAGGAAGGTTGGCAGGGTTCACTATAAAGCCTTTCAAAAGAATTCGTCTAACAAGTTAGGGCCGCCAGGCGTTTGTGGCCCATCTCTAGGAGTGGCATGCGTGGGCATCGCAGCATGGTACACACTTCCTAGCAGCAAAGGAAACATACCCCGTGCCTGAAAGGTAACCACTAACAAGCTAGAAAAGATCCTCATACTGAGCTAAAGCCAGAGCTATATGGCCCTCACAACTGTACTGTAAGTCCCAGATGATCGCTTACAGATAAGTCCTTAGGGAGAGGAATCTAAAGCATA
Organism: Miscanthus floridulus; assembly: GCF_019320115.1. Classification (NCBI taxonomy): domain Eukaryota; kingdom Viridiplantae; phylum Streptophyta; class Magnoliopsida; order Poales; family Poaceae; genus Miscanthus; species Miscanthus floridulus. The sequence continues at coordinate 41,366,416 of NC_089594.1, forward strand.
TAAACACTCCAGCCCCCTGTTTCCTTGTTACTAAAAAGTCATGTTTTAATGTTTATTGCATATACCATTAGTCAAGTTACAAGATCATGGTTTTGATTAAAAACTAGCAAAAACTATCCCAATGCATTATCCCAAAGGTATCAAGGTACAAGTTATCAAATATCTAGGATATCCTATTTGGCAACAAGGTAGACACATGCAATATGAATTAAGTGTTTAAGTGTGAATAGGTAACAAGGACAATCCCATGCTATACTTGCCTTACACACCGATCCTTCGGTAAGCTTTAATCCTTAATGTCCTTCTTCTTCTTCTGGATCACCACGTGTATCTCACCGACTGGACAATCGTAGAACACCACACAAACATCCATACACATACATGCATAGCATACAATTGCATCTATATTAGAACAGTACATCAATCATAGAAAAATAAGTGAAAGAGACTGATACACGATTCTACGTATCACTACGAACACACAGTTGCGAGAAGCACGCTAATCGAAGCTAAAGTTGAAAAGTAACAGCTATCGAGAGATTTGTTTAATACGTGGAAAATAAACTATAGGCTTCATTTATGTTAACTATATGAATTCATATACAAAAGATATTTTATAAACAATATGGATTGATTTAAGTCAATTTTAGATTTATATTATAAAACAAAAGTAATACAAATTATATTTTATGTATAAAACTCAGTTGCATAATCATTAATCAAGATATGATTTAAATCACGTTATTTCAGAAATATCAATATAGTAAACACTATTACTAATGTGTAAATCTCGTCACTATGGATCTAATGCAACTTGAACGGACTATTTCAGAGTTAGAATGAATAAGTTATGATTTAAACAAGTTTTACTTTAGTTAGATAATAGATTAAATATACCCATGAATTTGAAATATTGGAAACATGCCTAACAGTTGTTTGAACATGTAGAAAACATAAATACGATCCTATCGCAATTCGAACGGATCAAATCGGACTCAAAACGCAAAAGTTACGCATGAAATAAGATCCAGTGGCATTCCTATAAATATTTGAACTCAAAATTGAATTTAAAACATTTAAAATCTGAATTTAAACGGATTTTGGACTGGGCATACTATTTCTGGAAATTACAGGGTTTAAAACAGAAGAAAACAGGACCTAAAAGAAATCAGTTTGAACTAATTTGGATCGCGGGTTGATTACTAGAAAACGCGGGGGCTTTTCTGCAAAACGTGCAAGGCTTGACTGGGGTTGACCCGTCTGCTGACCAGGCCAACACGTGGCGCTCTAGGGTTGGATCGGTGCACCACGTGGCTCAGTGGACCGGCTAACGTAGCGGGGTGGACCGGGTCTATGGTCCACGGTGGACCGGTCACTTAACCCGAAGGGGTATCTAATCGTGGTCGTTCGTTCCCGATCTGACGGCGCAGATGAGATCGGGACAGCGGCCCACCGGGGAAGAAGCTCCCGACGGCGGCGCCATTGTCGCCGACGGTGCGAGCTTGTCGGTGGTCACCGGTTCGGTGATTCCAACGGCCAAACTCGACACGGACTACACCTAGATGATGCGCACGGTGATGCGAATTCACTACAACAGAAAGGTAGGGCGGGGGAAACACGTCGGAACAATAGCCCCACGGCGGCGCCATGACTGGTGGCTCGGACACTTACTGAAACGGCGTTGTAGAGCACTATTTGAGGAACGGGGGGCATGGAGAGGTGAAGAAGCTCACTGCGAATCATTTGGAAGGGAGCTTGGCGTCCGGGAAGGCTCCGAGGGCACTGGTAGATGGCGACGGCGGCTGGAGAGAGAAACATGGCACGAGTGAGGTTGAATCCTGGCAAATCCAGGCCTAAAAGGGGAATTTACAGCACCTATGGTCGCGGGGGAGTATAGCGAAGCTCCAGGAGACGTCGACGTCGTGGATTGGGCACTGGAGTGGGGAAGATTGCCCACGGCGATTGCGACTGAGCTCGACCGTGGAGGGGAAAGGGAGAAGACGAGGCTCGGCTTGGAGCTTTATAGGTGAGCAGGCACGGCGTACAAGGAAGGGGAGCGGGGCACGCGGGCGCTTGCCTTGCAGGAGAGACGATGGCGGTGGCTTGCCGTTCGGGCGTGCGCCATTGGCGGGGGAGAGAAAGGAAAGGGGCGCGAGGAAGAAGGAAAGGGAAGGGGACGGTAGCGCTGACATGCGGGGCCGGCTTGCAGCGAGAGGGAGAAGCGACGCGTGCGGGTGGCTGACGCACGGGCGTCTGACGGCGTGGGGCTAGGAGCGCAGTGAGGGAAGGGAGGGAGCGGCGTGCGGGCGTCTGAAGCCGAGCGCTTGCGGAGCGGCGCTGAAGGCTGAGCAGGCCGGTGCGGAGCAGGCCAAGTGGATGGGGAGCCAGCTGGGCCACGCGCGGGAGGAAGGAAGTAAGGGGAGGAGGCTGCTGGGCCAAGCGTGGGAGGGGGAAGAGCGGGCCGGCGCGTGAGGGAGGAAAGAAGGAGTGCGCCTGGGCCGATCAGCAGGCCAGCAGAATAGGCCGAGCAGGCCATGCGAAGCAGGCCGGAAGGAGGGAAAGGGAGGGGCAGCTGGGCCGGGCTGGTTCCTGTGCTGGGCTGAAAAGGGAAGAAAAGAATTTCTTTTCCAAATCTTTTTTTCCTATTTTGTTTTCAAAGCCAATTCAAAAGTAAACCAATTGTAAATTTGAATAGAGTTTTGAACATACTTTTCATCTCAAATATAATTGAGCAATTTTGGTAAGTTTCCACAAATAAACTTTTCAATTTTTTTAATCCTCTTATTTTCAAATTTTCTTTTCTTTCAAAGCCATTTTCAAACTCTTTTCAAAAGCATTTTAACCATTTTGACTAAAACCACTCAACCAATAAAATTAAATGCAATAGCATGTATGCATCAAACATATTGCTACCTTATAATGTATTTTAAATTAATGAAAAATTTTATTTTCCTATATTTCATGTGCACAAAATTCATAAATAAATCATTTTAACTCTTCTTTAAAAGAGGCAAATTTTAGGGTGTTACAGTTGTGATGACCTTCGGTCTAAAGAATGCTGGTGCCACTTATCAAAGGGCAATGAATTATATTTTTCATAAGTTGATCGGTAGGATTGTTGAAATTTACATTGATGATGTGATGATAAAATCAAAAGGATACAAAGAGCATCTAGCTGATTTGCGGGAGACTCTAGAATGCATGAGAAAACATGGTCTAAAGATGAATCCTAATAAGTGTGCCTTTGGGGTATCAGCTGGGCAATTCTTGGGTTTTATGGTCCATGAGAGAGGGATTGAGGTCGGTCAGAAGAGCATGAAAGCAATTGATGATGCGGTGCCCCCAACTACTAAGATAGAGTTGCAATCTTTGCTTGGTAAGATTAATTTCATCAGAAGGTTTATTTCAAATTTGTCGGAAAGGGTTCTTCCGTTT